>NC_137001.1:13877903-14216108 GCF_032717465.1 Coenobita brevimanus
CCATTATTACTGACCTTCCTCTCCTCCCTCTCCCTAATGGGTATCTCACTGAAGTTCGTACCAACCTCTACTGCTGTAACCTTTTCTTCTCTCCATGTACTTATCACTAAGTATATTGCATCAAGTCTGCATATTTAGATACTATACAGTATTTGGTACCATATTATGATGTACTTCCAATTGTAACAATGTAACCGCACGACAGTTTTGTAACAGTATCACTCAATATTTATTTAGGTAACGTCATGTCGTCATACTATATTCTTGTAACTTAATGTCTATAGTCGGCCTTGCGCCCGTATGCGCCTGTGGTGTGGTCCTCACCTGTGTACAATGGTGCCACGTTTCCTCAACTTGCGATGTGAAATGGAAGCTATTTATGTACAAGGCATCACAAATTCGATAAATTCAGATGAATAAAACTTACACTTGTGTATTTTGATGGATGAATCAACAGTAATCTTATTATGCATAAAATATTTATACAGTAACGCAGAAACATGGCATACAGATTGTACAGTGTTGCTAAAAGAAATAGCAGTCACTTTTAATGTTTTTTAGCGTAGTTTTAGGGTGGTTAATAATATTACAGTTATGGATATAAGAGAATGAGCCTGAAAAAAGAAGAAATATGCCAATATCCAAAGTAAAAGAAATAATTCATATAATTCTTGTGAGTGGCAGCACTGACAGATAGCTTCCCTACAGAGAGAGAGAGAGAGAGAGAGAGAGAGAGAGGCAGGAGAGGGGCATGCATTGAATGCATTGTCGGCATCACTAAATATAACCAAACCAAATTAACAAATGAAAGCACAATTATAAATAACTTATAAAAGAATCAAAAGTACTCAGGGTGGCTCACATTTCCCGCCAGGAGAGAGAGAAAGAGAGAGAGAGAGAGAGAGAGAGAGAGAGAGAGAGAGAGAGAGGTCTGTCACTGCCTTCTTTGTATTCATTTGTTCCTTTGTACATACTGCACACACTGATATACATTGTTCCTATTGATGCACATATATCTATACACGTAATTTCTCTCTCTCTCTCTCTCTCTCTCTCTCTCTCTACTAATACTGACCACGTGGTAGGTGAATCCAGCCCCCCTTCCCCTTCCCTCCCTTCTTAATCCCTCCTGGGTGTCTCAGGTCAAATCCCCCTTCACACTTCCCCTCCCCCCTGGACCACCACCCCAACAAACCCACATCCACACTCCCACCCACACCTACACCCACACCCCACTACGTCGGGGTGTATGAATCAGTAACGTAACAAACCTCTCAGCAGACAGTAACTTTGACACTCCATCTACTACTAAATATAACAAAACCAAATTAACAGATGAAAGCACAATTATAAATAACTTATAAAAGAATCAAAAGTACTCAGGGTGGCTCACATTTCCCGCCAGGAGAGAGAGAGAGAGAGAGAGAGAGAGAGAGAGAGATAACGGTATAGAAAACGTGGCAACACTGTACACAGGTGCGGGCCACACCACAGCCGCAAACGTGCGCGAGTCCTACTATAATGCTATCATTCTTTTTCAACAACAGTATGCAACCACACACTCTCTCTCTCTCTCTCTCTCTCTCCACCTGTGTTTGCCAATTTACCTCTCCTCTAAATCTAATAATTACTGACAGTTCTCAGACTAAAGTCCTCTATAACTGCTGACCTACTCCTCCTCCTTTCCCTCCCTTGCTTCTCACCTATATGTTATAATTCTCTCTCTCTCTCTCTCTCTCTCTCTCTCTCTCTCTCTCTCTCTCTCTCTCTCTCTCTCATTACACTGTGACCATACCACAATCTCCATAATCTTATAATAGGAAATTTACCACTGCCTGTTTCTTGTTAAGAAACAATGTGTATATAATCATACTATATTCGTGTAACTTAATATCTGTGATTATTAATCTATTTATATGTTTATTACAATGGTTCAACCCATCAAGGCAATCCACCCGACGTATGTGTTACTAGGGGGTGCGCCATTTGTGTAATTTTTATTATGTAAACCTTACACAATAAAATTTGTAAATAAAAAAAACCTCGGTCTCCCCCTCCCTCCATCTAATCCTCGGTCTCCCCCTCCCCCCATCTAATCCTCGGTCTCCCCCTCCCTCCATCTAATCCTCGGTCTCCCCCGCCCTCCATCTAATCCTCGGTCTCCCCCTCCCTCTCTCCCCCTCAGCAAGTGTAACTGGAAAACAAGTTTAAATGAAAAGATAAAAACAAAGGCTAAAATGATTCAACTGTTTTCTTGCCTTATTCTCGTCGGTTAAGGAAGCTCCCTATCACCTTTTCTTTGGCGATTTATTTAACATACTGCTCGTTAATTTTCACTTTTCTGTTACCTACTGCATTCTAACAGCAATATTATTTTGCATATAGTCATACAAGGGAATACTAGCATGTCATGTCCAGAAATAAATCGGTAAGAAAAAGGTGTTAATGAGAGCCTGGGAGACAGAAGGCCTGCATCCTCGTCGATTAAGCAAACTCCTTAACACTTCTTCCTAAGCGATTAATTTTGCTTATTTCACTTTGCCGTTCTCATCTGTGATATTTAAGTCATTCCAATATCGCTCTGAAAGATATTAGCCACCTGTATCCAAAAACTTATTCAGTAAGGAAGAGGTGTTAAGGACCTTCCTTGACCATCGAGAATACGAGCCGGAGAGCCTTAATATTCGTTCCTTTGCCCTGTTCAAGGTCGAGACTACTCTAGTAATCCAGTTGACTCCAGACCATTGTTTTTCAGAGTGAGTTACAAGAACCTGTGCTTGTGTGGTAAGGAGGTTCCCCAGCACCTCTTCCTTAGTGATTTATTTTTGACATGGCTGGTTAATATCCTTTTGTTCGTTACATATACAAAGTATGGCAATGTTAGTAGGATTTATGTAACACAGAATAGGACGGTAAGGTGTTCTAAGCAAATTAAATCGCTTAGGAAAGGGTGTCAGGGAATTTCTTTAACCGACATCAACACGGATAGAAGTATGTTATTATATTTGGCTGGTTAATATCCTTTTATACCTTATTGATGCAGAGTATGGAATGTTAGTAAAATCTGTATATCACACAATAGGAGAGTAAGGTGTACTAAGCTAAATAAATAGCTTAGGATGAGGTGTCAGGGACATTCCTCTTGTTAGGAGGGGGCAAGAACTTCCGGACAACGCGGCCAGATCTGTGTACATTACGTCATTCAGCGTACAGTACAATTATGAACACCAGTAAATGTTCAGGTAATGTACTATCGTGGACAAAAGTATCGCTCCACCCAGCTGACAGAGAATTGTGAATAGTATTGGTAACATTGTTGCCCCCCCTTCCTCCCTCTCTCAAGTCATGCCCCTTCCTCCCTCTCCCTCCCTCTTTCTTCCTCGTCTTGCGTCTATAAGCCCCTCCCGTAGCTTAGCCCAAGGGTTTAGCCCACACCACCACAACCACGAGGCCACAAATCACACCTTAACCTCCCTCCCTCTCTCTCTCTCTCTCTCTCTCTCTCTCTCTCTCTCTCTCTCTCTCTCTCATGGAAGGTATTATATATTTTATGCGTTTTTCCCAAAGTCTCTTCGTAAAATGAAATATCAGATCGTTAAATTACTGCAACATTGTTATATATTTGCACGTTCACATTTATCATTCTATTAAAACCTGGATGAATATAAAGTTTCATGATCCGTCTGAAGATGAATGTTTATTTACCAAATATTCTTTAATCTAAGTCAGATTCAGTTCAGACATAACTATAATTACGAATTCTCATATCTCAGTGCAGTAGTATTGATTTGAGCCAGTATATTCTAACACCTGCAGTAAACCTGCATTTCACTGTTAAAGCTTACATAAGGTCCAAAAGCCTAATTACTTATATATATATATATATATATATATATATATATATATATATATATATATATATATATATATATATATATATATATATATATATATATATATATATATATATATATATACACACACACACACACTTGTCACGCTTTCGTACACATACGCGAAGAAGGTCAAGTAGGGCTGAACCTGTCGTGTAACAGCATTAAAGAAAATGGTAATCGTTATGAAGGTTTCATTTCCTTCCAAATTTCTATTTATTATAAATAGACACCAAAACTTATGGTTACAGAGATCGATTCGTCAGCCAAAGTGTTTGTTATGTTTCCTTTGACATCACTGATTTTCATCTTTCATTCACCCTATTCCGTATCCCCCAGCCAATTTGTGTTGCATATATATTTAAAAATAAGGAAATACGGAACTGCACTTCAGTAAAAGATAATTACTGGACTGAATATATTTACATTTACATCAAAATCAATACGGCTTTGTGGTATCATAACAACATAAATGTTGGTGATGACGTGGGTGAAAAGAATAATCCAGCATGAAACTGGGGTATTTTGAATGGAACAGTGGACAGGAATTACTGAATAAAAGAACATGAGGCGCCAGAGATCTGTAAGACAAAGCATTCTAAGGATGGAATAAAAGAGGAACAACTCTACGACAATCAGCAGAATACAGAGGAATAATCTTGATGTCCATGTTTATAAAACGAATGCATTACATAACTGGTAAGTTTCCTTGCCTCTATATAATGATGTGTGTCCTAATAATTGTTAAAAAGAGGCAGGATTGCATAATGATACTACAGTAACAACAAGTACTACTACTACTACTACTACTACTACTACTACTTCTACTACTACTACCACTACTACAACTACTACTACAATTGCTACTACTACTGATGATGATGATGATGATGATGATGAAGATAATGAAAATGATAATGATGGTTATAGTAATAACTAAATAATAATAATAGTAATAATAATAATAATAATAATAATAATAATAATAATAATAAAGACATATAGAAATATATAATACAATAACATTAAATGTAATATCAAGTATAATAAACACATCAAATAACATTACCGCAAGTATGGTATTTACGGTGAATTCCATACGGTTTTATGTAAAATAAAAGTTTTCTATCGTGTTGAGAAGACTAATTGTGCATTATCAAGTGATGGATTGAACGTCACAGATGACACTGATGACCCTGAACAAGACGAAGGTGAAACAATGGGAGTTATAGTGGGGTGGGATGGTGTGGGGGGAGGTGAATAGCAAAGCTTGATTTAACCGAGCTAATGTCGCTCTCTCTCTTCAGAGAAAGACTAGAGGATTCGGTAACAAACTCCAGCATTTGCATTCCATATTCATAGCCTGTAAGGATGTTCAGAAATATAATTAGCAAACTGATAAAGGAGTATACTGATGCAAAATATATATAATAATATTCAGAAACAATATAAGGATGTATTACAGGATAAACCAAAAATATCCAAGGTGATAATCGAACCTGGAACCTTTCAGCTGCCTTTTTAACACTTAATAGCTCTACCATACCAGTGTCCGAATGTGCAAATCTAATCACTTTGAAGGACAGCCTTGTTCTAAAAATATTTACCATCTTTCAAGTTTTTGTTTTATGGACTGTTTGGGTCAAGGGTGTTTAGTTAAAATACTCAAACAATAATGTGATATTACAGTTCTGAATTATAAGGGACAACATTAATATTGCTTGTATTTAGTGATTCCCTTTTATATTAAATATTTACAAGGATCCTTAGCCGTTACACATATACATTACTTAATGATTCATAAAGATGTTAGTTTCTTAAATAGGCTCATTGGTTGGTGTTTAGTTTAATGGTGTGGGAACGAATCTGTTCATCGAAAAACACGCTGCGATTATGAGGTGGATATAATAGTCCCAGTTCATGGCCTAGCTGAGGATCGACTCCAGGCCTCTCCTCTGCGATTCAGAAATTCTGTTCCGCAACAATAACCCCTTCCTGGAGAGTTTATTCTGTAACTCTTCCTTGAGAGAGAGAGAGAGAGAGAGAGAGAGAGAGAGAGAGAGAGAGAGTACTGGGGTGCGGGAAGGGGAGAGATGGAGGGAATTACAGTGTCACCAATAGAAACCTGACTCTTGTTTTTGACACTTGCGTCAGGACTTATGTCCACGATAGTACATATTTAGACAGACGCCGTGGTAAGCGTTTGAGAAAGAGATGTTGTAAGTGTTGGTGTAAGTGTTCAAGGAATTTGGCAGATAAGTGTCATTAGTGTGAAGAGTACCAGTGTGGTGCTGTGTGAGGTGCGGCAGTGTGAGGTGTGGCAGTGTGAGGTGTGGCAGTGTGAGATGTGGTAGTGTGAGATGTGGTAATGTGAGGTGTGGCAGTGTGAGATGTGGTAATGTGAAGTGTGGTAGTGTGAGGTGTGGCAGTGCGAGATGTGGTAATGTGAGGTGTGGTAGTGTAAGGTGGCAGTATGAGGTGTGGTAGTGTGAGTTGTGGTAGTGTAAGGTGTGGCAGTGTGAGATGTGGTAATGTGAGGTGTGGTAGTGTGAGGTGGCGGTATGAGGTGTGGTAGTGTGAGTTGTGGTAGTGTAAGGTGTGGCAGTCTGAGGTGTGGTAATGTGAGATGTGATAGTGTGAGGTGTGGCAGTGGGGTGTGACAGTGTGGGGTGTGGCAGTGTGAGGTGTGGCAGTGTGAGGTGTGGTAGTGTGAGGTGGCAGTGTGAGGTGTGGTAGTGTGAGGTGCGGTAGTGTGAGGTGTGGTAGTGTGAGGTGTGCAGTGTGTGGTGTGGCAGTGTGACTTGAGGTACTGCTGGGTGTAGGAGTTGCAAATGAGTAATCCCAGTTTGAGACCCGTCAACCGCAGGAGAGTAATTGCCCCAGCAAGACCATAGCAGGCTCTAAGTCAATCCATTATTTGGCTTTATGGCTGCCACTCAGCTTGGTAAATGGCTTCCGGGGTTAGAGGGAACCATTAGGTTTGTCATTCAGTGTAGGTTCACCTTAGAAAGAAGTAGGCAGCACTACATTAAGTGAGTAGATGTTGGTCGCAACCACCTACCACAGTGGAGTCTGGTATGGTAAGGAATGGTGGTGATAGTTGTGGCAATGTGAGTGTGTGATATGGTATTGTCTATTTGACTGACCTGTGCAGCTGAGATGTATGGGGTGAGTAGGGTGTGTTTGAATCGCGGCTGCTGATTGGCCGCCGATGATTTAAATCTACACCTGTCTTATTTTAACACATACATATCTATATTTCTAAACTGCCTTCAATACAAGCTGCCAGATTAAATATAGAATAATTTTCGAGACTGAAGAGGTCAAAATTAGCTTTAGAAGTTTACTGTTATTAAAGAAAATTAAAGTTGATTAGAAAGTTTCATAAAACGATGAGTGACGTTTGAAATGAATTATCCACCCACGGTATAAATCCACGTCCGCATGTTGCACTACATCCACCCACGGTGTACACCTACGGCCGCATGCTGCACAACAATACATTCGTGCATTTGCTTCAATAACATCATCGGCGGCCTATCAGCAGCCGTGTATCAAACACACCCTACTTGCTGCATACATCTCAGCTGCACAGGTCAGTCAAATAGACTATAGTATGGGGTGTGGTAGAAGACAAACCACACTAATAAGTATCTAGGGAGAAAGAAATCAAGAAACAAACCTCCACACGACAAGTATGGAATGTGTCCGAGCGAGAAGGGTAATTTGCGTGTGTGTGTGTGTGTGTGTGTGTGTGTGTGTGTGTGTGTGTGTGTGGACGGTACATTTGGCTTCTTCCTTTTCCATGATAACCTACTAGTACCACAGGAAAGCAGTTTTCAGGGTAGTTTAAGAAAAGGTATAACATGAGACGACTGGCCTTATAGCTGACGGGAAAAATGGTACTCTGTTCTTGGCTATGCAGAATTACTTTCGGCTGTTTTTAACTATTTTTGGCACTTTTTGAAAAATATGTATAAAGACTGGTACCAGAGGAAGGCAATTTTCATGATAGTTTCAAAATATTATGACACGCCACGAATGGTAAAATTGCTGAGAAGAAAACAAGCAGGGAAATATTAGAAATCATTGGAGGCAAGAATTTTGCACACCAAATTTTGGCTGAAATACAGTGTTCTTGCTCGCTTCGCTCCTTTGAACAGTGAATATGGCTTGATGGTGTACCAAGTAGCAGTGTGAGGTATGGTGGTGTGAAGTGTGGCACTGTGAGGCGTGGAAGTGTGAGGTGTGGCAGTGTAAGATATGGGAGTGTAAAATGTGCGAACGTGAGATGTGGCAGTGTGTGGTGTGACAGCGTTAGGTGTGGCAGTGTGATGTGTAACAATGTTTGGTGTGGCAGTGTAAGATGTGGCATTGTGAGGTGTGGCAATGTGTAGTGTGGCAGTGTGAGATGTGGCAGTGTGAAGTGTGGCAATGTCAGATGTGACAATGTGTGATGTGATAGTGAGATGTGTGGTTATGTGTGGTATGGCAGTGAGAGGTTTGGCAGTGTGTAGTGTGGCAATGTATTTATAACAAAGAGAGGTGTAACAGCGTGTCGTGCAGCAGGTGTCAATGTCTCATAAGAAATACCAAAACAACTAAGGTACAAAGGTGATGTGACAGTTGGACGATCAGATGCAACAAATCGTTTATCAGGCAGATGTTGCTTCACAGAGCACAGGTGTGGCAGTGGGAGGTGCGGAGTGTGGTGTGATGGGTAAGCTTTGAGGGTGGTGTGGTGTGGTGTGGTGTAGCGTGGTGTGATAGCGGGAGGGATAAGAAGTGCAGGTGCAGTAGGCTGTTATCACTACCCTGTAAATTAACTCAACAGCTGTGCATTCACCGATTTGATGGTTACAAGAAAATCCTGCATATTGTTTGCAAGGGCTGTCCTCTTAAAGCAAAATAATAAAGTAAGTGGAAGGATTTTACTTGCCTAAATAACGGCAAAAGTCGCTTCAAAACTCTCGCATTCTCACAGTTAACACTTTACTTTATGTCAGTTCAATTCTTCCATTTGACCAGTCGACAGGATTGTATAACACTATATCTTAGTCACATAGGGGTTGGTTAAGCACAAATCGCTGCCCTGGCCCCCTGTCGCTTCCCCATCAGGCTGCCCTCTATCCGTTCCACACCACTTTAATCCACATGCCTCTCCACCTCACTGCACCTCATTTTCGGTCTTCATCTATCTCCTTCCATCTCTATCACTCACAATCTCCTATTTTCGTTTTACTCTAACTTGGCCTAAAATTGTCGTCTATCTGTTTTAAATTTTGAGTCATAACAATACATTAACTCTTGAATATGGTGCTAGTCACGAAAAGAGCTATGGGAAGGATATAGAGCCGCATCAATGTCTATTTCCGCCACGACTTATGTGGAATATGCTGCAAAAGGGCGAAAATCTAGGTCAAGTTCAGATGACAAGAGTATAGTCAGTTTTTCACTCTCCATTTCCCCCATACCAACACCTTCTGTATTATCCACGTCAGTACCACAACGTTCCCGTGCACCCTTATTTGTTTGTCTGTCCCTTTGCTTAACTCTACATGTACATGCTCTTTTCGGATATATTTCTCTCGTTTCATTCATTATTTCTGCCTTTGCAACCAATTTCAAAACTTCACTGCCACACGTTAGAGTGAGGACCAGAAAACTGTCGGGGACTGATATATTTTCTAAACCCTTTTCACGCTAACGTAGCCCAAGTTTTCGTCCTTTCGCAGCCAGTTTCTCATAAATCAAGAGCAGAAAAAGACAATACAACAGCCCTTCGTCCTTCCCATAGCACTGCTTCGTGACTAGCACTGCATTCTAGTACTAACCCTTTATTAGAACTGAGCATTCAAGATGAAGAGAGGTCAATTTTAACCCAAGATATAGTAAATGGAATATACCTGCTCATAGAGAGGTCGATGATAGGAATGGCTGCTGATATGAGGGCTGTGAGAAGACGTTGTGGATGTCTGTCAGATCATATGATCGTGCTATGCAAGATCAAGCTGAGAGCTGTGAGGTGGATCAAGAGAGAGAGGAGCAGTCAGGGAGAAAGACTGAAAGTTGAGAAGCTAAGGATCAATGAAATAGCTGATGATTACAGGACCAAAGTAGAGGACGAGTTAGAATCAGTGAACTGGAATGAATTGGATCTAGACAGCCTGTGGAATGCATATAGGGATTGCTTAGTTAGCAATCCTAAAGTTGTGTGTGGTGTGTCAAGAGTATCAACAAAAAAAGAAGGGTACGGCAAGGTGGGATGAGGAGGTTAAGAGAGCTGTGGAGGAAAAGAGGAAGAAATGGCTAAAGTGGTTATAGAATAGGGGTTCAGTTGAAATAAGAACTGAGTATATCAAGAGCAAGAAGCACGTAAAGAGACTAGTGAAGAGGAAAAAGAAGGAGGTAAATGATGATCTGGGAAGAAAAATGAATGTGAACTACTCTGAAAATAGGAAGTTATTATGGAAAGAGGTGCGGAAATGTAGAAGTGAAAGCAGAAAGTAATGTGATGGTGTGACGGATGCAGGTGGTAGGTTACTAACCCATGGAAATGAAGTAAGGACCAGATGGAAAGAATATTTTGAAAGCCTGATGAATGGGAATAGAGAGACCAGAGCGGCTGTAAACATGATTGGTTTGGGGGGTGAACAGAGAAGGAATACAGTGCCAGGAGACGTGACACTCGCATAGGTGAAGAGCGCTGTGAAACGGCTGAAAAATGGGAAAGCAGCTGGGGTTGATGAGGTGCACTCAGAGATGCTAAAGTGTAGTGGAAAGAGTTGAATGAAGTGCTTGTTGGAGATATGTAAGAAGGCATGGATGAGTGAAACTGTGCCTGCAGAGTGGAAAAAGGCTGTGAGTTTACCCCTGTACAAAAATAAAGGTGAGCGAAGTGAGTGCAAGAATTATTGTGGCATAAGGTTATTAAGTGTTGCAGGGAAGGTATATGGAAGAATTATTATTGAGAAAGTAAGAGAGATATCAGAAGTCCTAGTGAGTGATAAACAGGGTGGCTTTAGGAGTGGCAGAGGATGTGTGGATCAAGTATTTGCAGTGAGACAGATAGCAGAGAAGGCTTGTGAGAAGGACCACAAGGTGTATATGGCATTGATGGATCTGGAAAAAGCATACGACAAAGTAGACAGAGAGGGATTGTGGAAAGTTTTGCGCATGTATGGTGTAGATGGTAAGCTGCTAGGTGCTGTCAAGAGTTTTTATGATGGTAGTAAAGCACGTGTAAGGGTTAATGGGCATCTAAGTGAATGGTTCACGATCGGTGTGGGCGTGCGACAAGGGTGTGCGATGTCCCCATTGTTGTTCAATATATATATGGATGAGGTGATGAGAGAAGTAAAAATACGATTAATGGAGAGAAGGATGGCGTTGGTAATGAATGGTTATACATGGAATATCTCATATTTGTTGTATGCTGATGATGCAGTACTGCTTGCAAGTACCGGACAAGAACTTTGCAGGCTAAGTGCAGAGTTTTGCTGATGTCTGTGAGTGTCGTGCCTTGAGAGTAAATGTAGAGAAGAGTAAAGTGATGGTTATTGAGAGAGAAGTTTACTCCCAGTGTGATGTCACAGTGAATGGAGAGAGACTGGAATTGGTGAGAGCGTTCAAATACTTGGGTAGAGTGATAGAAAAGAGAGGAAAATGTGCAAAAGAAGTTGAAACTAGAGTGTGTTACATAGCCTATGATTTCATCATCCCTTGTATAATTCTAACTTATGATACAGTTTTGTTCATGACTGCATCATCCTTTGTATGATCCTAATGTACAGTATGCTGCATGTTTGTTCACGATTCGCCACGTGGCTTCCATAGTGACCAGGCTTGCGTGTTCTACCTCACTCCCCCCTTCTCCCGTTTATAGTAGAGTAAGTCGTTCTTGCTGTTGTTCAGAGCAGGATTGTCAACTCTTCGTCCCCTATGCCTTCATTTGCGCGTCCTTCTTACAAGTTGAATCACACTCTTCCGGCCCCCTATATAATGAGCTCAGTCTCTGCATTAGTTGCCACTTAGATCTACTCCTCATTCTGTTCACATCTCTGTCCTCCCCTGTACAGTATATTATTATTTATGTGAGTGCTCAGGAAGTCTCCAGCCATCTAGCTGCTGTATAATTTGAGTATAAGTGTTATTAACATTTTTCTTGTACTGTATAGCCTACGGCGTTAATTCGTAAGCCTGGTAAAGTTTTTATGATTCATATTGGTTCCATACTGTCAGCCAATATTAATAAAATTTTGTATCTGTAATAATACTATATCTTGCTTTAACTGAGTATTATCCGGTTTTCTCACTTTATCAGGGCTGACTTAGATAAATTTGCTCTTGCTAATTTCTTGTTAATAGAGGCTATTGCAGTTAACCATATATGTAACCTGTTTTGCCATTACATTATCCTTATGAGTCCTGAATGTTTAGTTGTTAGTTTGAGCATTAAACTTTAACTTGTAATTTTACCTAAGTCTTTTGTTTTGAACCTGGAACTTTGCGGGACAGTAGTGATTTTTGTATTCTCACTTGAAGTGTTCATTATCTCTCTCTGTTCAGTAACATTAATTTGGCGACCTTGCCGGGATATTCAGGATGTTATCATAAGGATATTGCTTGATATTTTGTGACTGTGATTTAGTCATGATGTCTACTATTACTACTCTTGATGAAGCCAAAGATTTTTTGTCAAATGTGCAAACAGTGTGTGATATAGAAAACAGAACAAAGAATGAACTTAAGCTTGTTGCTCAACAATTGGGAATTGCTGTTCGCTCTCATCATTCTAAAGATCAAATTGTTGGCATGATTAATAAAAGCTTGTTTAATATAACTCCTCCAGATGAGCAAACGCAGATTGAAATAGCTAAGTTTCAGCTAGCCCTGCAGGAGGCTCGTGTTAAGAAGGCTGAGTTTCAGGCACGTGCTAAGGAGGCTGAGTCTCAGGCTCGTATTCAGGAGGCACAGGCACAGGCTCAGGCACAAATTGAATTTGCTAGGATTCAGGCAGACCATGAGTATCACATGAAACAAGGTGAAACTGGATCATCGAGCTCTGATGATTTTGATGTTGCTAAAAATGTTAAACTTGTCCCTGCTTTTAATGAATCTGATTTAACAAAGTATTTTCAGTTGTTTGAGAGGGTAGCTACAGGTTTTAATTGGCCCAAAAAGTATTGGTCAGTACTCCTTCAGAGCGTTCTCACCGGTAAAGCTCAAGTAACTTATGCATCTTTGCCTCAGGATCAATCTGATAATTATGATGTAGTTAAGAGCTTGATTCTTAAGGCCTATGAGCTTGTTCCTGAAGCCTGTAGAGTAAAATTTAGGACAACTTATAAGCAAGATAAGCAATCTCATGTTGAGTATGCAAAAATCAAAGAAGATCTGTTAGAGCAGTGGTTAAATTCTAAGAATGTAAATTCTGATTTTGATAAATTTAAGCAGATGATTTTGCTGGAGGACTTCAAAAGGTGTATTAATAAAGATGCAAGCCTATATCTTGATGAGAAAAGAATAGATAATTTGTCTGATGCTGCAGTTTTAGCTGATGAATATGTTCTCACTCACAAGAGATATTCTAAAGAAAAAAGGAAAGCTGAGAGTAAGCACGTTGCCTCTACTCAGAGTACAGGTAACAGGAAAGAGAATAAAGATGATGTTTCTCAGGAAGTAAATACCAGCTCCACCTGTAGATTTCAGAAAAGTAAATGTATTTATTGTAGTAAGCTTCGTCATACTACGGAGAAATGTTTCAGGAGGCAGCGTGATGTGAACAAAAAGGAGTCTTTAAATATTCAGTCAATTGGTCTAGTGTCCACTCTTAAGAGTTCCCAGAATTCTTTAACTGAGTTAACTGAACCTGCTTTGAGGGGTAAATTAAATTTTCATGATGAAGCTCCTCTTTTGAGCAGTAATGTGGGTGACACTCTCAAGAGTTCATGTGCTAATTTCCTGTCCGATGGTTTTGTCAGTCCTCTGGACAGTAATGACAGGAAATCAGTTAAAATATATCGTGATACAGGTGCTTGCCAATCCCTTATGCTGACCAGTGTTCAAGGCTCTAATGTTAATTCCTCTGATGAAACTGTAATCTTACAAGGTGTAGGGAATAATTACTTCTCTGTCCCTCTGTGCTGAGTGAATTTAGAGTCTGGTTTTGTTAATGGTTCCGTTATGGTTGGGTTCGTTGAGACACACCCAATGTCAGGTGTAACTTTCTTACTTGGAAATGATATTGGTGGAAGTCAAGTGTGTCCAGCTCCTCAGCTGTCTAGTGAACCAGTGACTGCGACCCAGGATTGTGATGTCCCTGATGTGTTCTCTGCATGTGCTGTCACTAGGGCTATGTCTAAAGTTACTGGTGACTTACAGGATAATGATGATGATGATGTTATCCTAGCTGACACTTTTCTTGCTAATTTAGACCACTCACCAGATGAGGCAGTACCCCGTAGTGTTGATAATTTGTCCGTCAAGACTTGTTTGAGTTGCAGGTTGCTGAGCCTGAGTTGAAAGGTCTAGCTAACTCTGCTTGCAGTGAGAAAGAGTCAGGTGGTGCTTCTACTTGTTATTATATAAAGTCAGGAGTACTTATGAGGAAGTGGAGACCCCCAACAGCATCAGCTGACTGTGAATGGGAGGTTGTACTTCAAGTTGTCATCCCTCGTGTTTGTAGGCAGGATATCATTAGAGTGTCTCATGATTCCAGTTTGGCAGGACACCTTGGAGTGAGGAAGACTGTGGCAAGCATTTTGAAACACTTCTACTGGCCAGGTATCTTCAGAGATGTTTCCTGGTATTGTAAGTCTTGTCACACCTGTCAAGTTGTGGGGAAGTGTAATCAGACTGAAAAGGTTGCACCTCTAGTTCCCATTCCTCCTTTTGAGGCGCCATTTACCCGTGTGTTGGTGGATATTGTGGGCCCTCTTCCTAAGACTTCTTCAGGATTTTCTTATGTGTTGACCCTGATTGATATGGCTACTCGTTATCCTGAAGCCATTCCACTTAGAAATATCTCAGCAAAGAACGTGGTTAAGGAAATGCTAGGGTTCTTCACCAAGTTTGGTCTGCCCAAGGAGGTACAGTCAGACCGGGGAAGTAATTTCATGTCAAATGTTTTCAAGCAGTCTCTGAAAGAGTTGGGCATCACCCAGATCACGTCTTCACCTTACCATCCCCAGACCCAAGGAGCGTTGGAGAGATATCATCAAACACTCAAACCGATGCTCAGGAAATACTGTTTGGAACATCAGAAAGATTGGGATAAAGGTCTTCCATTCGTTGTATTTGCAGCAAGAGAATCTCCAAATGAATCACTGGGCTTCTGACCCTTTGAACTACTGTTTGGCCATGAAGTAAGAGGACCCCTTAAGCTACTCAAGGAATGCCGACTGTCGGAGGAAGATGACGTCAACCTGCTGGAGTATGTGATGAAGTTCAAAGCACGGCTGTACACTGCTTTACAGCTGGTGAGAGAGAATTTAGGAACTGCTCAGGAGAAGATGAAGACTTGGTATGATAAGAAGTCCAGGTTACGCCACTTTCAGCCAGGAGATCAGGTTTTGATTCTGCTACCAGTGCATGGCAACCTCTTCAAGCCAAGTTTAGTGGTCCTTTTTTCGTGGAGAAGAAACTCAGTGATGTCAACTATGTCATCGCCACACCAGATTGTAGAAAGAACAAGCAACTTTGTCACATCAACATGCTAAAGTTATATCACAGGTGGAACGAAAATAACCCAGTCTGCACTGTAGCTGTTCCACCTGAGTCTGCAAGTGAAGCTCTCCCATGCAGTATGAGCCTGAGTGATAGTTTGGGGAAGAATCCTGATCTCATGAATGATCTCCAGACTAAGCTTTCTCATCTAGCTCCCGAGGAAAGGCTGGAGTTTTCGGCATTACTGCAGGAGTACCCACAAGTGTTCCGTGACACTCCAAGAAGAACCACTGTGTTGATGCATTATGTCGATGTTGGAGACGCAAAGCCAATTAAACTGCCTCCTTACCGTGTGAACCCAGTGAAAGTTCCTCTCATCCAGAAGAAGCTTGGCTACCTGTTGGACCACAAGATGATTGAGCCCTGTCAGAGCGAATGGAGTTCTCCTGTCACTCTAGTCCCTAAGCCAGGTGGGTCACAGCGGCTTTGCATCGACTACAGACGTGTTAATCAGATAACCAAAACAGACACTTACCCTCTCCCTCGCGTGGAAGATTGCATAGACAAGATCGGAAAGGCTAGGTACATAAGTAAGTTTGATTTGTTAAAGAGATACTGGCAAGTACCTATGACTGACTGTGCTAGGGAGATCTCATGTTTTGTAACACTAGGAAAGACTATTACATGTTCTGTAATGCCATATAGTATGAAGAATGCACCAGCCACTTTTCAGAAGCTCATGAATGTTGTAACAGAGGGTTTGGCAGGGTGTGTTGTTTATATTGATGGTGTATTAATCTTCAGTGACGACTGGAAAGATCACCTATGCCATGTCAGTAAATTTCTTGAGCATTTGGTTCAGGCTAATCTTGTAGCTAATTTATCAAAGTGTGAGTTTGGTCAAGCTAAAGTTCAGTATCTTGGGTACGTAATTGGTGATGGACACGTTGCACCACCAGGAGCTAAGGTTCAGGATATAAGTGATCTTCCCAGACCTAAAAGTAGGAAAGAGCTACAAAGATTTTTGGGAATGGTAGGTTATTACAGGAGATTTGTTCTTAACTTTTCAATTCTTGTATCACCACTTACAGACCTACTGAAAAAGGGAGTTAAATTTGTCTGGACCGATAACTGTGAATCCTCTTTCAGCATACTTAAAGCTCTCCTATTAAGTCAGCCAGTGCTCGCTACTCCAAATTTTGTTAAGCCTTTTAAGATGGCTGTTGATGCAATTGATACAGGAGCTGGGGCTGTGTTGCTGCAAGAGGATGATCAGGGTATTGAACACCCTGTATCTTATTGCAGTAAGAAGTTCACTTCACCTCAAAAGAACTACTCAACTATTGAGAAAGAGCTTTTGGCCTTGAGTTTGGGTTTACAGCATTTTTCATTTTATTTGTGTTCTGGTTTTGACCCCATAGTCATTTATACCGATCATAACCCATTGAAATTCCTTAGTAAGTTTAAAGATAAAAATCAGAGATTGACAAGATGGAGTCTACTTCTTCAGGAGTATTCATTAGACATACAACATGTCAAGGGGAAAGAAAATGTTATTGCAGATTGCTTGTCTAGACTTTAGACAGATTGTTTTAGAGTAATAAGAAATTTCCTTTGTAAATTTCTTTTTCTTTGTGGGGAGGTGTTACATACCCTATGATTTCATCATCCCTTGTATAATTCTAACTTATGATACAGTTTTGTTCATGATTGCATCATCCATTGTATGATCCTAATGTACAGTATGCTGCATGTTTGTTCACGATTCGCCACGTGGCTTCCATAGTGACCAGGCTTGCGTGTTCTACGTCACTCCCCCCTTCTCCCCCTTATAGTAGAGTAAGTCGTTCTTTCTGTTGTTCAGAGCAGGATTGTCAACTCTTCATCCCCTATGCCTTCCTTTGCACGTCCTTACAAGTTGAATCAAAGCTCTGCTGGCCCCCTATATAATGAGCTCAGTCTCTGCATTACTTGCCACTTAGATCTACTCCTCATTCTGTTCACATCTCTGTCCTCCCCTGTACAGTATATTATTATTTATGTGAGTGCTCAGGAAGTCTCCAGCCATCTAGCTGCTGTATAATTTGAGTATAAGTGTTATTACCATTTTTTTTTCTACTGTATAGCCTAAGGCGTTAATTTGTAAGCCTGGTAAAGTTTTTATGATTCATGTTGGTTCCATACTGTCAGTCAGTATTAGTAATATATTGTATCTGTAATAATACATCTTGCTTTAACTGAGCATTATCCGGTTTTCTCACTTTATCAGGGCTGACTTAAATAAATTTGCTCTTGCTAATTTCGTGTTAATAGAGGCTATTGCAGTTAACCATATATGTAACCTGTTTTGCCATTACATTATCCTTATGAGTCCTGAATGTTTAGTTGTTAGTTTGAGCATTAAACTTTAACTTGTAATTTTACCTAAGTCTTTTGTTTTGAACCTGGAACTTTGCGGGACAGTAGTGATTTTAGTATTCTCACTTGAAGTGTTCATTATCTCTCTCTGTTCAGTAACATTAATTTGGCGACCTCGCCAGGATATTCAGGATGTTATCATAAGGATATTGCTTGATATTTTGTGACTGTGATTTATTCATGATGTCTACTATTACTACTCTTGATGAAGCCAAAAATTTGTCAAATGTGCAAACAGTGTGTGATATAGAAAACAGAACAAAGAATGAACTTAAGCTTGTTGCTCAACAATTGGGAATTGCTGTTCACTCTCATCATTCCAAAGATCAAATTGTTGGCATGATTAATAAAAGTTTGCTTAATGTAACTCCTCCAGATGAGCAAACACAGATTGAAATAGCTAAGTTTCAGCTAGCCCTGCAGGAGGCTCGTGCTAAGGAGGCTGAGTTTCAGGCACATGCTAAGGAGGCTGAGTCTCAGGCTCGTATTCAGGAGGCACAGGCACAGGCTCAGGCAAAAATTGAACTTGCTAGGATTCAGGCAGACCATGAGTATCGCATGAAACAAGGTGAAACTGGATCATCGAGCTCTGATGATTTTGATGTGGCAAAAAATGTTAAACTTGTCCCTGCTTTTAATGAATCTGATTTAACAAAGTATTTTCAGTTGTTTGAGAGGGTAGCTGCAGGTTTTAATTGGCCCAAAAAGTATTGGTCAGTACTCCTTCAGAGTGTTCTCACCGGTAAAGCTCAAGTAACTTATGCATCTTTGCCTCAGGATCAATCTGATAATTATGATGTAGTTAAGAGCTTGATTCTTAAGGCCTATTAGCTTGTTCCTGAAGCCTATAGAGAAAAAATTAAGGACAACTTATAAGCAAGATAAGCAATCCCATGTTGAGTATGCAAAAATCAAAGAAGAACTGTTAGAGCAGTGGTTAAATTCTAAGAATGTAAATTCTGATTTTGATAAATTTAAGCAGATGATTTTGCTGGAGAACTTCAAAAGGTGTATTAATAAAGGTGTAAGCCTATATCTTGATGAGAAAAGAGTAGATAATTTGTCTGATGCTGCAGTTTTAGCTGATGAATATGTTCTCACTCACAAGAGATATTCTAAAGAAAAAAGAAAAGCTGAGAGTAAGTACGTTGCCTCTACTCAGAGTACAGGTAACAGGAAAGAGAATAAAGATGATGTTTCTCAAGTAGTAAATACCAGCTCCACCTCTAAATTTCAGAAAAGTAAATGTACTTATTGTAGCAAGCTTCGTCATATTACGGAGAAATGTTTCAGGAGACAGCGTGATGTGAACAAAAAGGAGTTTTTAAATATTCAGTCAATTGGTCTAGTGTCCACCCTTGAGAGTTTCCAGAATTCTTTAACCGAGTTAACTGAACCTGCTCTGAGGGGTAAATTAAATTCTCATGATGAAGCTCCTCTTTTGAGCAGTAATGTGGGTGACAC
Source organism: Coenobita brevimanus (assembly GCF_032717465.1). Lineage (NCBI taxonomy): Eukaryota > Metazoa > Arthropoda > Malacostraca > Decapoda > Coenobitidae > Coenobita > Coenobita brevimanus. Next base: position 13,897,346 of record NC_137001.1, read on the forward strand.
TCTTAAGAGTTCAATTGCTAATTTCCTGTCTGATAGTTTTGTCAGTCCTCTGGACAGTAATGACAGGAAATCAGTTAAAATATATCGTGATACAGGTGCTTGCCAATCCCTTATGCTGGCCAGTGTTCTAGGCTCTAATGTTAATTCCTCTGATGAAACTGTAATCTTACAAGGTGTAGGGAATAATTACTTCTCTGTCCCTGTGTGCTGAGTGAATTTAGAGTCTGGTTTTGTTAATGGTTCCGTTATGGTTGGGTTGGTTGAGACACTCCCAATGTCAGGTGTAACTTTCTTACTTGGAAATGATATTGGTGGAAGTCAAGTGTGTCCAGCTCCTCAGCTGTCTATAGTCTGACAAATCTAAACATAGGGTTTGGGTGGAGTCACCCCCTCCCTACACTATTGCCATGTTTCCTAACCCTACGATGTATAACGCCTGTGGTTTGTTTAGTAGGAATGATACATAAACATAACTCATACTAATATAACTGTAATGAAAGTGCTGACATGTATCAAGGAAGAATAAAACTATTCTGCATACTATATTATACGATAATAGAGAAACGTGGCATAAAAATTTGGCAGTGTTGCTCTAAAAATATTCTAATTATTATTTTCTTCCCCAACACTTCTAACATTGCTAATTAATTTAGCAAGTATAATTGCAAGAAAATTTGAAGGGATAAAAGTGGGAAGAGGCGATCCTTTCATAATTAAAATAAATATATCAAACAGCTCTGGGGTGGCAGCACTCACGCGACACGTGTTTGTGTGTACGCTATGGGAGGTCACCAACCCCCTACAGGATTTAGGCCTATTGGGGAAACCTCTATAAAAAAAAATGCGCCGTGACTTTTACCTCAAGGGTGGTGCGGAAATAAAGTCAAAATTATAATCCATACATAAAAATGGAAGTAAAAAACCATGGATGACACATAACAAAATCTAGCGAGAGAGAGAGAGAGAGAGAGAGAGAGAGAGAGAGAGAGAGAGAGAGAGAGAGAGAGAGAGAGAGAGAAATAATAATAATAATAATAATAAAACTTTATTTCCACTAAACAATGGGTATTCTTATACATTATACAGTAGTACAGCATACAGTATGAAAGTTCTGTACACAATATAATACAAGTTGATACATATGGTGGAGAATAGTGACAGAGAGGTAAATGGTTTAAAAGGTGTGAGGACACTTAGGTTAAAAATAGATCAATTAAGGGATTTAGGAACGAAGGCAGTGGGAAGGATTAAGACAGATGGGATTGTAAGATTAGGGAGTTTGAGCAATAGGGTAGAATGTATGCTCTCAATAAAAGTATAGCAATTATCAACGGCTAATTATTATACAGGTGTTGATGGTGGGGGTCTATATTTATAGGAGGTGTTGGTGGTGGAGGTATAGCGGGTGTTGTTGATGGGGGTGTTGTTGGGGGTAGGGGTATAGGGGGTGTTGGTGGCAGGGGTATAGGGGGTATTAGAAAAACGGAGATCACAAGAGGGAAACAGTGTCAAGGTCATCGCTGATGGAGAGGTCAGCTCGGAAACGTGGCAACAGTGCAGGGAGGGGGTGACTCCACCAAAACCCTACGTTTAGATTTGTCAGACTATAGTGAACCAGTGACTGCGACCCAGGATTGTGATGTCCCTGATGTGTTCATCCAAAACAGCTAAGGTACAAATGTGATGTGGCAATAGGAAAATCAGATGCAACATGTCATTTATCAGACAGATGTTGTTTCACAGAGCACAGGTGTGGCAGTGGGAGGTGCGGAGGTGTGGTGTGTTGAGTAAGCTTTGAGGGTGGTGTGGTGTGATAGCGGGAGGGACATGAAGTGCAGGTGCGGTAGGCTGTTATTACGACCCTGTAATTTAACTCAGCAGCTGTGCATTCACCGCTTCAATGATTACAAGAAAATCCTGCATATTGCTTGCAAGGGCTGTCCTCTTAAAGCAAAATAATAAAGTAAGTGGTAGGATTTTACTTGCCTAAATAAAGGTTAAAGTCGCGTCAAAACTGTCGTATTCTCACAATTAAAACCTCACTTTATGTCAGTTCAATTCTTCCATTTCACCAGTCGACAGGATTGTAAAATATTATATCTCTTTACGGAAGCCTTAGCCACATAGGGGTTGGTTAAGCACAAATCGCTGCCCTGGGCCCCTACCGCATCCCCATCAGGCTGCCCTCTCTCCGTTCCACATCACTCTAATCCACATGCCTCTCCACCTCACTGCACCTCATTCTTGGTCTTCTTCTTCTTCTATCTCCTTCCATCTCTATCACTCACAATCTCCTATTCTCGATTTACTCTAACTTGGCTTAAAATTGTCGTCTCTCTGTTTTAAATTTTGAGTCATAACAATACATTAACTCTTGAATATGATGCTAGTCACGAAAAGAGCTATGGGAAGGATGTAGAGCCGCAGCAATGTCTATTTCCGCCACGACTTATGTGGAATATGCTGCAAAAGGGCGAAAAACTAGGTCAAGTTCAGATGACAAGAGTATCGTCAGTTTTTCACTCTCCATTTCCTCCATACCTACACCTTCAGTATTATCCACGTCAGTACCACAACGTTCCTTTCCACCCCTATTTGTTTGTCTGTCCCATTGCGTAACTCTATATGCTCTTTTCGGATATATTTCTCTCGTTTCAGTCATTATTTCTGCATTTGCAGGCAATTTCCAAGCTTCACTGTCGCACGTTAGAGTGAGGACCAGAACACTGTCAGGGACTGATATATTTTCTATACCCTTTTCACGCTAACTTAGCCCAAGTTTTCGTCCTTTAGCAGCCAGTTTCTCATAAATCAAGAGCAGAAAAAGACAATATAACAGCCCTTCGTCCTTCCCATAGTACTGCTTCGTGACTAGCACTGCATTCTAGTGCTAACCCTTTATTACAACTGAGCATTCAAGATGAAGAGAGGTCAATTTTAGCCCAAGATATAGTAAAAGGAGTATACCATGGCCAACTTCCTTTTTCCTTGTCCTCACCCTCATTGTACAACTCCCTGCAGATAACACTGACACAGGCTCGTATTCACGTCGGGTAAGGAAGCTCTCTAACACCTCTTTCTTAGCAATTTATTTTTGGATCTGACTCGTTAATATCCCGTTGCACGTGAATTATGCAGAGGATGGCAATGTTGAAAGGATTTATGTAATGTACAAGCGTACAGTAAGGTGTAATAAGCAAAATAAATCGCTTGGGAAAAGGTGTTAGGGAGCTTCCTTAACCTAAGATAATACGGGCCCGTATTTTCATTAGAGTTGTTGATGGAGGGATGGAGTGGAGAGGAATATGAGTGAGGGGTGTGTGAGCTGGGAGCAGGGCAGTGAATCGGCTGGGGGCAGGGCGACATGGAGGCGATTTGTTTGTGGCCACCTCTCACCGGATTTAGGTGTCTGGCCATTGATAGATAGATAGACCGAGATGTATACATGTCATGGACATTGAAAGCTGGACACTCTGGGGCTGAGCTGATAGTTTCTTTTTCCTTTTCGATATTTCCACTAAATCTTCGTCCATATGAGCCGTACCCACCAATCCCCATCCATCCCACACCTGCTGTCCCAGGGGACAAGTTCTCTCTCTCTCTCTCTCTCTCTCTCTCTCTAGCATGCAGACCCAAACTTAAAAGGAGTTGCCCAGCATAGGCCAACCGGCCTACTGCAGGTGTTCTCTTTAAATATGTTCCAGTGTTTTATTTTATTTTTTATAATACTTATTTCGCAGTAAACGCATACTTTGCACTGACACTATTCACTCCAACAGAACCTTGAGAGAGAGAGAGAGAGAGAGAGAGAGAGAGAGAGAAACTGCGTTTATGAAGAATGAAGATGAGCTTCTCAGGTGTGTGTGTGTGTGTGTGTGTGTGTGTGTGTGTGTGTGTGTGTGTGTTCAGTGATAGCTGAGTAGCCTAGGGAAGAGGAGGGATGGGATTAACGGGATGGGGGGTGGGGGATGGGGGATAGGAGTCGTGAACGAAGAGTGACGGACAAGCTGAGGGAAAAGAGAAAATATGACATTTGCCTCAACTCACCTGTCCAGGTTTCTCTGTCCATGACTGTACTGTCACAGTTACCTGTAAATACTGTTGTAATTTTTTATCTGCTTTTCGGAGTAATCACAGACAATTCAAGCATTAACCTCTATTCCAACTTCTCCTTCCCTCCCATCGCTTCACCCCGACCTGTCACACCAACACACACTCCACTACCATTGCTTGTTTGCACTCCCGCCCTCCCTCGAAACCCGTCGGTCAGAAACGACTCGGCCTGCTCTTCCTAGGGCCAAGGCGGCGTTCACACCACTTTTAATGCAAGAATTTACCGATACTCCCAGTCCTTCATGTATGCAACAGGTCAACTGTGGAACCTTCTGCCTCTGTCTGTATTTCCTCCTGTCTATGACCTCCAGGCTTTTAAACGCAGTGTGTCCAGGAATTTCAAAATGTACGGATCTTGATTTTTTTTTTTTTTTCTAGGAGGGAACAACATTGCCGATTTTTGGTCTTTGGTCCCTCCTTTCTTGCATAAATTTTTTTTTGCATGCATGGGAGGTGAAGGTGGGAGTTTTGCATCACTGTAACCTGTACAAGTGGCCTCACTGGACGTGGGCTGGTGTGGGCGGGAACTACGGGTTAAAATTATTCTGAAATCCCGCCCACGTCAGTAAGTAGTCGGCTGGCCAAGACCCTCAAAAAACTTTTGATGGCATTTTTTGTTCAGAGGTGACACCCATGCTAGAAAGTATCACTGTGGTATAAGGTTTTAGAAACACCCAATTGCCAAAATGGCATTTGACCATTAAGATCAAATTTGAAGGTCAAAGTGTCAAATGAGGTCAAATTTTGTGTTTTCCCTTTTTTGTCGTGTACTTCCAAATAATGTAAGGTTTGGCAAGAAACTCTAAGGAATTAATGAGATACAATGGTTTTAAGTTGCAAAATGATAGGTAATTGTAAAGGAAATTAGGATTTAAAATGCTCATTACTCCATTATGGATTGGATTACACACAAAGTAAAGATCCATTCCTTTAACGTCACTTCTTCCTGAAAATAAATCAGTTTCTTCATCAAGAAGGCACTACGATGGTTGAATATAATTTTCCTGTGTCCCATTACCTTTGGCAATTAATGTAGCTGTTGAAATCCTCAAGATTTACCCAGACCATGTCCACTGTCTGTGATGTTAAGGCATCCGTCTGCATCACAACCTCATGCAGGTATACATGGTTGACCCATCCGATGACAAACGCAAGCTTATGTGCTGTACTTGGTGTTGCATCCAAAAGTAACGAACTCCAAACAGCTGCGTGGAACAGATGGCTTCCATAACCACACCACTTCTAACCATCTGTCCATTACTTGCCAACCTCCTGTCTCCTGAGGGCTTGGGATAACGACGTCAGGTTTGTTTACCTGCAGCCACACTTTGGCCTGGTGGTTGGCACGTGAGAGATGTAACTCCAGTGTGTCACTCGTTGGTGGCAACATTTCAATCACCTTTCTTCCTTTCTGGAACAAGTCATGTCTGGCCCTATCAACACCCGAAGTAGTGCACGGTGCCTTATACAACATACATACGAACTCTTCAACTTTGCCTAACGGACCATCTCTACCAACACCTTGCAACAGCTCTGGATGTTGCAAATACACACTATAACACGATTTCTTCCCATGTCCAGCAAAGGACGAGACAGTATCGCAGCCAGTTATGGCATGAAAGCCAAGCACATTTTCCACTACTACTCGAGGGAGATTTTTGTTGATGACATGCACTGGAAAGCATTCCTGCTCCTTGTAAGTGCTGTTCATCATCCACACTTGGCACGGTTTGTCCCTGGTAAAGTGAATGACAAGAGGTGAGTGTAGTCTATACGCTGTATATACACTGTATATGGCTAGTGAGAGAGTGATCGCCCTCTACCTACACAGATCAAAAGCCCTCGGGAGCAGGGGGGTGGTTGCTTTCTCAGGCAGAGGAACTCCTTGAGAGTGAAATGGCTGGGAAGCATGCCGGCACGTGACTGGCTACAGCATAGCTGGGTCTTTCGGGTGTGGGCAATCAGGCAAGTTAGCTGCCTACTGCGACTGCAACACAATGGCGAGGTGTTCAGGAAGTTAGCCAAAGAAACCTTGATGGACTCTGAAAGAACAATAATGGCCCCCAGTCCCGTGCAGCCCTTAAATGGGCAGGGGGTGCTAAGAATCTCACGGTTGCCTCAGTTACAATCTAATTCCTTTGTCAATGCAAAAAATACAATTAAAATTGGTAACTGGAATGTGAGAACGCTAAATCATGACGGTAAAATCGATGAGTTAGTGAAGGTTTTTCAAAATTACGGACTTGATATTTGTGCTCTGACAGAAACTAGATTAACTGGAGTCGATAAGTTGGATTTGGAGGATGGTATACGTTTATTGATATCTGGCCGACAGGACGGAATGCATTATCAGGGAGTAGGATTGTTGCTGGGTTGTAAAGCAAATAAGGCTTTATGTGAGTGGGATCCTATAGATGAGCGATTGCTATACGCACGGTTTAAATCAAATCATGGCAACATCAGTCTGTTTGTGTGTTATGCACCTACTAATGATGCACTCGATGAAAGGAAAGACACATTTTATGAAAAGTTGCAAGAAGGAGTAGGAAGGGTACCTAGACATGATGTTTTGATCTGCGTTGGAGACTTTAATGCAGTAATGGGCTGTTCAAATGAGGGATTTGAGGCATGTATGGGTAAGATGGGAGTTGGTAGTAGGATGAGTGAAAACGGAGTGAGGTTTGGAAGCTTCTGTCTAGCAAATGACTTAGTCATCGGGGGCACACTCTTTCAGCATTGCAATATACACAAGACAACTTGGGTGTCGCCGTGTGGAAAATATAAAAATCAGATTGATCACATCGCTATCAGTAGGAGGCATAGAAGTTCTCTGCTAGATGTTCATGTTAAACGGGGAGCGGATATTGGTAGTGACCATCAACTCAGCATTGCAAAAATAAGGTTTAAACTTAAAAATCAGAAGAAGGAAAAATCTGGTGTTGGTAGATACGATATTGTTAAGCTTAGAAGAGAAGGAGAAGAAAAGGAGGAATTCAGATTAGAATGCAGAAATAGGTTTTTGGTGTTGGAAACGTTGGAAGAGGGGGAGAGAAGTGTAGATGAGATGTGGGAGGATGTGAACAAAGTTTTGCATGAGACTGCTGAATGTACGATTGGAAGGAGACATAGATTCAGGAGAAAGAAATGGATATCAGAGGAAACGTGGGATATGATAAAAAAAGAGAGGTGAGGCTAAATTGAGGAGTGAGATGCAATGCGTTGATGAACGAGAGATTGAATTAGCAAGAGCTGCGTACTGGAGTTTGAATTCAGAAGTAAAAAGGTTAGCTAGGAGAGATAGAAGATGTGTGGATGAAAAGGGTGCAGAGACTGAAATCCTAATAAACAAAAATGATGGACAGAGTCAAAGAATAGCATATGAATCGATTAGAGAACTGAGTGGTAATGCAGGTAAACGCAAGGAAATACCAATTAGAGACAGGGAAGGAAATTTATTGACCAAAGATGGAGATATTAAAAATAGATGGAAAGAGCATTTTGAGACAGTTCTTAATAGACCAATACCACCAGAAGAGGATATACCGTCTGCTCAGGAAGATTTAAATATAGAAACAGGAGAGTTGAGGCTTGCGGAAGTGGAGAAAGCAGTAAAACAGTTAAAGAATAATAAGGCACCAGGGGAGGATGGTTTATTTCCGGAAATGTTTAAAGTGGAGGGGGATAGATTAATAATGATCTTGACCAAGCTATTCAATAAGATATGGGTGACGGGGTTACTACCATCAGTTTGGAAGAATGGTGTAATTGTTAAAGTTCCGAAGAAAGGAGACCTGAGTGAATGTGGTAATTGGAGGGGAATCTCTTTGTCACCGATAGCTTTGAAAGTTTTCAGTAGAGTGTTGTTAAATAGGTTGGAGCCGGTGGTTGAGGGTATTCTGAGGGATGAACAGGCTGGTTTTAGAAAGGGACGTGGTTGCAATGATCAGATCTTTATAGTTAGGCATTTGATGCAGCAAGTTAATGAAATGAGAGTACCGTTAAGTCTTTGTTTTGTTGATTTTGAAAAGGCTTTTGATAGTGTTTCGAGAGAGTCTATGGGGAAGATCATGAGACATTATGGAATACCAGAGGAGTTTGTGAGGGTCATTATGAACATGCATGAGGACACATTTTGTAAAGTGATGGTTGATGGTTGTCTGAGTGATTCGTTTGAAGTCAAGTCCGGAGTAATTCAAGGTGGTGTTCTATCGCCTTTACTATTTATATTGGTCATTGATTACATTATGAAACGTGTTGGAACAGAAACCGGTGCAGGTTTACTTTGGGGAGAGAACAGGAAACTTTTGGATTTAGATTATGCAGATGATATAGTTTTGATTTGTGATGGGCCAGAAGAGATGCAGAGAGTGTTGGACTGTTTGGTGAGTGAAGGTCGCAAGGTGGGTTTGGTTATTAATTGTGGAAAAACTGAAATAATCAATATGAATATGGAAAATGCGCAGGAATGTGTAATTGGAGGTATGGTTGTAAAGCAAGTTGATAGGTTTAAATATTTAGGTACTTATTTAGCCAAGGATGGTTCTTTGAACTTTGAATTCGAGGAAAGGTTTAAGAAGGCTAATCAGGCAATGGGAATGCTTAAAAATATTTGGAATAATAACAATTTCTCTGTACATATAAAAATCAAACTTTATAAGGTAATGGTTAGGAGTATCTTAATTTATGGACACGAGTCTTGGTACAGCACAGTGACTATGGAAAATAAATTCTTGGTGTTTGAAAATAAAGCACTTAGAAGAATATTAGGAGTTAAGTGGTGGGAAAGGATACCAAATAGTAGAATTAGAGAAATAACGGGAGTGCAGCCAATCGATGAATATGTTAGATTCTCACGATGGAAGTGGCTAGGACATGTGTATAGGAGACAGGGAATAGTACGAGGTACACCAGGGTGGGTGGCACCTGGTAGGAGAGGTAGAGGAAGGCCAAAAGAGACGTGGGTGAGGACAATGAGACGGGAAGCTGGAGATGAGTGTTGGGGAGATCTTGAGGAATTAGCACAAGATAGGATGTGGTGGTGTGAGTTCATCGAGGCCCTATGCATCCCCGAGGGTGCCACAGGAAATGATTGATTGATTGATTGACATGCACTGGAAAGCATTCCTGCTCCTTGTAAGTGCTGTTCATCATCCACACTTGGCACGGTTTGTCCCTGGTAAAGTGAATGACAAGAGGTGGACGTATGTCACAACACTTGACGATTATGCTTTCAAATCTAGCATCAATGGTTTCAAGGGCATGGAGGACAATCCATGTGTCCGCCTCCTCGTGGTTTGCCTGTAGTGTTGGGATGACTCCCCGTGTTGTTGAATATCCGTCTGGTTTGCTGCCACCAGCAACTGTCTCCTTGTCTCTGCATTTGTGCGTGGCAAGTCTGCCACTCAGGCGTATGCCAAGGTCTTCCTTGTTTTCATCTAAAGTGATGAAGTTTTTCCATGCTTGGGGACGTGGAAGATCCTCCTGGTTGATCACCTTTCGGGTTGGTATCTTCATTTGCCCAGCTCTTTTGGTCCTCTTAGCTGACTTGATAGATAAAGGCATGTGCTGGTCAAACACAACGTCAGTCTTGGAAATCCATGCCACTGAACTGCTTCACCACAGACTTCTCGAAGTTTTTGGCATAGTCACCGAAGGTCTTGCACATTGGTGGCTTCTCTGGGGACTGAATCAGTGCATGGCCATCGATTATGATGCATGTTTTTCCTGTTGTATCCGGTGTTCCTTTGAGTTTCTTTACACCAAGATCAGTGGTTGGCAAGTGAAGCATTGCAGACTTCTGGATACTGTTCATTGTTTTATCTGTGTTTACCAAACTAGGTGGTACAACTGACAGTTCATGCTCCAATACTTCCTGAAAAACCAATGCATTAATGAGAATTTGACATTTATATTCAAAGATTTCCTCACATTTACCTATTATGGAATTTAAAACCCTTGTATCTCATTATTTCCTCAATATTTCATGCCAGATCTAACATTATTCTAAAGTACAAGATGAAAGAGGGAAACACAAAATTTGACCTTATTTGAACTTTTGACCTCCAAATTTGATCTTAAAGGTCAAATGCCATTATGGCAACCAGATGATTCTAAAGGCCTGAACCACAGTGATACTTTCTAGCACGGTTGCCAGCTTTGAACAAAAAATGACATCAAAATATTTTTTTAGGCATATTTCCTGGGGTTGGCCTGCCGACTAAAGCATTTGTGAGAGTATTCTGGTGCGGTTAGGAAGGTTACTAACACCTCTTCCTTACCGGTTTATTTTTGATTCTGCTCCGTTAATATATTTTTGTGTGTCGATAGGAAGCTTACTAACATCTCTTCTTTACGGGTTTATTTCTGATTCTGCTCCGTTACTATACTCCTGCTTGTCGCTGGGAAGGCACCTAGCACCTCTTCCTTACCTGTTTTGTCTTATTATGCTCCGTTACTATATTCCTGTGTGTTATTCATGCGATCTATGTGTAAACTGTGGTTAACACACATATCGTGACTAACTCGCCTCTGACAATGGTTAAGACTAAGGTGTGAATGATGTCTGACCTGCTGTGTTGCCTAGTTACAGCACACCTCTTCCTCAGCGATTTATTTTTATTATATGTCTGGTTACTATCCATTTGTACGTTATTTGTACACAGTATGGCAGTCTTTGAAGGATTTATATAACAGAGCAGAACAGTAAGGTGTAATGAGCGAAATAAATCACGTAGGTGAAGGTGTTAGGGATCTACCTTAACCAATGAGAAATCGGACCATGGACACCTCTATTTTGTCAGGACGAGAACGATGATGTAGTTGATGATGATGATGATATTGTAGTTGATGATGATGATGATGATTTTGTAGTTGATGATGATGATGATATTGTAGTTGATGATGATGATGATGATATTGTAGTTGATGATGATGATGATGATATTGTAGTTGATGATGATGATGATGATATTGTAGTTGATGATGATGATGATGATATTGTAGTTGATGATGATGATGATGATGATGATATTGTAGTTGATGATGATGATGATGATGATGATGTAGTTGATGATGATGATGATGATGTTGTAGCTGATGATGATGATGTTGTAGCTGATGATGATGATGATGATGATGATGATGATGTTGTAGCTGATAATGATGATGATGATGATGATGATGATGTAGTTGCTGCTGCTGCTGATGATAATGATTTTTTAAAATAACAGAACAGAGGAACAAAAAACAAATGAATAAAACAAAATAATCCATACACCAGATTACTGGCGTCCCCCATTCATAAAATATCTGTAACAGTCGGACTTGAACAGCTGTGGGTTGAAGTTTGGGGGAAAACAACTTCGGGGAAGCGAGTTCCAGAGTGATGCAGGTCGGGGAATACAAGAATTCTGATAGGCAAAAGTTCTGCAATATGGCTGAGTGACATTCCAGTCATGAGCGCTACTAGATGCCCGTGTAGCACGAGGGAAGGCATGGACAGGTGGCATCATGGACGCAACTTCGTCTGAGCATTTGCCATAAAAATATCTGTAAAATAATGCAAGGGAGGCAACATTCCTTCTTACTTACAGGCGAGGTAGTTTATTTGTAATGGCAGGGTTGTTAATAATTCTAACAGCTTTGTTCTGAATTTTGTCTAGTTGTTTTAATGCAACCTCTCCACATCCATTCCACAAGGGTGAGCAATATTCAAGCGGAGAGCGCACATGACTTATAAATTATAGCTAACTGCTCGTCAGTGAAGATAATGATGGTGGTGATATTGATGGTGATGGTGATGATGATGGTGATGACGATGATGATGATGATGGTGATGATGATGACTATGATGATGATGGTGATGATGATGATGGTAATGAAGATGATGATGATGATGTTGATGACAATGATGGTGATGATGATGTTGATGACAATGATGGTGATGATGATAATGATGATGATGATCGCGATGATGATGATGGTGATGATGATGATGGTGATGATGTTGATGATGATGATGATGATGATGAAGAAGGTGATGATGTAGTTTATGATGATGATGATGATGATGATGACGATGATGATGATGATGATGATGATGTTAATGGTCAGGTTCCTAGTTACTGGTAAATCAAACTCAGGCTCGTATTCTCATCTGGTAAGGAGGCTCCCTAACACCTCTTCCTTAGCGATTTATTGAGACGTCTGATTAATGTACTTTCGTAAATTAATGATGAAGTGCATGGTGATAGAGTGATTTAAGTATCGCAGAAGAGCATGGCAAGGTATAATAAGCAAAATAAATCACTTAGGAAGGGATGCTAGGTAGATTCCTTAACAGACGTCATTGTTTGATTTGTTTTTCAAATTTTATATATATCGGCAGAGGAATGAAGTGGCACATTTCCATCTTGATCTGTCTACCTGTCTATTTATCTGTCTGTCTGTCTATCTGTTTGTCTATCTATTTGTCTATCTATCAAGTCATCTATCCAGCTATTCATCCATTCATCTGTCTATCTATCTATCTATCTGTCCATCTGTCTATCAAATAATCCATCCACCTATCCATCCATCCATATATATATCTGTCTGTCTATCTATCTATCTATCTATCTTTCTATTAACTATTATCAAATTATCCATCTGCACATCCGTCCATCCATCCACCCATCCATCTATTTATCTGTCTATCTGCCTGTCTCTCCGTCTATCCATCTTAACATCCATCTCTCTATCTATGTGTCTTTCTATCTGTCTATCTATCTATTTATCTATCTATCTACCTGCCTATCATATCATCTATCCATCTATCCATCCACCCAACTATCTATCTGTCTGTCTATCTATATATCTGTCTACCATATTATCTATCCACATGTCCATCCACCCATCTGTCTGTCTATCTATTTGTCTATCAAATAACCTATCCATCTATCCATCTATCTGTCTATCTATTTGTCTATCTATCTGTTTATCAATCATCCATCCACCTATCCATCATCCATCCATTAATCTATCTGTCTTTCTATATATCTATCTGTCTATCAAATCCTCCATCCACCTATCCATCCATCCATCCATCTATCTGTCTGTCTATCTGCCTATCTATCTATTTGTATGTCTATCTATCTATCTATCTGTCTGTCTGTCTATCTCTGTCTATCTCTATCTATCGGTATGTCTGTTTATCTGTGCGTCTATCAGTTTGTTTATCTGCCCAGCTGTCTAACTCTGTCTAATTATCCATCTATTTATAGTTTACTGAGTGTGTGTGTGTGTGTGTGTGTGTGTGTGTGTGTGTGTGAAGAAGATTATATAATATACTATAGCAGTAGCCGTGTGTGTGTGTGTGTGTGTGTGTGTGTGTGTGTGTGTGTGTGTGTGTGTGTGTGTGTGTGTGTGTGTGTGTGTGAAGAAGATTATATAATATACTATAGCAGTAGCCGTGTGTGTGTGTGTGTGTGTGTGTGTGTGTGTGAAAAAAATTATATAATATACTATAGCAGTAGCCGTGTGTGTGTGTGTGTGTGTGTGTGTGTGTGTGTGTGTGTGTGTGTGTGTGTGTGTGTGTGTGTGTGTTTTGGGCAGCCGAAACTACACATACAAATCGCACCAAAATTGGCACAAAAATCGCTAAAAATTCGCTGATGTGAAAAAACTTGGTCCCATCACGATTGACAAATTTTAACTATATTTAATGAGCGATCACATTTTGACCCAAAAACGCTGCTCCCGGAGCCCGGCATAGGATCTCCGTAGAATTTTTTGCCCAGAGGTAGAACTAAAATAAACTGTAGCAGTAGCCGTGTGTCTGTGTGTGTACTTCGGACTTGCGTTTGGACAACTTGGGTTCCATTCCCGAAGCTGCAAATAACATGATCAATTGGTTAGCTACAAAAAATCCAAGTGACAACGTTACACTAGAGCAGCACATAAACGCGAGAACCCTCCGCAGGAGCAAGTGCGAGGGACCCGAAGGACCCACGAGCACTTGGTGCCACTATAGATAAAGGTGTGGCGTTTCTCATATTATTATCATTTACCACAAGAAGGAATATGATGATGTCTGAGAACTATATACGCTTTTTATGTTTGTAAGGGTACAGATAGATAGATAGATGAATAGATAGATAGATGCATACATAAATAGATAGATAGATGAATAGATAGATAGATACATACATAAATAGATAGATAGATGAATAGATAGATAGATGAATAGGGGATAGATAGATTGATAGATACGTGGATAGATATACAAAATAGATAGATAGATGAAAAGGTGGATAGATAGGTAAATAGATAGATAGATAGATAGGTGGTTAGATAGATGGATAGATAGGCGGATAGATAGATAGGTGGATAGATATATAGATAGATGAATAGGGGCATAGATAAATGGATAGATAGATAGATTGTGGATGGATAGATAGATAGATAGATAGATAGATGAATAAGTAGACAGAGAAATAGATAGATAGATAAAGATAGAGGAATAGCTGGATAGGTAGACAGATAGATAGACAGAAAGACAGATATATAGGTAGATAGATAGTTAGATAGATACATGAATAGGTGAAGAGATAGAGATAGACTGATAGATGAATACGTTGACAGATAGATAAATAGATAGGTGGATAGATAGGTGGATGGGCAGAGATAGAGATAGATAGATAGATGGACATTTATTGATTAGTAAATAAAGACAGACATAGTATAGATATACAGAGACAGAGGCAGGCAGAGATAGATAGATAGAGATATAGATAGATAGATTGATAGGTGGATACGTGGATAGATAAATAGATAGATAGACTGATCTATCGATACATACATAAAGACATGGTATACAGTAGATATATAGAGACAGACAGACAGACAGACAGACAGATAGATAGATAAATGGATTGATAGGTAGGTAGGTAGGTAGGTAAAGAGAGAGAGAGAGAGAGAGAGACAGACAGACAGACAGACAGAGACAGAGACAGACAGACAGACAGACAGACAGATAGATAGATAAATGGATTGATAAGTAGAGAGAGAGAGAGAGAGAGAAAAAAAAAACAGACAGACAGACAGACAGACAGACAGAGACAGACAGACAGACAGACAGACAAACAAATGGATAGATATATAAATAGATAGTTAAATAGACTGATATATAAAGGGACATAGTAGAGAGAGAGAGAGAGACAGAGACAGACAGACAGACAGACAGACAGATAGATAGTTGGATGGATAGATAGAAAGATAGATAGATAGCTAGATAGATAGATAAATAGGTAAACAGACTGATACATAAAGGGACATAGTAGAGAGAGAGAGAGAGAGAGAGAGAGAGGGAGAGAGAGAAACAGACAGACAGACAGACAGACAGACAGAGACAGCGTTGGATAGAGATACAGAGACTGATTCGTACATAAAAACATAGATAGATAGATAGATAGATAGAGATAGAGACAGACAAACAGAAAGACAGATAGATAGAGAGAGATATATAGATAGACAGATAGATAGATAGATAGATTCATACGTCCATAAAGACAGACATACCGATAGTATATATATAGAGACAGAGAGAGGAAGAAAGACGGATAGACAGCTAGAGAGGTAGAGATAGATATAGAGAAAGATAGATTGATACATAAAGTCAGACATAGTAGATATGTACAGAGACAGACAAACAGACAGATATATATATATATATATATATATATATATATATATATATATATATATATATATATATATATATATATATATATATAGATCGATCAATGGGTAGACAGATAAATAGGTAGACTGTAGACTGCAGACCGTAGCACCAGTCGAGCAGGGCAGTACTCCAAAGGTGGATGGAAAGCTGATGACAGGGAGAGCTGGAGCTTCCGTTTCATCAGCCCTCGGGACTAGTTCCTGACCATCCCCCCTTGCTGACCTTTTTCAGTGTTTCAGTAACACAGAGAGTAGGCCAGCATGCTCTCCAATACAAGTTACTCTGTCAACACCAAACTACATGCACGGTACACACTACACTTCCTTTTCAAAATTAAAAAAAGTAAAATGGCGACAACTACCATGGAGTTCCCAGGGAGTGGGGGGACCATAAATGCCCCCATCCGCCCTTCTCCCGGTGACGACTCAACCAGATGCCTGGAACCACTGTCTGACTCATTTCTTCATTTCTGCAACATTCACGGCCTTCCCTCTAACTTTCTCTCTGTTGAACACCACCTCACCTCCTCTAAACCTCACCTTCTCTTCTTAACCGGGACTCAGCTGTGTGAGGCAACTGACAGCAAACTCTTTTCTGTATCCTCCTACTGTACTTTCTCTATATTCATTTAAAAGCCAAAGGTGGCTGTTGTGTATACGTACACAACGACTTATCTTGCTCTCGTATTCCTGAACTGTATTCTGAATTCTCTACTCTCTGGCTTTGGTTCTCCTGTCATTCTCTGACAAAACATATCTGGACGGTTTACTTATCCCCTAATTCTACTGACTATGAAAAATTCTTCAACTATCTTACTTCTGCGATGGAACACATTCTATCCGTTTCTCCTTTCTCTGAAATCTTCATTCTAGGAGATTTAAAATGTTCATCACCACCTTTGGCTCTCCTCTCCTTTCACTGAGCCACTTGGTGAATATGCCTACATCTTTTCTATTCTAATGACCTAGAGCAGCTTGTACAGCACCCTACCCGTATCCCTGACCGCCTTGGGGAGAGCTCCAACATACTTGACCTCTTCCTTACAACTAATCCTTCTGCTTACGCTGTTGATCTTTCCTCTCCGTTGGGCTCCTCCAATCACAACCTTATTACCTTAACCTGTCCTATCGCTCCTGTATGGCCTGTGGACCCTCCAAGGAAACGTCATCCATGGCACTTTGGAGCTGCGGATTGGGAGGCCCTCAGGCAGTACTTCTATTTTCCCTGGAATGATTACTGCTTCCATGGCCGGGAGCCATCTCAGTGTGTCTTGCGCATTACAGAGGTTATTCTTTTGGGCATGGAAGCATACTTTCCTTTCCCATATCCTTTGACTAATGCAGGAAAGCCTTGGTTTAATCACGCTTGTTCTAATGCTGTCCTCAACAAGGATAGGGCCTATAAAATGTACCGGAGCCGACCCACCCCTGAATCACATCTTGTTTATGTTTCTGCCCGGAATCGTGCTAAGTATGTTCTTAGTTCTGCTAAAAATAATTTCATCCGTACTAAATGCTCTCAACTTTCCAACTCGAATTCTTCCCACTCCTTCTGGCACCTTGCCAAAAACCTTTCTAGCAACTTTACCTCATCATCCATCCCTCCTCTTTTCTACTCTGATGGCTCTGTAGCTATTTCTTCTACTGATAAAGCAGATCTCTTTGATCAGACTTTCTCCTCCAATTCCATCTTAGACGATTCTGGTGCTGTTGCTCCATCACTTACCCCCCTCTGACTTCCTCATGGCTGACATTAAAATTTCTTCAGCTGATATATTTTCAGCTATCACTGGCCTCAATACCAACAAGGCAAATGGGCCTCATGGAGTCCCTCCTGTGGTCGTCATGAACTGTGCTTCTGTGCTTACATCCTGCCTAGGTAAACACTTTTGCCTTTGTCTTTCAACTTGTAACTGTCCTTCTTGCTGGAAGTTTGCTCTCATTCAGCCAGTCCCAAAGAAGGGTGTCCATTCCCAACCCTCTAACTATCGTCCCATTGCTTTAACATCCTGTGTCTCAAAAGTTTTAGAGTTAATTCTTAACAGAAAAATTTTAAAGCATCTTTCCTATCACAACCTTCTTTCTGATCGTCAGTATGGGTTCCGTCAGGGACGCTCCACTGGCGAGCTTCTCACCTACCTTTCAGACTCCTAGTCATCCTCCTTTCGGGACTTTGGCGATAGCTTTGCCATTGCACTTAACATCTCAAAGACTTTCGATCGAGTCTGGCATAAATCTTTAATTTCCAAACTGCCCTCTTACGGTTTCTATTCTCCCATCTGTGCCTTCATCAATAGCTTCCTTTCTGGTCGTTCTATACCTGCCGTTGTAGACGGCCATCGTTCTTCCCCTAGATCTATCAAAAGTGGTGTTCCTCAGGGCTTTGTCCTCTCACCAACTCTCTTCCATTTATTCATTAATGATCTAAGCTGTATAGTCAGCCAAAAAGTCGTGTCTTTGTTCCGAACCCCGTAAATATTCGAACAGAGAAGTGGAAGCAGCAGGGATAGTTTCACAAGTCTGGTAACTGTGTCAGATCAGACGGTGGTGGGGGTGAGTGGATTGGGGGTGGAGGTAGGGAAGTGGGGTGTGTGTGTGTGTGCTGTAATTATTGTTGGCAGTGTAATCTGTAATTTTTGTTGGCAGTGTAGTCTAGCAATACACCGCACAATAAAGGTACTAAATGTGATATTACACCTGATTTAATACCTGTTAATAGTGAAATGTATCGTTAACCTGAAATAATGCCTATAACATGTAGCCAAACAAGCGTTAGCAGAAATGACGAGGTTCTACCCCTCTCCCCACCTTCCTGCCACACCCTCTCCGCTGGGCATCAGCTAGCCACATAACATGTGAATAAAGGACAGACAGCTGTGTTTTTACTGTATGTTTACCTTCTGAACATGACAGGATATATTACATACCATTACCATGTGTGGTGTGGCACAGGGGCATGCAGTGCCTTCACAGTAATAACGAGAAAAGCATTTGTTTCCACAAGTGGTTAATGTTTTGGTAAAGGGGTAAGGGAAACCTGACCACAAGTGTTACGCACGGTAATGACACCCAGATATACACCCACCAGCATATAGTCATAGCTTCACAGTCATTCAGTTATCTATATTGGGCGACAGGAAAATTAGAGGGGAGATTCATGTTGTTGTTTTATATTTTCACAACCATGACATTCCATTAAATTCCAATCACTCGTCATGAAACGTATTCCACAATCATTCCGTCCTCTGAAGTATTCCAAATAACAAAGATGAATTAGACATGACAGCCAATGTATATGAAACTGCAGTATATTTTGATTATATGTAAACTCATGATGATGCATATGTAGACATTTAGCGATATATGAGTGATAAATATTGACTATAACTCTATTACCCAGTATGTTATTCCCAACAGCTTCCACCCTTCGGTAATGCATGGTATATAAAACATGAGAGCACACACACCCTCCATTACCCCACCTCCACCCCCAATCCACTCACCCCCACCACCGTCTGATCTGACACAGTTACCAGACTTGTGAAGCTATCCCTGCTGCTGCCACTTATCTGTTCGAATATTTACGGGGTTCGGAAAGAAGACACGACTTTTTTGGCTGACTATACATTTAACCCTATCTACTCGTATGCTGATGATACCACCCTTCACCATTCCATTCGGTTCCCGCAACGTCCATCTGTACAGTTACTTCAGCAAAGGATGAGGCTATGGCACACCTGCTGTCTGACTTGGCTCGTATCTCTGACTGGGGTAAAAATACTTTGGTTGTTTTTAGTGCATCAAAGACTCGGTTTTTACACCTATCAACCCGACAAAATCTTCCACGGAAGTACCCACTGACGTTTAATAATACCCAACTCAATCCTGCATCATCCTTGAATATGCCTGGGGTTTCATTCGTTCGGGATCTATCTTGGAAAGATCATATTGCATCTCTTGTAGAATGTGCTTCCGAGAGATTAGGTGTGCTAAGCCAACTCCGTACCTTCCTTACCCCTGCACGGTTGTTGACTTTATACACGGGTTTTATTCGCCCTTGTGTAGAGTACAACTTTCATGTGTGGGGAGGCTTCCCACATACAGCTCTCCTCAATAGCGTGCAGTCAAAGGCTTTTCATTTCATTAACTCTCCTCTTATTGGCTCCGTTCAAACTCTGTCTTTTTGCCGCACTGTTGTCTTTTAATTTCTTTTCTATCGCTACTTCAATGGTCACTGCTCCTCTGAACTATCTGCTTGCATCCCTCCACCTTTACGAGCACCCGTCTAGCAGCAAACTCTCATCCCTTTTCTGTCCAACTATCTAATACAAAAGTTGACCGTTACTCCTAGTCCTTCATTTATGCAACAGGTCAACTCTGGAACTGTTTCCCTCTGTCTGTATTTCCTACTTCCTATGATCTCCAGTCTTTCAAACGCAGTGTGTCCAGGCATCTCGAAATGAACGGATCTTGAATTTGGCTGTCTTTTGTATTGTTTTTGTTTTTTTCTTGGAAGGAAGTATTTTGTTGGCTCCTAGCCTTTGGCTCCTTCCTCGCATAAAATAACAAAAAACAAAAAAGCAGGCATGGAGAGAGAGAGAGAGAGAGAGAGAGAGAGAGAGAGAGAGAGAGAGAGAGGCAAATAGATAGTTAGACAGATAGGTAGATGGACCGACCGACCGACCGTCGGACAGACAGACAGAGAGACATGTAGACAGACCGACAAATGAATAGATAATTGATATATACTCGTACTTGCACAACACCTACACAGCAATATTTGTGGAGGAAATAATAATGAATAAATAAATGCACGAAGAGGTATGAGGCTGTGGGGCGACATTCATAAGACAAGGGACACGTTGATTAGCCGCACCCACTCCTGTAGTATTCTTCCAGGAGAAAGAATTAACATGTTACTGGTTAAACACTTAAATGACTTTATGCAGCACTGTCCCTCCCGATACAACTCAATGACCAGTGGTGTGTGTGTGTGTGTGTGTGTGTGTGTGTGTGTGTGTGTGTGTGTGTGTGTGTGTGTTTAATGCGAGGAAGAAGGAACCAAAGGCCACGGGCCCGCAATACCTGTTCCTTCCAAGAGAAAAACAATATACAAGAGAGTGCCAAATTCAAGATCCGATCATTTCGAGATGCCTGGACACACTGCGTTTGAAAGACTGGAGATCATAGGAAGCAGGAAATACAGACAGAGAGAGACAGTTCCAGAGTTGACCTGTTGCATAAATGAAGGACTGGAAGTAACGGTTAACTCTTGCATTAGCAAGTTGGACAGAAAAGGGATGTATGTGTGTGAGTGTGACAGACAGACAGACAGACAGAGAAAGAGAGAGAGTACCGGAAGTATATATAGGACTTACTTCTGGTTCCGTTCAAGAATTATGTGTGAGTGTGTGTGTGTGTGTGTGTGTGTGTGTGTGTGTGTGTGTGTGTGTGTGTGTGTGTGTGTGCGTGCGTGTGTGTGTGCGTGTGTGTGTCTGTGTCTGTGTGTGTATGTGTGTGTGTGTGTGTGTGTGTGTGTGTGTGTGTGTGTGTGTGTGTGTGTGTGTGTGTTTGTGTGTGTTTGTGTGGAAGGGGAGCATATGTAGAGCTGACTTTAATTTCCTCAATGACTGTGCTGTGTGTGTGTGTGTGTGTGTGTGTGTGTGTGTGTGTGTGTGTGTGTTTGTGTGTGTGAAGGGGGGAGTGGAAGTACGAATGAAATGCCAATAAATAGTCGGTTGTCACAAAGGAATTGAGTCAAGTAGTAAGTGTTACTTTATGTGGCTTACTTCGCCGATTCTCTAAAGACGAGAATTTCATAAACCTTCTCAACAGTACACAGTGAAGACTAATCGCTCACGAATGCTGAACTGTCGATGCTGCTGGCCTCTGAGAAAGTGTCCTAACCCCTGACAATCAATAATAATAATAATAATAATAATCAAGACAGATTTGCTGGTGGTAACCCCTGGCTGGCACAGCGGATTTATTATGAATCAGTACCAAAGATCTGGCATAACTACCAGTCGTGATTAATGTTTGTGCAAACTAGGAGCGGCAGACTAAAGTAAGCACAATGTGGAGAAATCAAACTCACTTCTTACATTTAACTGAGCTCAAAGAAAATATCTGTAGATTTATTAATTACAAGAAAATAAATTTGCGTTACAAGAATCTCAAAGTAAATTAAAAATATCAAAGCAAAGGAAATACAATCACTTACGCACTCAAACAATTAACTAAATAATCTTAACAAGGTACAATTTAACGGGAGGATTATGGTGATGAGAGAGAGAGAGAGAGAGAGAGAGAGAGAGAGAGAGGCACACTGGAAGCCTTGCGGGCATAGGGGTAAGCACCCCACTCTCAACATCCCCAAGCTCATTAAGGGTACTGTGTATAGGCCTTAGACATGCTCTCTCTCTCTCTCTCTCTCTCTCTCTCTCTCTCTCTCTCTCTCTCTCTCTCTCTCTCTCTCTCGCTCTCTCTCTCGCTCTCTCTCTCTCTCTCTCTCTCTCTCTCTCTCTCTCTCTCTCTCTCTCTCTCTCTCTCTCTCTCTCTCTCTATGGCAGAAGGTAGATTAAAGTATAAGGCATATGTTAGATAAGTCTGTCCGTCTGTCTGTCTGTGTGTCTGTCTGTCTACTCATGTCTGTGTATTTATATCTATATGTCTGTCTGTCTATGTTTCCCTGCTTTTATCTGTCGCTGTATCTATCTAGCTATCTATCTACCGACCCACATAGTAATCCATATTTTATTTGTCTGTCTTTCCATCTATCTATCAGTCTATCTACCTATCTATATATCTCTCTATCACCTTATCGACCTGTTATAAATCTATCGTTTCTATCTATCTGCCTATAAGTATATGTTGAAATCTATCTTCCTATCTCAATCTATTTATCTATCTATCTGTATCTATTTTTGTCAATGCCTTATCACTAAAGCGTCCCCTACACGATCAATATTATCGACACAATATATTGACTCAATATTATCGTGCAATATGCGTCCCCCATACATGGCTCCATATTATTGCTCAGTATCGTCAGTCTAGCGAGCGATCTCAGGGTGACATGACTAACACTGACATTGCTTTAATCGGAATTGCAATAGCCAGCTGCACAAAAAAGAAGGAAAGTCACAGAAGAATCAGAGAGTGGTACAAGAAAAGACATGAGTACAGCAATGAGAATTTGTTGAAGGATATAAGGGTCTGTGAACCAGAGGATTATAGGAATTATATGCGAATGGACAGTGCAGCATTTGACGACTTACCGAAGATGGTAGCTCCAGTTATTTCCAAAAAGAACACTGTGATGAGGGAATGTATCTCTGCAAGTACGCAGCTATCAGTAACACTACGCTATCTTGCCACCGGCAACACATTTGATGATCTGAAATCTGGTAGAGCAGTGTCCCCTCAGTCGATCAGCTGTAGCGTGATGGAGTCATGCTAAGCTATTATTCACTGCCTCAAAGGATATATAAAGGTAAGTAAAACAGGCATTACAGTTTCAGTATTTATATATGAAAAATAAATGACTAGCCTAACACAACAAAACATGTAAACTGCACTTAAAGAATGGAACACGTTATTGTGACAATTAGGTTACACTTATGTTAAAAAAAAAAAAAAAAAAAACATATCCTCATGTTATTTGACAATTAAAATATATTTTCATTGACATAATTAACCGTAATAGTATACCACAGGATATAGCCTACTTACTGTAGAAAATGCCTTCCCATCAGTGACTTGAATAATTTTATAATAAAATAAATTCTTTCCGTGTGTAGCTGTAGTATTTACTATAATTCCTTATAGCTCACGTAGACTCCAATTTCAAAGTGAAGGAAGAAACACACTGGCAAAGTGATGTTCCTATTACAGAATTATCTGTCGCCACATTCGCCAAACCTACAGGTATGTCAATGATACTATACCGGCTACTTGTATGCATTCCAGTAGGGATGGTCATCAGATCATCTTTCGTGCCAGCCATGTCGACCGTATGAAGGCAGGACACACACTGACAGAAGACTGTGCAATGTTACCTTCACACTACTCAATATACTCGTATTGTGCAGTAAAATATCAAACCCTTTTTGATGTTTTCAGTATACTGCGTTAGTCTTCAGTACTATCCCTACACTGTTGTTATTATTGTGCAATACAGAATATTACGCAATAATAGTGATCGTGTAGGGGGCGCTTAATTGTAAAGTTAAATTCCTTCATGCTTTGATCTCACTCTTGATGTACGTAATAAATAAAGGCAATTTTACACACACACACACACACACACACACACACACACACACACACACACACACACACACACACACACAACCGGGATCGGGAAAGATTGAGAGAGAGAGAGAGAGAGAGAGAGAGAGAGAGAGAGAGAGAGAGGTGCCATAGCCTGTTGGTGTGGGTTACGCTGTTACGGAGCAGCTATGCAGTGGGAGCTTATCTAGGGGGGTAGGGACTGTCCGTCTGTCTCTCAATAATGATTTTCGGATACAAGGTGCTTCAATTTAGACTTTATCAAAGACTTTAGCGATCCCATAGCATACCGTACTACACCACAGCACATCACACTACAAACCACTCCACACCACACCACACCTCACCACACCTCACCACACCTCACCACATCACACCACACCACACCACACATCACATCACAGCACACACCACACCACACATGCCATACCACCGTCTCACATCAAACCGACCAAGATCACCCTCTCACTCCAAGCCACAACACCACACCACACCACACCACCACACCCTCCTACCTCACACCACACCACAAATATTACCACCCTCTCACACCACACCGTCCAAAATCCCCCTCCCACACCCTACCACACCAACAGCATTAACTGGAGGGCCCTGAAGTTTCTGCATTTATCATTTTCGTTCCTGTTATATTGCTACTGACGATTTTATTTAGTGAAAGGTATCAAGGTGTAATGAACTAAGGGAGGAGGATAGTCTTGTCTCCTTCTTCTTCTCCTCTTCCTCTTCTTCCCGCCCTTCTTTTTCTTTTCCTCCTCTTCCTCCTCCTCCTCCTCCTCCTCCTTTTCTTCTTCATCTCATCATCTTTTTCTTCTTTTCTTCTCGTTCTTCTTTTTTTTCCTCCTCTACTTCCTCCTCCTCCTCCTCTTCTTTTTTTTTCTTCTTCTTTTTCTTTTCTTCTTCTTCTTCTTCTTCTTTCTTCTCCTCCTCCTCCTCCTCCTCCTCCTCCGTCTTTTTCCTCCCTGTTTCTGTGTCTGTCTTTCTCCTCTCTGTGCCTGTGCCTTTCTCCTCTCTGTGTCTGGGTCTGTCTCACTCCTCTCTGTGTCTGTCTTTCTCTTCTCTGTGTCTGTCTCTCTCCTCTCTGTGTCAGTCTCTCTCCTCTCTGTGTCAGTCTCTCTCCTCTCTGTGTCTGTCTCTCTCCTCTCTGTATCTGTCTCTCTCTTCTCTGTGCCTGTCTTTCTCCTCTCTTTGTCTGTCTCTCTCCTCTCTTTGTCTGTGTCTGTCTACATCCTATCTGTGTCTGTCTGTCTATCTCCTCTCTGTGTCTGTCTGTCTATCTCCTCTCTGTGTCTGTCTGTCTATCTCCTCTCTGTGTCTGTCTGTCTATCTCCTCTCTGTGTCTGTCTGTCTATCTCCTCTCTGTGTCTGTCTGTCTATCTCCTCTCTGTGTCTGTCTGTCTATCTCCTCTCTGTGTCTATGTCTGTCTATCTCCTCTCTGTGTCTGTCTGTCTATCTCCTCTCTGTGTCTGTCTGTCTATCTCCTCTCTGTGTCTGTCTGTCTATCTCCTCTCTGTGTCTGTCTGTCTATCTCCTCTCTGTGTCTGTCTATCTCCTCTCTGTGTCTGTCTGTCTATCTCCTCTCTGTGTCTGTCTGTCTATCTCCTCTCTGTGTCTATGTCTGTCTCTGTAACAGTCTCGGTCTCCATCTCTGTCAAGTCACGCATATTCTCGCCCACATGAACGAAAGGTTAGGCAGGCACACACACACACACACACACACACACACACACACACACACACACACACACACACACACACACGCACACACACATAAACACACACACACACAGCAAGAGAGAGAGAGAGAGAGAGAGAGAGAGAGAGAGAGAGAGAGAGAGAGAGAAATGCATACATACATACATACATAAGTAGACATAGATTGACAGATAGATAGATAGATAGATAGATAGATAGAGAGAGAGAGAGAGAGAGAGAGAGAGAGAGAGAGAGAGAGAGAGAGAGAGAGAGAGAGAGAGAGAGAGAGAGAAACCAAACTTTGTGGAAGGCTTCAGGATAAGACATGGATAAAGGTCAAAGGAGAAGGTCAAAGGTCATTTTAGGTTAAGGCCAATTTAGGGCAAGCTCAATTTTGGTGAAGGTCAATTTAGATCAGGGACAATTTAGGTCAAGGTTAATTTGGTCATGGTCAATTTAGGACAGGGTCAGTTAAGGTCAAGGTCAATTTGTCATGGTCAATTTTGGTCAAGATCAATTTAGGTGAAGGTCAATTTAGGTCAAGGTCAATTTAGGTCAAGATCAATTTAGGTCAAGGTCAATTTAGGTCAAGGTTAATTATGGTCATGGTCAATTTAGGACAAGGTCAATTAAGGTCAAGGTAAATTTAGGTCAAGGTTAATATTGGTCATGGTCAATTTAGGGCAAGGTCAATTTAGATCAAGGTCAATTTAGGTCAAAGTCAATCTAGGTGTCAATTTAGGACAAGGTCAATTTAGGTCAAGGTCAATCTAGGTCAAGGTCAATTTAGGGCAATGTTAATTTAGGTCAAAGTTAACTTAGGTCAAGGTTAATTTTGGTCAAGGTCAGTTTAGGTCGAGGGCACTTTAGGGAAATGTCAGTTTAGGTCAAGGTCAATTTAGGTCAAGGTCAATTTAGGACAAGGTCAATTTAGGGCAAGGTCAATCTAGGGCAAGGTCAATCTAGGGCAAGGTCAATCTAGGGCAAGGTCAATCTAGGGCAAGGTCAATCTAGGGCAAGGTCAATTTAGGGCAAGGTCAATTAGGACAAGGTTAATTTAGGTCAAGGCCAATTTAGGTCAAGGTCAAATTAGGGAAATATTCATTTAGGTCAAGGTCAATTTAGATCCAGGTCAACTTAGGCAGAGGTCAATTAAGTTCAAAGTCAGTTAAGGGCAAGCTCAATACCAGTCAAGGCCATTTTGGGCCAAGGTTAATTTGGTCAAGGCCAATTTAGGGCAAGATCAAAGGGCAAGGTCATTTAGGTTGAGGTCAGTTGAGGTCATGGTCATTTCAGGGCAAGGTCAATTTAAGTCAGGGTCAATGGGCAAGGTCAGTTTAGGGTAAGGTCAATTTAGGGGAAGATCAGTTTAAGACAAGGTCAGTTTTGTTGAACCCCCACCATGTGACGCAGACTCTCCAATATCTTCCTATTCTGGCACTCTACGAGGCCATTCGAGGCTGGGTGATGTGCCACTATATTGCATTTCCTAATTCCGTATCAAAGACAAATTTCTTCAGCACTGAATTGCTGAACTCTGACCCGTGTCAGTTAGAATGACTTCTGGGGTTGTGAAAGGGCAAATGACTGAAATAACGAAAGCATGGGCAACTGCATTGGCAGATTTGTCACGCAATGGAGCCAATATCATGAATCTGGGGAAATGCTTGACTATTACTAATAGACAGACAAAGCCAGATTCTGTACTTGGTAGCATCAGAAAATCAAGGGAGACAGTTTGCCAAGGCCTTGATGGTACTGGGTATTGCAATATAGGAGCAGGTTGACCGGTTGTTCCTTTATGACGAACACACGATAAACATGCATCACAGTGTGCTTCTATATTCTTTCACATAGTGGGCCAATGATATGAAAGACGTGCTTGTCGTAAGCTTCTGTCTATGTCAGGATGTGACGCATGAGGGGTGTCGTGGATTAAGTGAAGAGCAGCTGAACTTAAGTCTGTTTGAATGACTACTTGCTTAACCTCGCGACGAGGCACATTGTTACCTGTGAGTACCGAGTTTTTGTAAAGTAATTCATTGTTGATACACAAAGAAGAAATAGCAGATATGGTTCAGACAAGCATGGTGCACTTGAAGCTTGGGGGCTGGAACAAAGGAACAGGCAGACTGTACTGAGAAATTACGAACTAAGGCAGATTCGCAAGGAGCAACGCTGCTAGGTAAGATTGTCAGGAGGTATGCAGCACAAACTTGAGAGTTAGGTGTAAGCAAAGCACACCTGTTTAGGTCATTGGTGGATGTGAAAGCAATAGAGATATGATCATGTGTGAGAAGGAAGTACTCTGAGGAAACAGAGGCCTGTACTAGGGAAGTACTGTACCAGAAAGGAAAAGGAATTATGTGAAAGGGATCGAATATGATAGAAGACCGAAGAGGGATATGAAACAACTATTTCTTTAGTAAGGAAAGTGGCTTCAAGTATTGGGTAGTAGTATTCTAAAAAGCAAAATGAAATCACTGGAGATAAGTCAAAAGTGGAGTGAGCCCATTCCAATGTAGAGCGGAGGTCAGAGATAGGTACTAAATCTACAGTGACACGACCATCGACAGTGCTTACCAGAATACAAATTAAGATAGAAACTAGGGAGACAAGAGAGTCCAGAGAAACCTGTAGGTTGTTTAGTTGGAGTTTTACATACAAAAGTTCTGATACAATATTAACTTTTGAGATTTCTTTGTTAGAATTCTGGTGAAGTTGTTTAATGTCTGTGTGTGACATCAACTAAATGGATTGTGATATTTTGTAGCATAGCATGTTGAATATTAATTACTCTGTTTTGAGATTCTAGGGCACTGGCTAATTCAGCAAGGTCAGATTTAAATCCAGAAAGGTCACAGGTGGTAGCTACACCAAATAATTCACTTAGAATTTCTCCTCCAAGATCAAAAAGTCCACGTTTCACTCGTGAACGACCTACAGGTGTTTGGTTAGGGAGTCTTGGAGATGAGACAATTGAAGCCTTACATAATCCATCTTCCAGCATATGGCTAGGTAGAGTGGGTACCAGAACGCATCCTTTGGATGTTGTTCCTTGATGGCAGACAGAAGAGCCTGTAACTCCACTAGCTGGTGTGTGAAATCAGGCAGGGCGATGTCCATGGCAGCCGGCAACTCTAGGTCGTAGCACAAGAAGACTACATATTTCACCACCATTACCTCGCCTCCCGCGCCAACCAAGGCCCCAGGCCGTATGACACCATGGTCCTCACCCAATCCAGACCCGACTAGGGTCAGCACTGCCAGCATGTAGACCCACAACATCTAATATACTATAGCAGTAGGCGTGTGTGTGTGTGTGTGTGTGTGTGTGTGTTTTGGGCAGCCGAAACTACACATTCAAATCGCACCAAAACTGGCTCAAAAATCGCAAGAAATTCGCTGATGTGAAAAAACTTGGACCTATCACGATTGTAAAACTTTTACTATATTTAATGAGCGATCACATTTTGACCAAAAAAACGCTGCTCAAGGCGCCTGGCATAGGATCTTCGTAGAATATTTTGCCCACAGTTATAACTAAAATATATTATAGCAGCATGAAAGCCCTCTGCAGGAGCAAGTGCAAGGGGCCCGAAGGGCCCACGAGCACTTGTCTTTCCTATAAAATAAGTTGAAGTTAGAGGTGATACTTATGAAGAGGATTATGACGAGAGTGTGGGATGATAATGTTATGTAAGAGACTTGGCAAGAAGTTGATAGGAGCTGAAGACTGTGACGTAGCCCTCCATGAGTGTCCATGCTCCCTCTTTCATGACGTCAGGGAGGCTTGGTGTTGGGTGGTGATGATGCACCATGCTTGACAGTGGTTGGGGGCTACTCACTGTATTGGGGGTTGGGGGGGTCGGTTGGGGCTATGATGGCTAAATCTCTAAGCTCGTGCAGGGTGGTAATGTGCTAATGGGTTTTACAGGACTGGCAGTTCAGGCAGGTATTGAGGCTAGTGGTGGAGGACTTACTGGGGTTGTGGCGAAGTGGTGGCAGGTGGGGGTTGGTGTGGGTTAGGTTTTACCGTAACAGAAGCACAGTTAGGTATTCCACAGCAGAACTACAGTTAGGTATTCCATAGCAGAACCACACCAAAACTGCAAAGAGGCTGGAGGCTGGGGGCAGGAACAGACTATCGTCATGGAAGGTGCAGTACCATGGGCAAGGGGGCAATAACACAGAGATTACCCACAGAAGACGTGAAATGACGTTTATCCTACTCGCTATCCACCAACCGTCGAGGAAGAAATCAGATACAGGGACTGATAACTTGGGCAAGGAAGAATCATCACCAGACTCAAGAAAGTATATGACCTGAGACCATAGAGGATCAACGCGCTGGAACCCATGGTGTGTGTCATAACTTAATGCTAAATTTACGTCAAAATCACTGGAGACTGTGGCTATATGCTGCAAGAGGGCATCAGCTACAACATTTGATTTCCTTGGAATGTATTCAAAGGTTGGATTACAGTCATTTAGAGTGACTGCCCAACGTGCAAGTCGACCGGTAAGATTACGTCCCCGAAACAGGTCACACAGAGGAAGATGGTCTGTTTGGATGTGAACAGGGTATCCATAGATGATGTTGTGGAAATGTTTCAGGGGGCTTCCCAATGAGTTACACACGGCTGGCCTAGGCAATGGCACGTTTCTTTCCTTCAGAGTCATCTTGCATGAGAACGACACTGAGTACCGCTCTGGAAGCATCAATACATAAAAGAAATGGTTATGAATCATCAGGGAATGCCAAAACCGGAGCTTGTGCAGAAGCAGTTTTCAAGGTGGTAAAAGCAGTAGCTTGTTCATCTGACCACATAAAAGGCTCGTCCTTCTTTAACAGTTTCGTTAATTGCACAGCAAGTTGGGCATACTCTTTGATGAAACGACGATAGTAGCCACTAAAGCCGAGAAAACTACGTACTGAATCTGTGTTGGTGGGAGAAGGGAAGTTTGTTACTCCACTGACCTGGTCATCTAATGTATGAATTCCATGAGCATCAACATGTCCTAGGGACTGTAGCTTCTTACGTAAAAAATGGCACTTTGACAGTTTGATTTTCAGTCCAGCTTGTTTGAGCCTAGTGAACACCCTGGCCAATTTTTCTAAGTGTTCTTCTACAGAGTGACTAGCGATTATGACGTCGTCTAGATAAGCAAAGACTGAGTGACCTATCATGCCGGGGAGAACTGTATGAATTAGCTACATGAACGCTGATGGTGCATTGCTTAAGCCAAATGGGAGTCTATGGAACTGATAATGATCAGATGGGGTGCTAAAAACAGTGATTGGACGAGATGATTCCTCCATTTTTTACTTGCCAGTAGCCACTCAGAAGATCTAGGGAGGAGAAAACACAATTGTTTTCTCCTAAGGATTCCAACAAATCAGTGAGTACAGGAATTGGAAACCTGTTTGGAACAGTCAGTGCATTTACGCGTCTGTAATCTATGACTGGTTGCAGCTCACCACCCTTCTTTGGAGAGAGAAATAGTGGACTGTTCCATGGACTATCAGAGTGTTCGATAACGTTGGATTCCAAATTTCCTGAATAAGACGATCAGCCTGTTGGCGTTGGCTGTGCGGTGAACAGTAGGCAGGCATATAGGCCTACACTGGTTAAGCTTCAGGCTGTAATGCAATATTGTGCTGGAGTAAGCTAGTTTTGCTCATGTTCTCACCGGGTAGGGCTACTACTTCATGATAGCCTCACAAGAGATCAAGCAACTGACTTCTGTCCTCTGGATAATCACTCTGTTTCACATGAGATTTAAGATTAGATGGGCTGGTAATGTCAGTGGACTGAACAACTGAGCACACATTAGCAACAAAGAGTGGGAAGTCCTGGCACATTCGCACGTCCACTGGCTGTACCAAGAAATCACCAATCTGTGTCCCCGTACGCAGCTTAAATGGGGCATTAGTAGTGTTGGCTAAGTACAAGTAGCAGGAACAGACTATCGTCATGGATTCATAAGCTAAGCCATTCACACAACATATCTCAGGTAGGGTTAGTAGATCCACTCCTATTTTCACACCCAGAACACGAACAGAGACTTTGGTAAACTCATGCGGTAACAATTTAGGTCTAGGTCAGTTTAGGGTAATGTCAGTTTAGGTCAGTTTTTCTGATAATAGTAATAATAATGGTAATAATAATAATAATAATAATAATAATAATAATAATAATGATAATAATAATAATTATTATAATAATAGTAGTAGTAGTAGTAGTAGTAGTAGTGTCACGAATTTGCATGAGCGTATTTATAAATTCGTCACATTCTTCATCAGTGGGAAAACCAAGAATACTAGTGGAATTCCCACTGTTTATCACTCAGTTTAACCGTCCTCGTATTCACCCGATTGGGACAGTTTTTAGAACATTTTTCACTGTTTCATAAGTGATCGTCCTTGCGCGCGACATTGGCGCTTTCACTGAGTGATTTGTTGTGGGCATGTATCACTCACATTCTTTCCACTGATCATTGAACCAAGCACGGCCATCTCTCGCCCCCTTCCATAATTTGCAGTCAGTCAGGATTAGAGCACCGTGAGAGCAAGTTCGTTGGCACAGCATGGAGCAGCACTGCCGTTGTACACCGAGTTCCTGAATCTCCACCTAGTGTGAATCGGCGAGAGGTTTAGCGTGTGCAGAGTCCATCCTACGCACCGACGCCCAGTTTCAGCTTAGCCCCCTCTACTGACCAGTATTTCTTTTCGTTTTTCCTAGGTTTAAGTGTTAGCGTTTGAATGAGCGAGTGAGTGTATTCTCCTTGTTATTTTGAATTCATTTTGAGACTCATGGAACGTAAATTTATTTCGTTGTAATTAATAAATTTACAGTTCCTTTTTTTTGAGCTTGATGTAATGTAAACTCGTGTTTTATTTCTCCACATTAAGCTTATTTTACTTGCTGCTCCTAGTTCGCATAAACGCTTTGTATTATTCATAACTGGTACTTAGGTCAGTCCCCTTGTACTAAGCTTAAATCCATTGTGCCAGCCTGGAGTTAATGCACCGGCAAGAACCTGTTTATCATTAATAGCATTAGTTATTGATTGTCAGGCTAACAGTACAAACAAACAGCATGTGTGAATAATTAGTCTCTGCTGTGTACTGTTGAGAAAGTTTATAAATTCTCGTCCTTAGAGAATCGGCGAAGTAAGCCGGCATAAAAATAAACTTACTGCTTGATTTTCACAACTCAATTCTTGTCTCTATTGACAAATTAACATTTAAAAGTATTCTCTAATATTTAAATCTCAAAAACCCCGTGAAAAGTAGTAGTAGTAGTAGTAGTAGTAGTAGTAGGAGTAGTAGTAACAGCAGCAGCAGCAGCAGCAGCAGCAGCAGCAGTAGTAGTAGTAGTAGTAGTAGTAGTAGTAGTAGTAGTAGTAGTAGTAGTAGTAGTAGTAGTAGTAGTAGTAGTAGTAGTAGTAGTAGTAGTAGTAGTAGTAGTAGTAGTAGTAGTAGTAGTAGTAGTAGGAGGAGGAGGAGGAGGAGTAGAAGTAGTAATAATAATAATAATAATAAAAATAATAATAATAATAATAATAATAATAATAATAAATAATAATAATAATAATAATAATAATAATAATAAATAACAATAACAATCGCAGTTTTCAGAACCAAATCAACATATCCTCAAAAATAGTAGCATTCCCAAAGAAATGAGTTTGGATATGAGCAAAAAAAGAAGAGTCGAAAATCCCAGATCTCTCTCAGTTATTAAAAAAAAAAAATCCACTAATTTTAATTACCTCCAAAAATAAGGTGATAAAATAAGCATAGCAATAAAATCAATAAAGAAAAATGAGGAAAAAAAGTGAAAGAAAATATATCATAAAGCGCATCTCATACGGCAATAATTTTTGGTCGGTCGTTTACAAATTCCAAGAGGAGAATGAGTCTGGGTTTAATATCCTATGTGAGAGAGAGAGAGAGAGAGAGAGAGAGAGAGAGAGAGAGAATATCAGAGCAAACCATGCATCACTCTTCCTGCATACACACCTCCTTCGTATTTAGCCAGTATTTGTAAGGGTTATACCTGGCAGTCACTCTCCCACAGCAAAGAAGTGGACCTAACATGGGTTGATACGGATGGAGTTACAAAATCCATTCGTCTATCTATCTATCTCTGTCTGCCTGTCTGTCTGTGTCTGCCTGTCTGTCTGTCTACCTACTTATCTATCTACCTATCTCTCATTCTGCCTCAGTCTATCTATCTTTCTATCTATCTATCATTTTGCTTCAGTCTATCTATATATCTATCATTTTGCCTCAGTCTGTCTATCTTATTCTGCTTCAGTCTATCTATCTATCTGCCTCAGTCTATATATCTATCTGCCTCAGTCTATATATCTATCTGCCTCAGTCTATATATCTATCTGCCTCAGTCTATATATCTATCTGCCTCAGTCTATCTATCTATCTGCCTCAGTCTATATATCTATCTGCCTCATTGTATTTACCAATCAGTCAGTCTATCTATCTACTCCAGTCTTACCTCAGTCTGTCTATCGATCTGCCCCAGTCTACCTCAGTCTATCTATCTACCCCAGTCTGCCTCAGTCTACCTCAGTCTATCTATCTATCTGCCTCAGCCTACCTCAGTCAATCTATCTATCTGCCTCAGCCTACCTCAGTCTATCTATCTATTTGCCCCAATCTGCCTCAGTTTTTTTATCTGTCCCAGCCTACCTCAGTCTACCTATCTATCTGCCTCAGTCTACCTCAGTCTACCTATCTATCTGCCTCAGTCTACCTCAGTCTATCTATCTATCTGCCTCAGCCTACCTCAGTCTATCTATCTATCTGCCCCAATCTGCCTCAGTTTTTTTTATCTGTCCCAGCCTACCTCAGTCTACCTATCTATCTGCCTCAGTCTACCTCAGTCTACCTATCTATCTGCCTCAGTCTACCTCAGTCTATCTATCTATCTGCCTCAGCCTACCTCAGTCTATCTATCTATCTGCCCCAATCTGCCTCAGTTTTTTTATCTGTCCCAGTCTACCTCAGTCTATCTATCTATCTGCCTCAGTCTACCTCAGTCTATCTATCTATCTGCCCCAATCTGCCTCAGTCTATCTATCTATCTGCCTCAGTCTACCTCAGTCTACCTGTCTATCTGCCTCAGCCTACCTCAGTCTATCTATCTATCTGCCTCAGTCTACCTCAGTCTATCTATCTATCTGCCTCAGTCTACCTCAGTCTATCTATCTATCTGTCCCAGTCTACCTCAGTCTGTGTATCTATCTGCCTCAGTCTACCTCAGTCTATCTATCTATCTGTCCCAGCCTACCTCAGTCTATCTACCAATCTGCCCCAATCTATCTATCTATCTGTCCCAGTCTACCTCAGTCTATCTATCTATCTGCCCCAGCCTACCTCAGTCTATCTATCTATCTGCCCCAGTCTACCTCAGTCTACCCATCTATCTGCCCCAGTCTACCTCAGTCTACCCATCTATCTGCCCCAGTCTACCTCAGTCTGTCTATCTATCTGTCCCAGTCTACCTCAGTCTATCTATCTATCTGTCCCAGTCTATCTATCGATCTCTCTATCTACACGGACAGGTTAACTTAGTGGCGCCTTGGGACACCCTCTCAGCTAACTTAAGAACACTAAGTTACCCACCGACACACTGCACCTCTCTCTCTCTCTCTCTCTCTCTCTCTCTCTCGTACTTTTGTCTTGTGTAGACTGACAACAAATAAGCATCGGAAGCAAATAGATAGATAGATAAATGGAGAGAGAGAGAGAGAGAGAGAGAGAGAGAGAGAGAGAGAGAGAGAGAGAGAGAGAGACAGACAGACAGACAGACAGACAGACGGACAGACAGACAGACGGACAGAGAGAGAGAGAGAGAGAGAGAGAGAGAGAGAGAGAGAGAGAGAGAGAGAGAGACAGACAGACAGACAGACGGACAGACAGACAGACGGACAGACAGACAGACGGACAGAGAGAGAGAGAGAGAGAGAGAGAGAGAGAGACAGACAGACAGACAGACAGACATACCTGATTAAGGCGTCTGAATAGATAGATAGATAGAAATAGACAGATATACTGATAGATAAAATGTTCCACGTATCGTATTTTTGGAGAAAAATGTATCTTAGAAATTAAATCGCTTAACTGCAGTCGACAGGTAAGAATTTTGTGCCTAATTTTCGATCCTTTATTTATGGAAATCAAACTTAGCGCCAAAAAACTGTGTACAGAACGTGAACTGAACGTAATCAATACCGTCTTTCTTGGTAGTTTGTTAGTCTGTTGGGGTTGGTTTCGTTAGAGTAAAGGAGAAGACAGAAAAAGTAGAGATCAAACTTAGCGCCAAAACACTGTGTACAGAACGTGAACTGAACCTAATCAATACCGTCTTTCTTGGTAGCAGTGTCGGGGTCGTGGAGTGATGGCGTCGGGAGTGGATGAGAGTCACGCTGCTGAGCACTTCACCGCCGTGGATTATGCTCTGTTTAGTCTCATGCTGGCGGTGTCGGTCGGTATCGGGGTGTGGACAGCCTACAGGAGTCGCGGCAAGGAGTCCACGCAGGAGTACTTGATGGGCAGCGGCGCCATGACACCCTTCCCTGTGGCACTCTCTCTCCTTGGTGGCATCATCTCGGCTATATCTGTACTAGGTTAGTCTCTCTCTCTCTCTCTCTCTCTCTCTCTCTCTCTCTCTCTCTCTCTCTCTCTCTCTCTCGTCAGGGTTCACTGTTCAATAAGAAGAGTGATGCAGTAAATTCCTATACATTCTTCCATAGACAGTAAAATAACATGATATTCAAACAAGTCATAGCAGAATATTCATGGCTAAAACTGAAGGAGTAAACATTTCTCCTAGTCAGTTTCTAATTTTCCATCCCCTCCACTCTGTCCCTCCATCTCATCCTTGGTCTCCCCCTCCTCCTCTCCCCCTTCACCTCACTCTCACTCTTCTAGTTAGTCTCTAATTCTCCATCCTCTCCACTTCATCCCTTCATCTCATCCTTGGTCTCCCTCTCCCCTTCCTTCTCACTCACATAAACTCTTCTAGTCAGTCTCCCATTCTCTCAAAGTATTTCCCTAAACCCATTTCAATCCCATCCCTATTTTTCTTCAGGGAATCCCACTGAAGTGTACTTATATGGGACACAAATAGTGGTCACTCTGCTGGGCGTGGTGTTGGGCAGCATCGTCACCCATCAGCTCACCCTTCCACTCTTCTACAACCTGCGTCTTGTGTCCATTAGTCAGGTCAGTGTTTGGCCTCCACTCTTTTCACTCTAACTGGGTGTAAACTTGACATTTCCTTTTCTAACTTGGTCTAAAATGCCGTACTCTTTTCTAACTTGGTCTAAAATTGTCATTCTCTTTTCTAAACTTGTTTAAAATGCCATACTTTTCACTAAGTTGGTCTAAATTGCCATACTCTTTTACAACCTGGATGAGGGAACTTTGGCCTGAGTGGCCACCGTGGCAGTTCAAACGGTCTGGATCGCTACTGTGTCAGTGGAAGCAGTCTGTTTGAGGTAGCTGGCACCCAGTTGATGATGGCTTTGTCTCCTCTTACGCTGTGGTCTGGGGAGGTCGCCCCTCTTTCTATGATGTGGCTGCTGCTGGGTACCACAACCTGTCTAGGTACTGTGGTGAAGAGTTAATATCCCGGTGAGCTTGGCACTAAACTGGATGGCAGGGTTGTGAGGCAGGCACAAAATGGTGTGGCTCTGTTGACCTGCGTCTTCTCACTTGGCATCCTCTGCAGGCACTGAGGGCGCCTCACATGCCATGCATGGTTCCTATTATCATAGCCTGGGCATTTGGTGGCTATTTCGTTGTTATTCTCCTATTTCAGGCAATTCTGTATAACTGTATCATTTACAACTTCGTGAGAGCCCAGTAAACTCCCGGCTTTGTGATGTTGCACCTGCGGCTGCGGTTCAAGTTGAGAGTAGTGCACGAATCACAAAGACGTAATCATGGTGCAGGTATTAAGGACCTGCATTATAAAAGCTGAGTGCACGAAAATGTAAACAAGCCTTCAGTTTGGACTTACTGGGGGAACACTTGTTATTACTGTTAAATGTGATCGGCCTAAATCCCACACAACTTCATGAAGTAAAAATAAAAAATAAAAAAAAAGTTCAAGCATGTTACTGTACAGACACACAAGTATCTTCCAAACAGTGACGAAGACATAACGGAAATATCGACCCATCTGAAACACACACTAGTACCGATAGGGTTTTTCACTGCATTTCGCCAGTTTTTTTTTTTTTTTTTTTTTGAGAGAGAGAACTGGGAAGACAGTTGCTTCTTTGACTGTACATGATCTTTAAATGTTTGAGAAATTCCTGTAAATAATAATAATACTAAAAAAAACTCAGTTTCAATAATATGGTCATGTATGCTCACTAAACTCACGCCATTGTGTTGGGGGTACTTGGAGATGGGATGCATCCTGGAAGCATTGCAAGATTAAACACAGTAAAAGTTATATTTGTCTTCGTAGTGGTGATTTCCTTCGTATGACGTACTCTCTTAGTTTTCCTTAGAGGCAGATTGCTGTATTTAAATTATTAAGGTGTGCCAATAATGGGATTAACTGGGGTAAATTGCCTCACTTGCGTTTGATATATCTCCCATAATCTGAATATATTGTTGGAGATAGGAAAGATGATGATGATGATGATGATGATGATGATAATAATAATAACAATAATAATAACAATAATAATAATAATAATAATAATAATAATAATAATAATAATGATAATTAAAATGCTAGGAATAGTGACTGAGGGCAATATGACACCCCCGGGAGGAGCCTACGGAGGGGCAGACAGAGCGCAACCTGACCACGGGCGACAGGGACATAAGTCCGCCCGGGCCTCGCGCCCCTATGACCCGGAACTCGTCCGCCGTCACCATAGCAGGGAAAGGAGACTACCGGTACCTTGTGGGAGAGCTGACCCTCAACAGGATCGGGGTGGAGCTATTACTCTAGCTCCAGGCAGCACCACAGCGACGGCTGGTAGCCACGCCCTTTTTGAGATGGCCTGCAGCCGCTCACCCCTTCTTCAGGAGACGGCCGGTACCCACTTCTGCCTTCGTCAGAAAATGGCCGGTAGCCGCTCCGAAGGTGCCCTTGAGATGGCCAGTAGCAGCTCACCCCTCCTTCAGGAGATGGCCAGTAGCCACTCATGCCTTCGTCAGGAGATGGCCAGTAGCAACTCCTCCGCATGGGCCTCGGTCAGTAGCCGTGCCTCAGCAACAGCCAGAAGCCACGCCTCTAAAAGGCCACAGCCAGCAGCCAGGCCCTACGGCAGGAGACGGCCAGCAGCCGCTGCTCCGTCAGGTGCTGCCACACCCCCACGAAGTGACATCCTCCAGGAGGAGGGTCCCAGTCCTGAGGACCTGTGGAGAGGCCCTGTGCTATCCCCAGGGTTGTACTCCACCCAGCTGGCTCCAGAGTGACCCTACCTGATGGACTCCAGTGATGACCGATGCCACAGCTTACTCCTGACGGTGTCCCTGATGGCAGGAGACCTCAGCCACTGGGCCCCCAAGGCCGCCCCCAGGACCCACGGGCAAGGCCTCTTCCCACCCCAATGCAGATGACCCTCGTTCTCTGTCCTGCACCTATGTGAGTGCTTCAGGAGGCTGTTCGGCCCCAGCTTTGAGGGCCGCACTCCAACTCTCAGCCCTGACAGTGCAGGGCCCTACGCTACCCCTAGCCCCAGATGAGAGAGGACGCCCCTATGAGTGATCCCATGGCCGCTGGACACAGATGCCACAGGCGAAGCTCAGCCCCCATCAGGAGTTGCGCAGTGAGTCCTCCTGCCACCCCCCACTAACCACACCACCAACCCACCAACAGTGAGTGAGAGTGAAGAGTGCAGTGGCAGTGTAGTAGTGACTGGAATATCGGGCAGTGTATCATCCAAGGGCTAGTAATGTGTGATAATTATGATTTGGGTAAACAGTGACATACAGTAGTGCACCAACTTTCGCTACAGCAGGATTCGCGGAATCTACTTTCGCGGCATGCACCAAATATTCCCTAACTTCCACTTTCGCTTGAAAAAATTCGATTTTCGCGCACAAATTTTGGGTTTGGGACAATATTTTGAACTTCGAATTTCCTGCACCACCCGCCCGCAACCCACCGCCATCTTGAATGACGTCATGTCAACACTCTGTCCACCCATTCCCGCCATTGTGTACGAGCGTGCTAGCTCCATTGTGTTGGATTCTCACGGTTCAATGGCCTCTACTATACCTGGTAGTGTGGGGAAAGGGCCTGGTGGTGTGGGGGGAGAGCCTGGTGGTGTGGGGGGAGGGCCGGGAGGCAGTGGTGGTGATAAAAAGTGGCCGAGACATTCAAAGTCGGGAGGAAAGGCCAAGGCCAAGGCCATAGAGGAGCTTAACCTGGATGAAGATTTCGATGGATTTGTTCAAGAGAACCTAGCACAAAGGGAAATTCAGCACAGAGTGGAAGTGTTGCATCAAGTTGCGTCTGAGGAGGCAGAGAGAGAGAGTGGTAGCGAGGCAGCAAGAGGTGGCACCAATACGTCTGGCGTGGCTAAATAAGCCCGCCACGCGCCTCGGATACTTACCCCCAACATCCATTAAACACCTCAACCTGGTCTCTGTGGTATGTTTCTCCTCATATAATGTGTACTGTACCGTTTTTATTGTTTGTATCTCACAATGCAATGTACAATAGTGATTTGATGTACTGTATTGCAAGTGAAAATGAAAATCTGATGTTACTTTAGGATAACCGGGAACCAATTAGCCTTTTTGCCATAAAGACAATGCCCCAACTTTCGCTAATTCCACTTTCGCGCATTATTTTTGGACCCAATTAGGCGCGAAAATTGGTGCCCCACTGTAGTTTAGTGTAAGAAGAGAGATCTAATAAGGGTGCAGTGATTTCAGTGAACATGAGACTCGGCCATCATATTGTAATTCCTCTGCACTGCAAGACCAGTGGTATAATTGCCCAACGTAAATACAGTTTATATTTCCCTCTAAGTGATAGTGATCTATTACCCTGCCCAAAATACTACAAACACTATTCAGTGTGCCATTCACCTGCTATCCTGAACTATTGTCTAAATAGTATCCTGTGCAATACTATGATACTAGTACATGACTTATAATTACCCAGATTCCTGTTGTTGTGACATATACCTGTTCCATGTATAGAATTAGTCAATACACGTGTAAGGCTGTTGCCTTGAGTTTTTGTGTCCTGCCTCTCTCTTATTTGTCTAAGATCCGGTCTAGAAAGAGAACGCAGCTGCACACTAGACGTTCAAGGGACGGGAAGCTGACCATTAAGCACCTAGCATAACACTGGTGAACAGCGGCGGATCTTGACCCAGGCATACGAGAGAGGCATTCAGGAAATACCGGCAAAATGGCAACCAAACCTCACATGCGATTGCCTAAATTTGACCCAGAATGGTACGATGTCCACACGTATCTGGTGATTATTAAGAAATTGCTAGATATTGGGTTTGAGGACGACAAACAAAAAATATCAGTAACACTCCCACTACTGGGCAAAACGACGCCAAATATCATGCCAAAAATAATCCTGGGGCTCACATGGCAAAACTTCATGAAGCTCGTGATCAAAGCCATCACACCCTCATTAGGAAGATTAATTGTGCTATCCCAGTTGCATAGCCTGACATAAGATGGCAATTTGGATGATACCTTAATCCAAGCCAGGCGCCTGGTTACTGCCGCTTACCCGGAGGCGGATGACGAAACCCGGGAACAGCTCATTTTTAACACACTTATCAGGATCCTCCCCAGTTTCATCAAAAAAGATTTTATAATACTTGACCCTATGGAAGACCTGGATAAAGATATCCAAGTAACAAGGCACCTTCTAGCCATCCACTCCACCCCTCAGCACATCGTTTCCCACGAATATCATCGCGATTGACTCGTGGGAATTTTCTGCTTGCAGCCAGGAATGTCCCATTCACGACATTCACAAGCAGCTAACAGCTGCCCAGCACAGAAGAACGACCCAAGAACCCCTACAAGCCTCCCCACCATACGCCAATTGCCCCGAGCCTAAGAGAAACAAAGCCCGAAGAAAAAGGCACAGAAGGCGCCCCCCCATCGCCCCTGCACCCACCTATACTGACGGAGGCCACCTCACATCCCCCCCCCCCAGTCTATGACAGGGGGAAATGGCACGTTTCCTTTTGTTCTCCTCCCTGTATCTCTTCTCTTGTCTTTTACTGTCCTCTCTCTGTAACCTACCCTCATCCACCTCCTTTTTCTCTATCACCTCCTCTACCCCACCCCCAACCTCACCATCCCCATTTACTCCCAGCTCATCCCGAATAACCTCCCCAGATGACTCACCACTCGCCACACCCCTCACCTTAGCTCCCGCCACACCACCACCGTTGCCTATACAACCACCCCCAACCAAGCCACCACGGTTCCAACACCGCACACCTCCCGCCACCACCCCCACACCTGCACCATCCCCTTGCTTCACACCCACCGTCCACCTCACACCGTGAGCACAGGACCCTGTCACCACCCAAGCCACCCTACCACCAAACACCGAGATGGTGCCACAAGACCGCGCTCCCTCCTCACCGCCTGCACCTCACCCCACCAGACACACCACCTCACCATTGCCTAATATTCTTTTCCACAGCCAGCCTCCCACCTCCTGACCTCGAGCCCCTTCGCCCTCCACACTTAACGCCACCTCACCACCGTTACCCACCTCCAGTACCAGAGCACCCTCACACCCCCACGCACCACCCACCTCAAACCCCATTGCCTCGCCCACGCCCTCCATCAGAGAGCCACCCAAAACTACCCCACCCCTTCGCACCACCTCCATCGCCATGCCATATGCAGGCAAAGCACCAAAGGGGCACACACCCACTTCACCACCCACTTCCACCCTAAAACCCGCCATCAACCACTCTGGCCGCCTTTCACACCCACCCGCAAGATATACCACCACCTCCCCAACCCCAACACCACTTTCCACACCGGCAACCACCACTGCCAACCCTCCCGCTAACTCCTACACTGCCACATCTCACCCTCACCTTCTCTACCTGCCTCCCCTCCCCATCTCCACCCACCCCACCCCCCAGCACACTGCATCACACTTCACCTGAGGACACACCAACGCCACCCAGCTCAAACCTCTCCCCCACCCCTCCCCGCCACCCTCTCCATCCCCCATGCCCACCATCATGTGTTCTGCCCACGCATCAACCACTTCCTCACCCATGCAGACTCCACCCCACCCACCACTCACCACCACCCCCAGCCCCGTTGCCATCCCTCCACCCCCACGCACTCCACCTGCCTCCCCATCTCCCACGCCCATCGCCACATGTCCCGCCCACAGACCAACCTCTCCTCCACCCACCCACAGTTCACCCTGTCCACATCCCATCACCACTCCCAGCTCCACCACTGCACCACCGTCCCCATGCACCCCACCCACCTCCCCACCACCCTCAACTCCACCACACTGCCCACACACACCCATCCCATGACCCACACCCACCTTAAAGACCACCATCACACGCTCAAGCTGCCTTTACAGCCCACCCACCTGATACACCCCCACGCCTACACCACCCACCTCACCACAACACCACACTACCCCTCCTAACACAAGTTCCACCACAGTCCTGCTACACCAAGCCCAAATCCTGGCTACCACCACTCCCCAGAGACATCACGCCACATTGCCCCATCATAAAACCACAAGCTCTCCGGTGATCTCGAACATTCAACACGGCTCTGTAGTGGGGACAAGACCTACCAACATGAGAATCCGACGAGCCATATGGTCGCCTCCCTACGGACACAAACATCGCGTCCATGGCCTCCTCCTCCTCCAACTCTTCCGCACCACCACCGACACGTCCACTCTCTTCGTCATCTGCGACACCCAGCCATCACAGCATGGAACGCCCTCCTGCAACATCTCCAACCCATGAACCACACCAACAACACCAAAGTCTATCACCTCCAGTCATGGGGATGTGACTTTTTCCCCGACAACGGTGGTAAAATGCCAGGAATAATAACTGAGGGCAACATGACACCCCTGGGAGGAGCCTATGGAGGGGCAGACAAAACACGACCTGTCCCCAGGCGACAGGGACATAAGTCTGCCCAGGCTGCACGCCCCTATGACCCAGAACTTGTCCGCTGCCACCACAGCAGGAAAAGGAGACTACCTTGCGGGCGAGCTGATCCTCGACAGGATTGGGGTGGAGCTATTCCTCTAGCTCCAGGCAGCACCCCAGCGATGGCCAGTAACCGTGCCCTTTTTGAGATGGCCTGCAGCCGCTCACCCCTTCTTCAGGAGACGGCTAGTAGCCGCTCCTGCCTTCGTCAGGAGACGGCCGGTAGCCGCTCTGAAGGTGCCCTTGTGATGGCCAGTAGCTGCTCACCACTCCCTCAGGAGATGGTCGGTAACCACTCCCACCTTCGTCAGGAGACGGCCAGTAGCCACTCCGAAGGTGCCCCTGAGATGGGCGGTAGCCACTCACCCCTCCTTCAGGAGACGGCCAGTAGCCACTCCCTCACACGGGCCACAGCCAGTAACCGGGCCTCAGCGACGGCCAGAAGCTGCACCCCTAAAACACCACCGCCAGCAGCTGGGCTCTATGGCAGGAGATGGCCAGCAGCTGCTCCTGCGTCAGGTGCTGCCACACCCCCACGACGTGACATCCTCCAGGAGGAGGGACCCAG
Organism: Coenobita brevimanus; assembly: GCF_032717465.1. Lineage (NCBI taxonomy): Eukaryota > Metazoa > Arthropoda > Malacostraca > Decapoda > Coenobitidae > Coenobita > Coenobita brevimanus. Next base: position 13,941,958 of record NC_137001.1, read on the forward strand.
TCCCGAGGACCTGTGGAGTGGCCCTGTGCTATCCCCAGGATTGTACTCCACCCAGCCACCTCCAGAGGGACCCTACCTGACAGACTCTGATGACGACTGATGCTGCAGCTCACTCCTGATGGCACCCCCGACGGCAGAAAATCGCAGCCACCGGGTCCCTGAGGCCGCCCTCATGACCCACGGGCGAGGTCTCTCCCCACCCCGATGCAGACGACCCTCGTCCTCCATCCAGTGCCTAAGTGAGTGCTTCAGGAGGCTGTTTGGCCCCATCCCTGAGGGCCGAACTCCAACTCCAAGCCCTGACAGTGCAGGGCCCTTCACTGCTCACAGGCCTGGACGAGAAAGGATGCCCCTGTGAGTGATCCCGTGGCCGCTGGACACAGAGACCACAGGCGGGACTCAGCCTCCATCAGGAGTTGTGCTGAGTCCTCCCGCTACCCCCCACTAACCACGCCGCCACCCCACCAACATTGAGTGACAGTGAAGAGTGCAGTGACTGTGTAATGGTGACTGGAATATCGGGCAGTGTATCATCTAAGGGAACGTAACTCCAAGGCCTAATAATGTGATAATTATGATTTGGGCAAACAGTGACACAGTGAGAGTAAGAAGAAAGATCTAATAAGAGTGCAGTGATCTCAGTGAACATGAGACTCGGCCTTCATAGTGTAATTCTTCTGTACTGCAAGATCAGTGAAATAATTGCCCAGCCTAAATACAGTTTATATTTCCCTCCAAGTGACAGTGATCTATTTCTCTGCCCGAAATACTACAAACACTATTTAGTGTGCCATTCACCTGCTATCCTGAACTATTGTCTAAATAGTATCCTGTGCGATACTATGATACTAGTACATGACTTATAATTACCCAGATTCCTGTTGTTGTGACATCTACCTGTTCCACATATAGAATTAGTCAATACACGTGTAAGGTTGTTGCCTTGAGTTTTTGTGTCCTGCCTCTCTCTTATTTGTCTAAGCTCCGGTCTAGAAAGAGAACCCAGCTGCACACTAGGCGTTCAAGGGACGGGAAGCTGACCCTTAAACACCTAGCATAATAATAATAATAATAATAATAATAATATCATCATCCAATCCTACATCGCCCCATGAGGAGCGTAGAAGCCCGGGGCAAGGCAAGTTGGTCCTGGCATTTAAGATGAGAGTGACCAGCCTCACTCATCCCTGAGTATCATTACGTGAGCAATATATCCCAACCTCCCCTTGGATATAAACCTTCACCGGCTCAATCCGATTGGAGCGCCGTAATTACTCACTAAACCACCAGGCACCAAAATTTGGTTATATGATTACCACCCAGCGTAGTAAATTGTTTCCTGGTGTACAGGAAACCATTTGGCTTGTCACTCAGTGTAGAGTCACCCACAGGCAGAAGGAAGAGGAAACAATGAAGGAATGAAAGACAGAAGAAGAAGTGTAAAGTCACCCGTAGGTAGAAGCACGAGGAAAGAATGAAGGAAAGAAAGACAGAAGAGGATGGAAGGAAAGAAGGATGGAGGAGAGGAATGGGCAGACATCCGAGAGCAGCACTACATCGTGTGAGTGGATGGTGAGTGCCCCCACGTACCGCAGATGATAATAATAATAATAATAATAATAATAATAATAATAATAATAATAATAATACTATCACCACCTCTACCACCACCAGCACCATCACCACCACCAATACTATTACTACTGCTGCTACTACTACTACTACTACTACTACTACTAGTAGTACTACTACTACTACTACTAATGATGATAATAATAGTAATAATAATAATAATAATAATAATAATAATAATAATAATAATAACAATAATAATGCTAAAAAAATACCACAATCCACTTTATAAAGCTCATGCCTTTTTTCTGTGTCACAGTACCTGGAGTTGCGGTTCAAGTCGAGGGCAGTGCGTCTCCTTGGAACCATGTGTCAGCTCGCTGATATGTTGATGTTTATGGGGGTGTGTCTCTACGCGCCCTCCCTGGCTCTCTCCACCGTCACCAGTCTCTCTGTTCTTGGTTCCATCGTGCTTATGGGGCTCGTGTGCACCTTCTACATCTCTGTGGTGAGTTGCAAGGCGGGAACCAGTCAGGCAGTCTCAGTGTTCGGCCACACTTGCTCGAAACATGTGATCGACGAGATGAAACGAAGCACTGGGTTAGGTCTGCTTCAGTGTCCGAGTCTGAGCGTTGGACGGACCAGGATCCTTAGGTCCTCCCGTCGATCACATGTTTGGCGCAAGTATGGCTGTGCCCATCGATCAGATTAGGGCAATTCAAATATCAGATCCATCTTAATTTTGGTCCAACCCAATCCGTTCACCTAAATTCGGTTCATTTGGGGTCATGCAAATTAAATTCAGACAGGTTTATCAGTGCAGTTGGGCCTGTCTCATCCATTTGGCCTTGTTATGTGAAGTTAGGTTAGGAAGGTCATGCTCAGTTAAATCCATTCGTCTACTTAGTCTCCTTTAGGTCATGCAGATCTCCGTGGGTCCTTCACATTCATTCCCATTTAGATTAGCTCATGTCAGGTCAGGTTTCCTACTGAAACTACTTCCACTACTTCTGTGAACTGGAGAACCATCAACAAGAATCATTCACCCTTTGAGAGATATTCAAACGCTAGTCCTATATTATTAACACAGGAAAGAATACTGAAGCCTCATCTCATTCTCTTATGTAATCCAGAAATCAAACATTGTATTTTGCCTATATAGAAAAAAAAAACTTGAAAAAATGTATAATAGTCTAATTATATAAGTTTTGTCAGCACAGAGAGCGACTTGGAGAGCACCTTGATCTTCACTAAATGCTCCTTGCTTGAAAATGAGTCGGTAACGTGAAATACACAAGGGAAATAGGATGGATGAAAATGATTGTAGCTGTTACGCCTTTCAAACCGAGGACTCATTTTTCGTGTCGGTATATCAGTCTTTACGGAATTATACGCAGGTTAGGTGATTTCTCTCTCTCTCTCTCTCTCTCTCTCTCTCTCTCTCTCTCTCTCAATTGGAGGGGTTAGATGTAGCCTTCATTAATTCCTTCGTTCTATCCAAAGTAAAAAAATAATAATAATAATAATAAAATCGTTCGTAGCTATCAAGAATAACTACAAAAGACGTCAGCGTAAGGAAGGGGTTAAGTGAGAGGGAGATGTAGTCTGTACTGTCGTCAGGTAAGGAGTCTCCCTAACACCTCTTCCTTAGTGATTAATTTTTGGATGTGAATGGTTAATATCCTTTTGTACGTTATTTATGCAGAGTATGACTATGTTTGAAGGATTTACATAACGCAAAAGAGGACAGTGAGAAGTACTAATCAAAATAAATCGCTTGGGAAAAGGCGTTAGGGAGCTTCCTTAACTGACGGGGCTGTGTGGTTGCAGGGTGGTGTGAGGGCCGTGGTGTATACTGATGTGATGCAAACGCTGCTCATGTTCGGCGGGGTGCTGGTCGTGGTCATCATCTGCTGCCAGGAAATTGGTCTTGTCAATGTCTGGACCATAGCTGACCAGGGCTCCAGGATAGAGTTCTTCAAGTGAGTCACCGTTACTTCGGCGCAAATTCCAAATGACGGAAAGCGCCAGAATCTGCAATGGGAGTACCGTTTGATTCTTGTGATAGGGGAAATGTTTGTATTTTAACCGTAATGCACAAAACTCTGTGTGTGTGTGTGTGTGTGTGTGTGTGTGTGTGTTGAGAGGAGATAATATGGTATACGTTTAATTTCAATAAAAACAATTTACTGTCATTTTGCACACATATATAATAAAGCCCATTTATTCGAGTCATCTTCATAAAATTCAGCGTGACTGAAATCATAAAAGAAAAAATAACCATAAAGTCATACAGGTAAGAGTTAACGTTAGAGTCGGCTTTATAATATTCAACGACACTGAAATAATGAGAAAAATATAAATGACCATACAGTAACAGGCCACACTACAGCCTCCTGTTTCTGCCATAGCATGAACACAAGTCCTTTCGTGCGCCACACCTTCTGGTCGACCACCGTGCTTGGCTTCTACTTCACCATGGACACCATTGGCATCAACCAGCCCAGCTACCAGAGATTTGCTTCCATCGGCAACCTCGCTATGGCACAAAGGTTAGATGGCCTTGTTTACATCTCTCTATCCATCGGTCCATCTACCTTCCTATTTATATTGAAGGGAGACTAACTGGTTGTAATATTTTTAGAAAGATGCTTAGAAGTGTTATAGATACGAAAGCAGTTAGAGGTGATGGTGGAAGTTCATTGATCATAAGACTGTGGTATAAAAAATAAAGCTGCGAGGAACGTGGTGGATAGAGAGGAAGGGGACAACGGGAATGACAAGTAGCGAAGTTTAAAGCGAAAGCAGTGAGGTGAGTACTGAGGGAAAAGATGAGTTAAAGTCAGTGAATTAGGAACAAATGGATCTGGAAAACGTGTGGAGCTGATGAAGGGAGTGTGTGGTTAGGAATGCAAGGGTAGCAAGGAGTAAGAAAGGTTCAATTTGGTGGGATGCCTATGTTGAATGGGCAGTGGGGGAAAATGGGAGACGAGAGTGGATACAAGACAGTCAAATGAATGAAGGGAATATGCTGAGGGTAAGAAGGGTGTGTGGATATCCGTAGAGAGGACAGGCACAACAAAACTGCGTGACCCCACTACATTCTCATGGAGTTGCATATTGAGGAGTGAGTGTGGACACATTGCATATTTAAGTATTCAGATTAATTTATGTTAAAATTCATAGCAGACTTCATATGCATATAAAAATCCTCAAGGTAAGGGCTGAAAACACAGAATTCACATGAACTGTACAAATACTGGTCCAGCATAACACTGCTTAATCCATGTATCGTCCCAACACTAAACAAGAACTATCATTTGTAGTGCTCAGAAGATCAGTGCTTCAACTCACTACAGGGTACTTCACTGACATACACTCACCAATGTTTAATTTATATGGACCTCGTAAGCCTCTTGTTTTTACTACAGGTTGGTCATCTCTTGCTGTGGGTGTATGGCTGTTGTGGGGTCTGTTGTACTACTCTGTTAGTACATCAAATAATTTTTATGTTTTTACCACATGTTTGTCATCGCTTTTGCTGTGGGTGTGTGGTTGTTAAAAGTTATCTGCTGGTACCATTTAATCCTTAATTTACGTGTTTTTCCCACAGGTTGGTCATCTCTTTTGCCGTGGGTGTGTGGCTGCTGTGGGGAATGTTCTACTTCTCCGGCCTGGCTGCCTATGCTGCCTTCAGTGACTGCGATCCCTTGGCATCAGGCAGGATACAGAAACCCGACCAGGTGATCCCTTACCTGGTCATGCAGAAGTTGGGTCACCTCACTGGCGTTCCTGGGGTCTTTGTGGCAGCTGTCTATGGCGGCGCCCTTAGGTGGGTGATGTAGTGGTTCTTCCTTTTCTTATCAGCAGCCATTATCATCACCCACATCCTTTATCATCACTCACATCAATCATCACTATCCACTATCATCACTCACATCTTTGATCATCACTATCCTTTATCATCACTCTCACATCGTTTATCTTCACTCTTACATCCATCAACGCTATCCTTTATCGTCACTCTCACATCCTGTATCATCACTCACACATCCTTTGTCATCACTCATATCCATCATCACTCACACATCTTTTATCATCACTCTCGCATCCTTTATCATCACTCACACATCCATTATCATCACTCGCACATCCTTCATCATCACTCTTACATCCTTTATTATCACTCAGTGTTACCAGTATCTACCCTGCATCGCATATATATTTCATACTCATATTCCATCATCTGCGCCCATACTAACAGACTGAGGCATCCCCACAACACATAAGATACTGCCACATGAGTTTAGTGAAGCATTATTTGCGTCACTCTGCAATACACACACACAGGTTGGGTCTTTCCCTTATTATTTTTTTTCCTCCATAGTTAATGTGTACAAGGGGAAGGGTGATGCCCTGGAAAAAGGAAATTATGGAGGCATAAAGCTTTTACACCAAATAATGAAGGTAATGGAGAGAGTTCTAGAGGGTATGATTAGAGAAAGAGTGAATATTGATGAGATGCAGTTTGGGTTTGTGCCAGGCAAAGGAACCACTGATGCTACATTCATTGTTTGACAGCTTCAGGAAAATATATAGGAAAGAAAAGGGAACTGTACTTTGTTTTTGTTGATTTAGAAAACGCCTTTGACAGAGTTACCAGAAAGGTGGTGAAGTGGGCAATGAGAAAGCTTGGGATGGAAGAGTGGCTGGTTGGTTATGGCCATGTATGTGGGTGCTCGCACCCAGGTAAGGGTGAATGGAGATTTGAGTGATGAGTTATCCATGAATGTTGATGTGCATCAGGGATCAGTCTTGTGCCTCTTGTTGTTTATCATGGTACTTGAAGCCCTCTCACGCGAGTTCAGAAATGAACTCCCGTGGGAGATGTTTTATGCTGATGATTTGGTGATGACTGTAGAGAATGAAAGGGTGGCGGAGGAAAGATTTACGAAGTGGAGAGATGGTATGGGGCACAAAGGCTTAAGAGCAAATGCAGATAAAACAAAAGTCATGAATCTAGGGCTGGGGGCGGTACTGTCAAAGAAAAGGGAGAGCAGTCCTGTGCGATTTGCCACAAAGCCGTGGGAAGTAATTCCATCATGTGCAGTGTCTGTGATAAGTGGGTGCATGAGAGATGTAGTGGTATTAGAGGTAGACTGCGAGATAATGCTGATTCCATGTGTGTGGTGTGTCGGGGAGAGCAGGTGGAGATTGTCAGGCATGAAAGGATTGAGCTTGTTGGTGAGTCTCTTGAGTGTGTGGAAGAGTTTTGTTATTTGGGAGACATGTTACGTGCTGGAAGTGGGCCAGGAGCTAGCTCTGTGGCTAGAGTGGGGAGTGGTTGGAAGAAGTTCTGGGAGCTGTTGCCTCTCCTGACATTGAGAAGGCTCTCCCTCCATGCTAAGGGATCTTTGTATGCAGCATGTGTTTGGAGTGTAATACTGTATGGTAGTGGGACTTGAGCAGTAAGTCCCACGTTTAAACGTATAGAAATGACAATGATTAGGTGGATGTGCAGTGCGTCCTTGAGTGTGAGACCTGAGGGGGTGGGGGGCTAGGTTTACAGTGGAAGAGTTGAGGGATAGGATGGGACTGGAGTGTATTGGTGCTGTGATGAAGAGCAGTAGTTTGAAATGGTTTGGGTATGTGCAGAGGATGGGAGATGATAATTGGTTGCAGAAAGTAAGAAATGTTAATGCTGGGAGTAGGGTTGCGAGAGGTAGACCGAGAAAGACCTGGGACGAGGTCACTGAGTGTGACCTCAGGGATAACGGACTGAATAGGGAAGCTGCCAGAGATTAAGCAGCATGGACAGCCGCCAGTAGATGACCAAGGCCGATTCATGCAAACGTGTTAGATCCTTCAAAAATGAATGAACGATAGAAAGTTGATACAACCTATTCACGTTGGGAGTTGGGTTGTGAGAGGCAGACCGAAAAAGACCTGGGACAAGGTTACAGAGTGTGGCCTCAGGGATAATGGACTAAATAGGGAGCTGCCAGAGATCAAGTAGCGTTGAGAGACACCATTAGGTGACCAAGGCCGGAGCATGCAAGCACGTTGGAGCCTTTATAAACGAAACGAAAGTTACGAACAATTCCGGTACACAAACAATATTCATATCCATGTCCACAGCACTTCATCATCGGGTCAAAAGTCTGAAAATATAATAAAAGAGCAAATGATACCAACTGCCAATTGCTCATCACTTTGGGACTGTGTATGGACAACACCTCATAATATTCTTGGATTCGAACCTGATCATCACTATCACATCTTTCGTCATGACCCTCACACTTTTCATCATTATTCTCACACTGAAAAATGAAAGAAATAAACGCAATGGGCAAGCAGTAGCACACACACACACACACACACACACACACACACACACACACACACACACACACACACACACACACACACACACACAGTGTTAAATACAAGCCAGTTATCAACTGGACAATCACTGTGGGGGTGCCAGGGGAACAGGAATCCCCCTACTGCTGCCTCATTTACTGAGTGAAGCGCCTTCTTAAGAGTGATGCAGGCTGCCAGCAGCCCTTACTGAAACTCACAATGGTTAGAATACAGTCAAGTGTAGACTTCTTGGGTAAAGATTGCCGAGGCCTCTGAATCTTGAACTAATGGTCCTGGATATCCATCAACAGCATATGAGCAAGACCTTGCCTGGAGCACTGAACACTGTAACACCGTGGTAGTTACTGCAGTCACACTGATCTCCTTTCCCTTCCCAAACAGGGCTAATCAAACACCTTGTCCAGTCAGGAGGAATTATACCAATACATCGAACAGCTTCTGCTACTGCAAGTAATCCCCATATATGGCTTCTTCCCCAGCTTTGATCAGTTTGGCCTGATGCCACAAAGACCAGTCGCCCTACCACTTTTCAGCCTTGTCACTGCCTTCTTGTATTCATATAAGGAAGACATGGCATTGTAGACTGGTGGGGTGGCAGCTAGCGACTGCACATCAGCCGATGGAAGCTCCATGCTGCGTTCTGCTATACACAACTACTTTAAGTATTCAGGCCAATGAGCCCTCTAGTCACTCACTCTAGACATAAGCCATCTATCTGCTATCTCAGCAGAGTTAACCTGAGAGGCGGGTCTAGAGCAGCGTTTCCTCAGGGCTTGATAGCAGGTCGAAGGTCATTTACAGTAAAAGTCCTTCAATCTGACCACCAATAATACAAACATCCCAATACTCCGAATATTGGAAGGCGATTTTTTTTTTTTAGTTTTCTAGGCTTTTTCAAATTTTTCTAGGCTTTGTCTAAAGATTTATGTGGCTTGGACTTGCTTTTCGACTTGGATGTACTTGTCTGCAACTATTCATCTACAATTCTTTGCATTCCGGTGAGTAAAACAATAACCCATATTTTAAATGTTTATTTAATGATCCTCTTCATATTTCTGATGTTTTCAAAAGTCCCCCCTAGTAGTCCGAAAAAAAAAAAAAAAAAAAAATAGTCCGAAAGACCCTCGGTTCCCTGGCATTCGGATTACAAGACTTTTACTGTACTTGAAAGGCACCCCCTAACTCCTCAGGAATTTCCCTGATATACCCCTCTTTGTCCATTCTTGGTAAAACTCTTGACCGACAAGCCAGAAATCTTTGTGGCCCTCAGTCCCTAGCCAGTCTAGAAGCATAACCGATCAACTGTTGCTAGCATCCTTGGTGAGACAAATCCTCTACTTGATCTAGAGCACTCAACAACACATTCATCAGCTTCTCCCACAGTAACACATTTATGAGTACCCAACCACTCACAAGGGTCATCAACAGCACTGACCACACCAAACTGACTCCTGACTGCCACTGCATACTCATCAGTGCATTCCATACTCAAAACTGAATAGTTATATATGGCATCCAGAGATTTTCCCATATTTCATCTGTAGCCTTAGAGCAGCAACATCAAGTCTGTGAACTGCAGAAAAGGACTCTGTTTTCCTGAAAACCAAGCAGTTCTACAGGATGCTCCAGAGTTCTTACAACAAGGTGGTCAGTCTCCTCAGCAACCTATTCAACAATGGAATAACAAGTCAAGCAGTGAAGATAAGGCTTCTGGAATCTTGATGCAGAAATTTTCAACTTATGGGATTTTTCAAAGTATAGGAAGTTAGAACTATTGGGATTCCTGGTTCTAAAGCCATATGGGCCTACTTATACACAATCCCCAAAGCCTTCCCTGTCAGTGCCAGTAACTGCACTGAAGTTGCTAAAGGCTAAAAGTGTATCCCACAAGGGGCACTGTTCCACACCTGAGTTGAGGCTGGTATAAAACAGGTCTTTTTCTTTGAGATAACTCATCTCAGTAAGCACATACACAGCAATATGAGAGACAATGCCATAACTGAATCATACATAACTCTGTTCAAGAGTCTTCAATACAGTGCAATCATTTGCTAATTCTTTGCTTCACCAGTCTCCACATCTTGATGTCTTGTACACACCTTTGTTTGTCCATCTGTTTGAACTGCTGTACAGTATCTCATTCTTCCATCACCTACTGTACATGTACTTCCCTCACAAAAATATAAGTGTTCCATGTTGTCACACCGGAGGCAGTCTACAGTACTTGGAGGAAACAACTCCATTGTGCTTCTGTTTTCAACTACATCAGTTCGTATCCTAATGATGCAAGGATATATTATTCCACATTTCTCAATGGATCACTTTCCTTTTTTTTTTTTTTTTTAATAATTATTATCAAGTCAGTTTCTTCCATCCACATGACAATGCTGAGCCTAGTATATATTCCTTTTTGAAGTTCTCTTGCAGCCATTTTGTTCAATTTCCTTCTCCATATCACAACTTTCAGAGCACACATTAGTCTTCCACTTCAAGGGACTATGTGCCACATTTCAAACTTTAGCTTTTACTTACATTAGTCATGCAAGAAAAATAATCATAGATTATAAATGTCTTGATAAAGTTATCATCTACGTATTCATCAAACAACACATGGGGTCAGGGTGACACAGTGGTAGAGTGTTGGACTTGGGACTGGGGGGTCGTGAGTTCGAGCCACGCCTGCTAGCTGCCATGCCGGGAGGGGTAGTGCCATTCTGTCACCTAGCAGTGCTATATGATCTAGTAAGGTCTAGCTCGGGGGAAAATTTCCCTTTCAAACAACACATTCATAATTATCAAACAATGTTCCACTTTCCACACAGTTCGCTGTCCAGCTACGGTAACTCTATGGCTTGCCTGCTGTGGGAGGACTTTCTGAAGGATATTCCATACTTCAGCAGGATGTCAGATGCCTCAGCCACCAGAGTCCTTAAACTCATATGTAAGGCTTTCTTCTCATGTTATCAGCAATAAGTCAGCAGTTTTGAGGGGACCATAAACTCCTTTAAAAATCATTCCCTGTGTTGTCAATACACACTCAGCACTGCATGTTGTCCATGGCATTTATAATTTTATACAATGGAACCAGATTGTATCATCAGCATAGAGTATTGCAAAACACTTTCCTTGCATTCTTGTAGACACTATTTTGAGACACTGTGTATTGATGCTGCATGTTGGTGGCAGCTGTGGTGATGGGCCTGTCAGGCATCTGTGTGGGTGTGCTGGCAGGCAACCTGGGCAACATCTTCAACGTCTTCGCCAGCATTTCAGGAGCTGTCAAGGGACCAATCCTAGGCGTCTTCCTGGCTGGCATGTGCACACCCTGGGTCAACACAAAGGTGGGCATGGGTTTACACTCTCCACATAAAAATATTGTAATTTCATTTCATCATCCAATCCTGCGTTGCCCCATGAGGGGCATATTATTAATAGTAAAAAAATTATACATGTAACCTACAACTACAGGGATTTACTGTATCTTGCAGGCATTACCTCCCACACAGGGTTTTGAGAAGGGAGAGGGTATCAGCTCTTTCAAAACTAAAGTTTACCCTTCCCTAATGGTCAAACACATCACGCAGAATAAGTAAATGCAAATCATTACCTTCTTGTGAGCGGTGTGTGAGAGGGAAGTTGTATAAAGATGGCTGCAACGTTGGCTGGAAAGTTCTTTGATTTGTGAAACATAATGTACAGCATGCACAGGGCTAGCCAGACGCCACCAGAACTGTACAATCGTTGTATTATTATGGCAAAAGCAGCACAGATTACTTCATATAAATCGTGACATAAAATAATCATTGCTAATTCTTTCACTCTTACATAGCCTAGTATTTCATAATCACTGTACATCTTGAAACTCAGGTAGGGAAGCAAAGATGTCACAGGTTTTATAACTTACTGTTCCTCTCATTTATCATACATTTCTTCATAATCACATTCATTATCAATTGATGTCAATTATTTCAATACACTGCTGTGTAATTCTTGTGGATTTCTTATTTTTCATCAGCAAAACTTTTGAACTTTACAATAATGGAAAAAGAATTATTTGTCTCATTATAATTAGCAACAACATAAGTTCAGTCCTCTCTACTGCTCTTATGCTCATATCACCAGTGTCAAGGTTACTCTCTCACTCTCTCTCTCTCTCTCTGTCTCTCTCTCTCTCATCACCAAATGTGTCCTTTATTATCACATTTTTCTTCCAGATTGGAACTTCACATATATAAACCTCATGCAGACAAATTTATGATCTTTCATTCCTCTGCTATACATCATTCATCAACAGAGCAACTCCTTCCTTACGCTGTCCTCTCACGCATATATAGCTGACCTACACATTTCACACCTTCTCACTCCTCCACTTCATGCCCGTTCATCCTTGCCTCACGCAGTGCCGACACAACATACCTTGAATTCCTTAACACATTCACCATATTCACACCTCATATCTAAATGCCACACGAACTAGCTTATTACTAGTGCAGGACCTAGATCAGAGGATTGCTGCAAAACTGCCGAGAGTAAGAACAGAGGATATGGGACTGTTATCTCAGTTGATCCTCTTCCTTTTTAATATCAGGTCTGCTGGGAATATGGAGGGCAATATTATAACACATGCAAGTAGTATTTTATATAAACTGATGTCCACATAAAACCACAGTGATTCATATGACCATACCACAATCTTCAGGGTGCAGTGTTAGGATTCCTGGTGGCCTTCTGTTACAACATTTGGGTGGTGGTGGGCAAGTTCCTGCGTGGGGGAGGACACCCCACCCACCTCCCCCTTTCTGTTGACAGCTGTCCTGAGAACCTCCTCCATCCTGTCAACGCCTCCATCGTCGCCTTCATCAACAACATCACCACTGCTACACCCAGCACCAATCTCACCACTGACCTGACTGCAGATTTCACCACTATAGCACCTGACACTAACAGGTTAACAAACAGTGTCACCAAACATGAAACTTTCTCTTTAACTACAAGTAGAGGTGTTTTCAAGACTACTCCCCCAGTTTCCCTGCTTGTCGTATGAAGCGATTAAAAGGGTTTGTGGTGGGTTAGTGCCTCACCCTGTAAAAAGAACTAACTAAACAAGCGAATAAAACGCCTCGGAACAGAACGGACCATACACTGATGACTAAGCAACCGACAAAAGACATTCTAAGGGTGGGGACATGGAGTTGAGAGGAGTGAATGATGAAGTGAAAGAGAGATTGTTCAGGTGCTTGAGCGTGCAAGAGTGGATGTATGTGGACTGACTGAAACTAAACGAGAGGTGTAAAGGTGAGAGAATGGGAATACGGTTTAGGAATATGTGCGGGAGTTAATGAGAATGAGAGGGCAAGAGAGGGAGTATGTCTGATGATAAGCAAGAAGTGGAAGGAGAATATAAGAGAGTATGGAACAGTGGATGCAAGGATTGTATGGGTGAGGATGAAAGTAGGTGGACAAGCTTAGGCGATTGTATGTGCGTATGCGCTGACAAAGGACCGAGTGGCAAGAGTGAAAGATGAGTTTTGGGCGAGTGTAGAAGCGTGTATGGACAAGTTTGAGAGGAGCGAGAGAGTGTTTTTGATTGGAGACATGAATGGAAAGTTGGGAATGTACAAGTGGATCGAGTGGTTGGTCAGTGGGGTGTGCCAGCTAAAGTAGATTGGAATGGTAGTGCTTTGGTGGACATCTGTGCTGGTAAGGGGTTGGCAATAGCCAACACCTTCTTTAGGCATATGATCCACATGTATACGTGGAGAGTCATGAGGAGGATGGGACGGTGAACTTGTTGAATGAAAGGCAATGATAGACTACATGTGTGTGGATGAGAGAATGAGAAGACAACTGTTGGATGCAAGGGTGTGAAGAGGGTGGAGGAATGGAATCTCGGACCATCACTTAGTGATGGCCAAGGTAAGGCTGCAAAGAATATGGGTGAAGAGACGAAGAGGAAGACAGGAGGAAACAGCTCCTGAGAAGAGTGGAGAAGTTGCCAGATAGTGAGAAAATGGCAGAATATAAGACCACACAGGAAGAAAGATTGGAAAGGTATGAGTTAGAGCAGATGGAAAAGGTGCAAGATGTATGTAAGATATTCACGGAAGAGATAGATGCAACATGTGAGATGGTTTATGGAGTTAGGAGGGGATGCAGGTGTGTGCAAGGGACAGCATAGTGGAATGATGAGGTGAAACGAGCTGTGGAACAAAAGAAGGCATATAGTGGCTGGCTAGTGGGTATAGATAGAGGAGAAGATTAGAGAGAGAAGAGAGAGGTATATGTGAGAAGGAGAAGGGAGGTGAAGAGATTGGTAAAGGAGACTAAGAAGAAAGTGGATGAAAAGTTTGGGAGGAATCTGAGTGTTAAGTGGAGGGTAAGAAATTGTTTTGGAAGGAGGTAAAGAAAGTAAGACAGTGTGAAAGGGGAAATGGTAGGGGAGTGAAAGTTGGTGGAGAAGAGAGAGAAATTGAAGAGATGGAAGGAGCACTTCGAGGATTTGTTAAATGTTAAAAGTGAGAGCAATGCAAGTATAAGTGGTTGGGAAATGGCTGGGAGAAGAGATGAGAGGAGGGAGGAAGAGATCAGTAGGGCAGAAGTAGTGGATACAATGGAGAGGATCAAGATGGGAAATGCCCCAGGAATTGATGGAGTGTGTGGTGAAATGCTGAAGTATGGGGGTGAGATTCTTGTGGAGTGGATATGGAAGTTGTGTAGACGGGGCTGGGAAGAGGGAAGGGTTCCAGAGGACTGGAAATCAGGTATAATTGTTCCTTTATACAAAGGAAAAGCGGAGAGTGAAGTATGTGGTAACCATAGGGGTATTTGCCTTCTTAGTGTAACTGGAAAAATATATGGTAGAATACTCATTGATAGAGTTAGTCATATAACAGAGGAGCTAGTTGGAGAAGAACAAGGGGGATTTAGGAAGGGAAAAGGGTGTGTAGATCAGATATTTGTTCTAAGATGTTAAGTGGAGAAGTATCTAGAGAAGGGAAAGAAAGTGTATGCTGCCTTCATGGACTTGGAGAAAGCTTATGACAGAATAGATAGACAAGGTATGTGGAAGATATTAAGAATACATGGAGGTGAGGAAATTGTTGAGTGCTGTGAAGAGTATGTATGAAGGAGCTATGGCTATGGTGCGAAAGGATGTTGAGCTGAGTGAGTTCTTTGATCTAAATGTGGGAGTGAAACAGGGATGTGTGATGTCTCCATGGCTGTTTAATATATACATGGATGGGGTTGCAAAGGAGGTGCAAGGTAGGGCAGTGGATGTGTGGGGGTGGTTCTAATGAATGAGGGTGAGATTTGGAAGATTCGGGTGTTGCTGTTTGCTGATGGTACAGTATTGATGAGTGAAGATGAATGGGAGTTACAAGGTTTGGTGAACAAATTTGGGACAGTGTGTAGGCAAATGAATTTGAAAGTTAATGTAAACAAGAGTAAAGTTACGGTGTTTGAGAGGAATGAAGTCACAGAATGCACAGTGACGTTGGATGGTGAGGATATGGAGAATGTGAGTGCATTCAAGTACCTGGGTAGTGTGATGAGTGAGGATGGAACTTTTGGGGATGAAGTGCTTGAAAGGGTACTGCAGGGAAGGAAGGTTGTTGGTTCACTGAAAGCAGTGATGAGAAATAGGCAGTTGAGTATGGAAGTTAAGAAGTCACTGCATGATAGTATTGTGATCCCTATCCTGACGTATGGAAGTGAGGCGTGGACCTTGCAAGAGGGAAACAAGTCAAGAGTGAAAGGAGTGTCAATGAGTTACTTGAGAGGAGCATGTGGGATGACATGGAGGGACAGGTTAACGAATGAAGAAGTGAAAGAATGTTGTTGGGTGAATGTGGATGTGGTTGAGAAGATTAGAAGAAATGCACTGAGGTGGTTTGGACATGTGGAGAGAATGGAGAATGAAAGACTGACTAAGAGGGTGTATGTAGGTGAGGTGGAGGGGGGGAGAGGGAGGGGAAGACTGAGGATGAGGTGGAGGGATGGAGTTGAAAGGTATATGAGGGAGGGGGGAGTGAGCTGGGGGGAGTGCAGTCAAATGGTGGGTGACAGAGCGACTTGGAGGAGTTTTGTCTGCGGCCACCCTTTGTGGGATCAAGGTGTCGGGCTATAGATAGATAGATAGATATATTCAACATGAAGGGAGAATTACTCCTGAAATTATTTTTTTGGTAAAAAGTAAAGCAAGAGGGGATGTTACCCTCTCATGCTTTACCTTTGAGTTATCTTGAGCTTCATCATTTTCATTATCATCATCTCAACATTTTTTCCCAACCAAGGATGCAGTGAGACAGGGCCAGAGGGCAAAAAAGAAAAAATGGCAGGAGGAGAACTAATCAACAGCATGCCTAGTTAAATGAACCACATTCTTATTTACTCACCATTAAAACTCCTGAAATCCTGACTTCCCATCACAAGCATAACTTACCACACATATGCACTTCACCTTATTGATCAGCTAGAACCACTGATTACTGTCACATCACGTGGTAAAAACAGAGGTGCCAAACTACGTCACACTTTAGTACAAAATTCTTTCAAGCAGTTTGATCCCTTGGCAGTTTCCTAGCCTTATCAACCTCCATGCCTCATTTTCTCACACATTCCTTCACCATATCTATCCACCTTCTTGGTCTTCCATACCTCCTCCAACCTTCATGTTTAAACAGTTATACCCTTTTCGCTATACTACAGTATTTACATCCATCCTCTTCAAATTACCATACCATCTAAAGACACACTCTACTGTCCATAGACTTCCTCACTCCACATCCTTCATGACTCACACTATATTTGTGGGAAATATTTTCCCCCAGAGCAGTTGCGCTCTCTGTTTTTATCATAGTTATCCCTGGTTAAAGGCAGAGGAAAAATTGAGACCGTTGTTAATTGTTCAAGTAGTTTTAATAACCCAGAAATTACGTTCTCTTTAATAATTCTTGTTATTGATAAATTAAATGCCACTGCATTTAACCCCCGTGGACAACTATACATTGTAAATACATGTAATTATGTGGTATTTTCCACTGACCTAAACTGCGTCTGCGCGTTAGAATGACGTGGCGAGTAGGGAAAGATTCTCCTGTTTAGCAGATGTGGAATTAAGATATTTACACAGTTAAAGGGAATATTTGGTCTAACTTTAGTTTAAGTAAAACTAAGATTAATTCGTTAGATTCGCCCTGTACATATCATGATGTAATCTAACTGTATTTAGTACTGTAAATAATTAAAAGTTGGCAACCTACCATTCTATGAGGGAGGTAGAAATGCCGCACACCACACTCTGTTCCTAGTCACTCTCAAGCTAACACGGTTGTATATACGCACCATAAGGACGCTTGCTTGCTCAAGCAATTACACTAAGCAGCCTCATCGTCATTGGTTAACGATCACTCCCTCTTCACTAGCCAAGTAACTTTAACGAATTGGCCAATTCAAGGGGGGATTAGCTATGAGATAGAAGAGAAATAGTTATTGTAGGTGAGTTAAGGTTAAGTTACGTTTCGCCTAACTCTTTGAGACTTGTTTGATTTACTTAAGAACAACTTTATAGGCGAGTAACGACCTACGAGTTGTTTATTAGTAAATACCAGAAATTTCTTACATAGCGGTGCCCCGGCAGGGATACCGACTTGTATACATTAAATATTTTTCACATTTTGGTGCCCAGAAAGAGGGCCCCTATTTGTTTACCAGAACTAGATAAACATTTTTCATATTTTTGGTGCCCTGACCGAGTGAGGAAAACCGATGTGTGCCGAAGCGCTGAATGTGTTTAAAGTTGCTTTTGTGGGACACAGTTTACTACCACGTTCGGTTGAAGTGGAAGACGTGGACGTACGTGTCTATAGAGCTCCGGGAGGAAAGGCAAGCTCTTTCTCTGAAGATGAAAGGCTGAATGCCGTACTAGACTGGGAGCATGACCGTACGGTCCTGTTCCTTGGAGGAAATGATATCCATGAGGACTTGGAGGTCAATGAAGTAGTGGAGAATGTTTTAGCAGTGGTAGGAGCCATAGAGGGCTCTTGTAAATCCTCAGTAGCCATAACCCTCCTCGAGCCAAGGAACCTGCCATAAGGCTCTCCAGTTTGTTATGGAACATATAAATTAATTAGCAGAGCTGTAAACCGAAAGTTGCAACGGATCAGGAAGGGGAGGGATTTCATACATTTTAATGCCAAGCCCTTCCAAGCAATGTTCAAAGCTGATGGTATACATTGGAACCGTCATGGTAGGGAAGCGGTTCTGCAGAAATCTATAAATTATGTAGAACATAAGAAAGGAGAGTTCTATGCTGTACAAGCTATGGGTGGGCCTATGGAGTATTGAGGTAATAAATTCTGAGCTCAGGGAATATGTGTCTTTTGGCAATTGAATGTGGGGATAAAATAGAACCCTAGAGATTTAATAACCCTGGGGGATAGGTTGAAATTATAGACCAAATCCCTACACTCCTCAAAATTAAATGAATAAGTAGCTGAGGTGTAATAAATATTGCGAAATTGGGAGAGGGGATAATTTGCACAATGAGGACTTAATCCATACCCTCTTCAAAATTTAAAATAATCAAATCATTACTAAGTTGAGGTAAATTTGTGGTTGGAATTCATAATTAAATTATTAAATTAGAACTTCGTCAACATGTCTGTTTCTTTATTGCAAAGATCTTCTAGTAGTAAGGCAGGATGGGTAACTAGAGCCATAAATTATTGTAACCAGTCTTTGGACCAAATACCTCTGTCCAAGGAGAGAATAAATAGTCTCCTAAATTTCCTGAAAGATCGATGGAATAAGTACGAAGAGAGTTACTTAACTTTAGAAGCTGCTATAGTAAAGGCTGAGAGTAAGGAACTCTTAGAGTCAGAAACTTCGAAGTTTGAAGACAAATTAGAAGAATACTTAACTGTAGTAAAGACACTAGAGTCAAAATTAGCTGACACTGCCGCGGAAACACAAGTTGTGGCACAGCAGAGTAGAGCTGTGTTACCACAAATAACGCTTCCGGAGTTTGATGGGGAGCAGAACTGGAAATCCTTCTGGGACCAGTTCAAATATTTGGTACACGATAGAACGGACCTCCCTAAAGTCACCAAACTTACGTATTTGTTAGGACAGGTCAAAGGAACACCATATCAACTGATAAAAGAATTACCAGTAGAAGAAAATAATCATGAGGTGACTTTGACCATCCTTAGACAAAATTACGAAGACAGGGAGCAAGTTATAAATCGTTTATTAAAGGCTCTAATAGAATTACTCACGCCTAGGCACGATTTTGATTCCTTGCAAAATTTAGAATTGCACTAAGTTGTAATTTAAAGGCCTTAGGTACTTACGAAGATATTAAGACATCAGATTGGGTGCTTTCAAGAATTGTGTCCTTAAAGCTACCACCGAAAACCAAGGATGCTTTGTATGGTAGGTACCAGAAGGATAATTTCTCCTGTGAAGAGATTGAGGAAGGCTTGATGCAACTCTGTAAACATTTGCAAGGAACATTAAACACTACTGAGGTCAAACAGAAGACTGAAGTAAAGAAAAAACCCACTAACCAACTGGTTGGGAAAGTTAAGTCAGAGAAGACTAAGTATGTGCCTAAAGAAGAGATAGGTACGTTCCTTAGCTCCACAAAGGCCGAGGATAAAGTATTAAAGATAAGGAATAGACATGCTGAGGAAATTAAGGAAGTAAAACCTTCCATGGTAAAAGACAGGAAAGTTTGCGTCTTTTGTGGTGAGCGACATTCCAGTGCATCTTGTCAACAGTATCCTCATTATGCTTCTAGAGTAGGGAAGCTTCAGGAACTGGGGTGTTGTATAATCTGTATGAACTCCGAACATACTGTCGCGGACTGTAAAACTAAATTAAATCTTTGCTTTACATGCAAAAAAGATCATCATCATAGTGCTTTATGCCCTAGGATGAAAATTGAGGTTCCTAAACCTGCAAGTGTCAGTATGACAATTGCAAAAGGGAATGCTCCATTAGTAATGCCAGCTGCAGTACCAATAGCAGATGTGAAAGTATTGTTTGAGAATAGAAACCAATTAGTATGTACCCTGTTTGATACGGGTGCTCAGAAAACTTTCATTTCTGCAGACATTGTGAAGAAATTAAAGTTACCTGTTATTGGCAAGGTAAATCTAGCCATTACAGGATTCTTGACAACTAGGAAGGCTCAGTCTTTTGATTTAGTTAGACCTGTAATACAATTAGGCAGATATAAATGCCGTATAACAGCAGCTGTGCTTGATAATATGGAGACAAGTATATACATAAAGGGATTGAAGGAAACCTCTGATCATCTACAAAGCTCAGGGAAAAGTTGGCTAAACAGAATGTGGAATCGGATACTGTGGGTCCCATAAAAATGATAATTGGTTCTGACTATTGTGGAAGATTCCTACATAGGACTTTCAAAAGGAATAAGGTACAGTTGTTCAAGAGTCCAGGAGGTAACCTTATTATGGGTCAGTTGCCTTTTCCAAAACAAGTTAAAGGAGAGGCCAAACTAGTAGACTCAGTCTTTGTTACCCCCACACAGTCATTGATGGTAGCTAGAATAGGTGCAGAATTAGAACCTACTCAGATTAATGACTTGTTGGATGAAAATAATTATTGAACCTGTACACAAACTGTGGGACCTAGACAGTGTCGGAATACACTCTGAGGAACCAACCCCTGAAGATAAAATAACATTGGACTTGTATAATTAGTCTGTGTAATTTAAGGATGGACAGTATTGGGTAGGATTACCATGGAAACTTAACCATTCAGAGTTACCAACAAATTACCAAACAGCTAAAGCTCAGTTAAATTCTCTTCTAAGAAAGTTGAGAGATAAACCAGAACATCTGATCCTAGATGATAATATTATAAGGGATCAATTGAAGAGTAAATTTATAGAAGAGGTAGAATACCCTGTTAACCACAAAGAAAGACACTACTTACCACATCATGCTGTAAGCAAGGATTCAGTAACTACTCCCATAAGGATAGTATTCAACTGTAGTAGTAAAACGTCCAAGGGATCAGTTAGCTTGAACGATTGCCTATACTCTGGACCTACACTAACAGAGAAGTTAGGGAATGTGTTACTAAGATTTAGAGAGAAACCTTACCCTTACACAGCAGACATTAGTAAGGCTTTTCTTAGAATAGGACTGAGAGATGAGGATAGGAAGTTTACAAAATTCCTCTGGCTTCATGATCCTCAAAATGAGGATAGTCCATTGAAAACTTACTGTTTCCGATCGGTGCTCTTTGGCTCTTGTGCTAGTCATTTCCTACTTTGCAACACTTTAAAGCATCATTTTGAAAATGCCAAATGTCCAGAAATAGGGCAGGCTTTTTATATGGATAATTTGCAAGGTGTTGCTGATACAGAATCGGAAGCTTTGAAGGCTTATGAAGTAGCCAATTCCGAATGTGGAAAGGCAAATTTGTCGTTACAGAGCTGGAATACAAATTCACCGCTTTTGAGGAATAAAATACAAGAGGACTATCCAGATTCTGACATTCCCAAAATTCAAAATGTGTTAGGTCTTAACTGGGATACAACAGCTGATGTAATAAGTTTGAAACCAATTAAGTTCTCTGATGTCACTCTCTCCAAGAGGTCCTTGTTAAGTCAGGTTTCCAAGCTATTTGACCCATTAGGATTTGTCAGTCCTATAGTTAGGGGCAAATGTTTAGTACAGGAGGCTTGGCAAGAAAAATTAGACTGGGACACTGAATTGGGTGAGACGTGTGGAACAATGGGAACAGATTAGGAAGGAGTTTGAAACTATATCAAGCATATGTATTCCCAGGAAAATAAACAATAATGAGAAGTCACACTTACACATATTTTGTGATGCTTCTCAGAGGGCCTATGGAGCAGTAGCTTATCGCGCAACAGGAGAGGATAGTAAGATTATTATGTCCAAAGCCAGAGTTGCGCCAATTAAAGAAAGAACCCTACCTCAAATGGAATTGGCTTCCATAGAAGTAGGAACTAAATTGGCCAGGTATATAACCACTACTCTTGATACTCAGTTTGAGGATATTTACATATGGACTGACAGTGAGATTTGTCTTTACTAGATAGGGAAGGAAGACAGCAAAATTCCTTTCGTCCATAATAGAGTGAAGACTATTAAAGAGCTGTCTTCCAAATTTAATTTCATGCATGTGTCCTCCAAACAAAATCCAGCTGATCTGCTCTCGAGAGGTTCGACCGTAAGGAGACTGATCAGAGATAACTTGCGGTTTAAAGGTCCTAAATGGCTACTCACTAAGGACTGGCCTGAACAGAAACAGTACAGTATTGCTGAAATCAGTGTAGTGAACTTGGATCCTATTGTACCTGAGCCAGAAGTAATTGACATCAGCCGATTCTCGTCAATAAGACAACTTCTAAATACTACTAAATTGGTTGTTGAATTTTTGAATAAGAAGGTGGGGTTTTAGAAATTAGGTCCCCTAGAATACTGGCTGAAAAGAGTACAAAGAAATTTTTACGGGGAAATATATAAACTTTTAGGCCAAGACACTGGAAAAGGGAATAAGCTGATGAAGAATTTAGGCTTGTTCTTAGACGGGAAAGGTCTGATAAGATGTCGAGGCCGATTGGTAAAGGCTGACTTGCCCATCCAAACCAAACATCCCATTTTATTACCTAAGAGTGGATGTTTTGTACAACTTATTATAAAGGAAGCCCATGATTCCACTCTCCATGGAGGTGTACCGCAGACCTTAGCCCAAATTCGGGAAAGGTACTGAATTCCTAAGGGTAGACAGGTTATTAAAAAATATCTCAAAAACTGCATCATTTGTAAGAGGTATGAGCAGCGACCTTATATCTACCCAGGACCACCAGCCCTACCGAAGGATAGGGTGAACATAAGTTGGCCCTTCCATATAACAGGAGTGGACTACACAGGGGCTATAACTGTTACGGGTGAGGAAACTCCCCATAAAGTTTACATTTGTTTATTTACTTGTGCCTACACAAGGGCAGTCCATCTAGAATTAGCGGAAGACCTAAGCTCAGAGACATTCCTTAATGTCTTTCGCAGATTTGCCGCTAGAAGATCTTGTCCTGGCAAGTTAATAAGCGACAATGGAACTAATTTCGTTGGAGCAGCACCTTTACTGTTGAACATAATGAATGACCCAAAGGTTAAGTCGGCGCTGGGAATCCGAAATTGTATTTGGCAGTTCACAGCTCCAAGAGCTCCATGGCAAAATGGATTTACCGAAAGAATGATTCGTATTGTCAAGAACTGCCTGAAGAAAACATTACATAGAACTAAGATCACGAGAGAAGATTTTAGAACAGTAATAACTGAAATTGAAACCAGGATTAATAATAGACCCTTGACTTATCAAGATGACACTAGCGACTCGCTAGAGGCCTTAACACCGGCTCACATGTTATATGGCAGGAAGCTCCATCCGATGCCTTGTGTGGATATCCAGGAAGAAGTTCATGATTCTAACATAGAAAATAATGATTTAGGACAACATCTGCGGGAGGGATATCAACGTCTGAAAAGGGTGCTGGATACTTGGAATGGACATTGGAGCAAAGAGTATCTTTTGAGCCTATGCAAGAGGTTTTATGGAGCTCAAGCTGCCAGCAACAAATCAGTTATTAACATAGGAGATGTGGTCTTAGTGAAGACTGAGCAGCCAAGATCCCAGTGGCCATTAGCTAAAGTGATCTCCACACACCCAGATTCTGAAGGGGTGCTGAGACTCGTAAAAATAAAATACAGGGGACATACCAGTATAAAAACAATTGATAAACTGGTGCCCCTTGAGTTAGCAGCCACTCCGGATCCAGAGGATGGTGAAGATCAAACGGGTCAAGAGGCGTGACCTAGTAGGGCCGCAGCACAGGGTTCTCGAGAATTATGGAGGGAACTCTTGGCTAAGGGTCATATTACATGATACTACGTATCATTTTCCGCCGGCCCCAAAACTATGGGAAATATTTTCCCCCAGAGCAGTTGCGCTCTCTACTTTTATCATAGTTATCCCTGGTTAAAGGCAGAGGAAAAATTGAGACCGTTGTTAATTGTTCAAGCGGTTTTAATAACCCAGAAATTACGTTCTCTTTAATAATTCTTGTTATTGCTAAATTAAATGCTACTGCATTTAACCCCCGTGGACAACTATACATTGTAAATACATGTAATTACGTGGTATTTTCCACTGACCTAAACTGCGTCTGCGCGTTAGAATGACGTGGCGAGTAGGGAAAGATTCTCCTGTTTAGCAGATGTGGAATTAAGATATTTACACAGTTAAAGGGAATATTTGGTCTAACTTTAGTTTAAGTAAAACTAAGATTAATTCGTTAGATTCGCCCTGTACATATCATGATGTAATCTAACTGTATTTAGTACTGTAAATAATTAAAAGTTGGCAACCTACCATTCTATGAGGGAGGTAGAAATGCCGCACACCACACTCTGTTCCTAGTCACTCTCAAGCTAACACGGTTGTATATACGCACCATAAGGACGCTTGCTTGCTCAAGCAATTACACTAAGCAGCCTCATCGTCATCGGTTAACGATCACTCCCTCTTCACTAGCCAAGTAACCTTAACGAATTGGCCAATTCAAGGGGGGATTAGCTATGAGATAGAAGAGAAATAGTTATTGTAGGTGAGTTAAGGTTAAGTTACGTTTCGCCTAACTCTATGAGACTTGTTTGATTTACTTAAGAACAACTTTATAGACGAGTAACGACCTACGAGTTGTTTATTAGTAAATACCAGAAATTTCTTACATAGCAGTGCCCCGGCAGGGATACCGACTTGTATACATTAAATATTTTTCACATTTTGGTGCCCAGAAAGAGGGCCCCGATTTGTTTACCAGAACTATTAAACATTTTTCACAATATTTCTCATCTCATCCACATTTCACACTCATATCCCCCAAACTACATATCTACTGTACTTACTCTAAGTTTTTTATTTCACACCAATGTCACACTCAAATGTTACTGTGGGCACTGAAACTTCTGTAGGTAGTCCTCAAGCATAGCCAATATACTTGGACCTGTTTCACATCAGTATCTTCATAAAAACTGCCACCTTATTTTCCTGTGAGGCTCTACTTTTCCTTTCCTTTGCACATTTTCCACTCTCCACTATACCACCTTTGTACTGAATCTGTCACTAATTCAAGTCTCTCATCATACACCATCACATCACACTGGGAGTCACCTTCTCCCTCAGCAACCATCACTTTGCTCTCATTTACATATGCTTTCAGATCACGATGCTCACAAATATTCACAACAGTCTGCACCAATCTTCAAATCTCTTGTGCAGCAGTTAACACAGCATCATCTGCCCACACCATGTCTGAGATAATCCACCCTTCACCACTCGTTACTGTCCTCATCCCTCTCTCAATAGCTTGACTTTTTTTTTTTTTTTTAACTCTAATAAACCCATTCATACACAATATATGATATGTACACTGAAAAGCCATGAGTTTGTTACACATACTCGTACTTATCTCATTCTAACACTGATATTAAATCACACTCTTAAGACTGGCAGTGTTTTAGTGGACATTTGTGCCGGGAAGGGGTTGGTAACGTCTTCAGGTACAAAATGATCCATAGGTATTCATGGCGAGTGTTGAGAAGGGTAGGTGATGAACTGAATAAACGGAAGGCAATGACTGAGTATGTGTGTGTGGATGAAAGGATTCGAAGGTTTGTAATGGATGCAAGAGTATATATAGGTTGGGGGAATGGACTTTCTGACCACCACTTGGTGGTGGTGAATATCATGGTCCAAGTGAAATGGAGAAATAGTAGAAAGGAAGGACAGGAGGAAGTGGTATATGCAAGGAGAGTGGAAAGGTTACAAGAGGATGAGAAAAAGGCAGAATATAGGAGAGAAGTGGAGGAGCGAGATGGGAGACGTGGAAAGTGTGTGCAAGATATTCACGGAAGAAATTTGTGCAGCATGTGAGGTGGTGTGTGGGGTGAAGAGAAGACGGAAGGGGGTCCAAGGAACAGCATGGTGGAATGGAGAGGTGAGACAGCCTGTGGCACAAAAGAAGAGAGCTTATAGTGAGTGGGTGAGAAACAGGATGTGGAAGAAGTTGAGAGACGGAAGAGAGACTATATGTGGAGAGGAAGAGAGGGATGAAAAGATTAATAAGACAAAGAGTAAGAAGAGAGTGGATGAGGAATATGGAAGGAATTTGAATGTAAAGTGGAGGGAATGTAAGAAAATATTCTGGAAAAAGGTAAAGAGAGTTAGACAGGGTGGCAGTGAAGTTAGTCGGGGAGTGAAAGATAAAAATGGTAGATTACTAGTGCACAAAGGAGAAAAAATGAGCAGATGGAGAGAACACTTTAAGGAATTGTTGAGCATAGACAATGAAATTAATGCGAGTATAAGTGGCTGGGGCTGGGAGAAGGAGGGATGTGAGAAGAAAGGAAGAAATCAGTAGAATCGAAGTAGTGGAAGCAATGAAGAAAGTCAAAATGGGGAAAGCCCCAGGAATTGATGGACTGTGTGGTGAAATGCTGAAGCATGTGGGAGAGATAGAAGTAGAATGGATGTGGAAGATGTGCAGATTGGCCTGGGAGGAGAGTAGACCTTCGGAGGATTGAAAGTCAGGTATAATTATTCCCTTGCACAAAGGAAAAAGGGAAAAAGAAGTGTGTGGTAATCATAGGGGCATTTGTCTACTTAGCATAATAGGAAAAGTATATGGTAGGATATTTATTGACAGAGTTAGGGAAATAACAGAGGAATTAGTTGGAGAAGAACAGGGAGATTTTAAGAGGGGGAGAGGTTGTGTAGATCAGATATTCATTCTTAAATATTTAGTGGAAAAGTTTCTAGAGAAGGAAGGAAGTTGTATGCGGTCTTCATGGATTTGGAGAAAGCATATGACAGGGTGGATACACAAGAATTGTGGAAAGTATTTAGAATCCATGGAGTAGATGGGAAGTTGTTGATTGCTGTGAAGAGTATGTATGAGGGTGCTAAGGCTGCAGTGCATGTGGATAGTGAACTGAGTGAATTTTTCTACTTGAAAATGTGATTGAAGCAGGGATGTGTCGTCTCCATGGTTGTTCAATCTGTATATGGATAGGGTTATAAAGGAGATACAAGGGAGAGCAGAGGGTATTGGAGTGGCCCTAGTGAGAGTGCACAGTGTTTGGAAACTACTAGTACTGTTGTTTGCAGATGATACTCTGCTGTTAAGTGAAGACGAAGGAGAGCTCCAAGGCTTGGTGGATGAGTTTGGGAGAGTGTGTAAGAAACGGAATCTAAAGGTGAATGTAGGGAAGAGTAAAGTTATGGTCTTTGAGAGAAGTGAAGTCAGTGAATGCACAGTGAGGCTGGATGAGGAGGAAATGGAAGATGTGATACCATTTAAGTACTTGGGTAGTGTGATGAGTAAGGATGGAAGTTTGGAGGGTGAAGTGCTTGAAAGGGTACAACAAGGAAGAAAGGTTGCTGGTTCCTTGAAAGCAGTGATAAGAAACATGGATGTGCGCATGGAAGTGAAAAAGTTACCACGTGACACTACTGTGATACCAACTCTAACATGTGGAAGTGAAGCTTGGACCTTGGTGGAGGGAAGAGTGAGAGCAGTGGAAATGAATTATTTGAGAGGAGCATGTGGAGTCATGTGGAGAGACAGACTGACAAATGAGGATGTGAAGGAGCGTTGTGATGTGGATGTGGATGTGATAGGAAGTGTTAGGAGAAACACACTGAGGTATTTGGCCATGTGGAGAGGATGGAGTGAGAGACTGACAAGGAAAGTGTATGTGAGTGAGATGGAGGGGGGGAGAGGGAGGGGGGAGCCAATGATGAGATGAAGGGCTGGAGTGGAGAAGTGTATGAGAGAGAAGGGTGTGAGCTGGGAGCGGGGCAGTGAAATGACGGGGGACAGGGCGACATGGAGGCGATTTGTTTGTGGCCACCCCTTACGGGATTAAGGCGTCTGGCAATAGATAGATAGATAGACTTAAGACACCCTTACAGAAGCCTGACTACCATTATAAAAACTCCTAACAGCATCAACAGCCTTCTGTCCATACCACACATACACAAAACCTTCCATATACCCCTCTGGTTACCTTGGCATATGCTTTTTCCAAATCCTCAGGGAAAATGGACTAAATAGGGAGGCTGCCAGATATCGAGCAGCGTGGAGGGCTGCCATTATGTGACCAAGGCCGATGCAGGCAAGCATGATGGAGCCTATATAAACGATATCTATCATAAACATCTACCATTTCTTATCACAAGCAGTTCCCATTGTTCCATTACAGGGATTTGATCCATAAATCCCCAACCACTAGTAAAACCACCCTGTTCATCAATCAGCGAGTGTGTTGATATACTGCCTCACTTATTCCATGATAATTCTTCCATATCAACTTTCCAGCAACAATGAACAGATATATCACAATAATTTTTGCACTCACTTCAACTACTTCATTTTTTCTTTACATGGACATGACTACAGCGTTTGTTCTTATTCACTGGTAATGATTCAGCGAGTTTATTTCTTTACATATGCAAATGTTTGAGGGTGTGTGGTATGGTGCCGGCAGGAGTGAGGGCAGGACCGTGTATGATGTCTCGTACTGCTACTTCAGTATCACTGGCATCATCATGACCCTCATCATCAGCAACCTCATATCCCTCTGTACTGGTGAGCTGTCTTGCCGTTGTAATGTCCACTCAGCACTGGTTGGCCCGGGTGGGGGTGAGCCCACACCAACAGTCAGCACTGGTAACATTGTGATGGCACACCAACAGTTAGCTCTGGTAGCACTGACAAACTAGATGAAGGTACACTGACTAGCACCAGTAGTGGCAGATGGTGGTACTGTTTATCAGTGGTTGGGACTGGTAGACCAAGCTGTTCCTGGTGGTAGTACACCAGCAGTCAAGGCTGGTAACATTGGTAGGAACAAGTGGTGAAGCAGCAGCAGATTGGAATGACCGTGTTAGTATGGCTGAGTTGCAATGCACCAGCAGTAATTTCTGTTCTGTCAGCTACTGTTGTCATGAAGTACCGGTATGTTGTGAAAGGCAATTAGAATGGCAACACCATAATTCTAGGCTTAGATAATGTAGTTCCAGAGGACATTTTAATGTTCTCAACACAACTGTGTCACTGCTTCTTTATACAGACCCAACACCACTTTTTCAAAATACGTTTTTTGTTTAAATAACAGAACAGAGGAAGGAAAAAAAATGAATAAAAAAAATAACCCATACACCAGATTACTGGTGTCCTCTGTTCATAAAATATCTGTAACAGTTAGACTTGAACAGCTGTAGGTTTAAGTTTGGAGGGAAACAACTCTGGGGAAGCGAGTTTCAAAGAGATGCAGTTCGGATAATGAAAGAATTCTGATAGGCAGAAGTTCTGCAATATGGCTGAGTGATATTCCAGTCATGAGCGCTACCAGATGCCCGTGTAGCACGAGGGAAGGCATGGAGAGGTGGCAACATGAACTCAACTTCGTCTGAGCATTTGCCATAAAAACATCTGTAAAATAATGCAAGGGAAGCAACATTCCTTGTTACTTGTAGGGGAGGTAGTTTATTTGTAATGGCAGGGTTGTTAATAATTCTAACAGCTTTGTTCTGAATTTTTTCCATTTCTTTAAATGCAACCTCTCCACATCCATTCCAAAAGGGTGAGCAATATTCAAGCTGAGAGTGCACATAGCTCTTATAAATTATAGCTAACTGCTCGTCAGCGAAGAAGTTACGGACTCTGTACAATAATCCAAGTTTCTTTAAGGCTGTTTTAGCAAGTGATCTAGTATAAGAGGTCTACCTGAGGGCAATGTTATGTGAGACGCCGAGAATTTCAATACTTTTGGAGATGGGAATATTAGTAGCATTGAAGGTAATGTATGAATCTGGAATATCTGACTATTAGTAAATTGTATATATTTAGTTTTACTACTGTAGCATTAAATAAGACAAGGTTGTTTTGTCCCCCTTCACTGATCGTAGATAGGTCTTGATTTAAGGAAATGGCTGTACTGAGTTGAAAGGTAGAGATATTAGACTTTGTCAATGGGTGTCTGAGTGTGAATGAACTATGTAGGGTTGAGTCATCAGCATGTGAGTGGATGGGACTGTGGATGACAGATAAGAGATCATTAATATGAACCAGGAACAGGTTTGGCGACAGAACTGATCCCTGCTCCACGCCGGCGTTAATTGAGTGGAAATTGAAATATACATCATTTACTTTTACCCTTATTTTCCTGTCACTGAGATATAAGGAAATCAAAGGAACAAAAGACGTTAGTCCATAGCCAGGGAGTCTGGACAGCAGGGAAGGGTGCCATACTCTGTAGAAAGCTTTAGAAATATCAAGGACTACTGCATAAGTTTCTCCATGTAGGTCAGTTGATTGATGGATAATGTGAGTTAGGAGATTGAGTATGTCAATTGTGGATCTTTCGTGGCGAAAACCATATTGTCTATCACTAATTAAGTTTTTGGATTCAAGATGTTTAAGAATGTGCTTATTAAAGTTTCAAATACCTTACCAAGAGAAGATGTGACAGCTACTGGTCTGTAATCAGAGGGGTCAGAGGAACTTCCTTTCCTCGGAACTGGGTGGATATTCAACTTTAGAATCTGAAAATTAAAATATACCATAGTTTATCAGATGCAAACACTACCAAAGCAGAGGGAGAGTGGCCATGTGCAGTTTGCCACAAGAGTGTGGGAAGTAATTTCATCTTGCGCAGTATTTGTGGTAAGTGGGTACATAATGCTGATTCCATATGTGGAGTGAGTCTAGGAGAGCATATAGAGATAGTCAGGTGTGAAAAGATTGATCCTGCTGGTGAGTTTCTTGAGTGTGTTAAAGTTTTGTTATTTAGGGGACAAGTTATTTACTGGAGGTGGGGCTGGAGCTAGCTTTGTGGTTAGAGTAAGGAGTGGTTGGAAGAAGTTCAAGGAGCTGTTGCCTCTCCTGACATTGAGAGGGTTCCCCTTCTGTGCTAAGGGATCTTTGTATGTGGCATGTGTTTGGAGTGTAATGCTGTATGGCATTGTGACCTGGACAGTAAAGGATGAGGATATTTGTAGGCTCAAATGTACAGTAATGACATTGATAAGGTGGATGTGTATTGCGTCCTTGAATGTAAGGCCTGAGGGGGCTAGGTTTACGACTGTAGAGTTGCGAGGAAGGATGGGACTGGAGCATATTGGTGCTGTGATGAGGGGCAGATTGACATGATTTGGGCATGTGAAGAGGATGGAAGATGACAACTGGATGCAGAAAACGAGAAGTGTGAACGTCGGGGGTAGAGATGCAAGATGCTGACCGAAAAAGACCTGGGATGAAGTCATGCAGTGTGACCTCAGGGATAAGGGACTGAATAGGGAGGCTGCCAGAGATCGAGCCGCGTGAAGAGCCACCATTAGGTGACAAAGGCAGATGCATGCAAGCATGCTGAAGCCTTTATCAATGATACAACAAAAATATTTCACACAAAAACAATCAACTTTCAAATTTCAATGGTGCATCCACAAAAAGAGGGGCCATACCACGAAATCTCAGCATGGTCTCGAAGTATGCTCATATATTTTGTATATTCTATTAAAGCCCACAAATTTAATCAGTGGTGCCAAGAACAATGAATTAAAAATTAAGATATTCTATTATAACAACTCTTAGTCAGTTCTTGCATACTTCACAAGACTAATTTCAATACTTAAAAGTTGGTGAAGCCTTGGAAGCTTTAACCCATGATGTAACCAGCAGTAGAGGGAGACAGACTGAAAAGGGCAGATCTGATGGATTCATTGGTTTCAGTTTTGAAGGCTCCAACATGCTTGCATGCATTGGCTCGGTCACCTAATGGCGGCTATCCTTGCTGCTCGACCTCTGGCAACTTCCCTATTTAGTCCTGTATCCCTGAAGTCACACCCAATGACCTCATCCCAGATCTTTTTCAGTCTACCCCTTGCTTCCCTACCCCCAACATTGACACTTTTCATTTTCTGCACCCAATTATCATTCCCCATCCTCTCCATATACCTAAACAGTCTCAATCTACCCCTTCTCATCACAACACCGATACACACCGGTCCCATCCTATCTCTCAACTCTTCCGTCATAAATCTAGCTCCCCAAGGCCATGCACTCAGGGACGCACTGCACATCCACCTAATCACTATCATTTTTGTACCTTTGGGTCTGCGAATGTCCTCTTCCTTTACTGCCCAAGCCTAACTACCATACAGCATTACACTACTAACACATGCTGCACACAAAGATCCCTTAGCACCGAGGGACAGCCCTCTCAATGTCAGGAGAGGCAACAGCTCCCTGAACTTCTTCCAGCCACTCCTCATTCTAGCCATTACATGACTATAGTTACATATATCAATTGTTCACACAAGCTCACCCCAAATCAGACTTAGTTCCATACCATAATAATCGTTTTTGGTAACTTGTTGGATAATATGTACAGTCATAAAAAAAACTATCATTACCCTTAAGAGCTATGCACTATGACACAACGACAAAGTGCTGTGGAATGACAGCACAGGAAAGTTTGTACCGCAAACCCGTAGACACATATATTAGAATGTGTCTAGAGATAATAAAAGCTAATTTGATCGTTTGGCCTCCATGCATAAAAACAATACGTTATATTATCCAGCACCGAATTCATTAAATAAAAGTATAACAGAACGGTGTAAAGTTGGCAACACACATGCAGATGGGCAATGAGTACATGCACCCATGCCAGACGTATGATAGTACTTCAGCCGATACAAGCCAAGTTAGTAAATTTCAATGTAATATTAATATATATTGCTTTCCACATATAATGAATGTTGAGTAGAAGAAAAATAATAATACGAGCTCAGTCTCATTGCTTTAATATTTTGTATACCCACCCCCTGCTTCCAAAACAGCCTCTAGACGTCTGAAGAATCCATCTGAAGCATCTAACCAGCCATCTAAAGCAAACAAATGAACTCGTGCACCCCTGCTAGACTATCATAAAAAAAGGAAAAAGTCGATGCCTATAGATTTAATAACCTTAAAAATAATTTATTTCTTGTGTTCCATAGATAATACGTGTTGATTAGTAGGAAAATAATAAACGCTCTGAGTTTCGTTTTTAATCCCCGGTGGGGCACTCAGGGTATCGCAAAAACACGTCTTATATATTTCCTCGCCGTATGGCTGATTCTTGCTTATTATTCCAACTCTTGTAATGGAATTGTGATATGGCAACAACAGATAGGGGATGAGCGAACAGCAAGGACCCGCCCATAACCCACCTAACGTTCGTTTCGCATCGAGCATCCCTAGGGGTAACGATAGTTTTTCTTATGACTGTACAAATATTAAGTTGAAACTACACCAATGTTGGCAAGACTCTGCTTACATTATTGTGTAGTATATTTGTAGATAATTATGGAGTTGTTACTTTCATAGTTTCAGGAATAGAGTGCCTGTAAAAGCTTAACTGGACTCTAAATTGTTGAACTGATGCCTCCAGGTCCTCTGAGCCCAAAGGCGGTGAATCAGCGGTTGTCGTTTCTCACCTGCGGGAGGCTCCATCAGCGGCTGTGGAGAACCCGCTGTGGTTCACATAAGGTGGACTATGTCTATAAGGATGACCATGTGACCACCATGACCATGTTGCCCCAAACCAAGAGTCATCACAATGACAGCCAACCCTAACTTATGGTGCCTTACCACCACCACACACAAATCAATCCAGTGTTCTCCAACATGAACAGTAAAGAAACAACCATCTTCCCAGTTCTGTCAGAAGAAAATGTACAACTGGTTAAATACAGTGTAAAACCCTATCTCTACCAGTGCATGTTTCAGATGTTTTGATTTTTCCGCAATGAGTTCATCACACATGGAGAAGATACCACATAAATGAACAGCCTCTTGTAATGATTTGTTTTAAAGGCAGGGACATTGCAGTGTTGCCGTTTATATGTAAAAGTGAACCCCTCAAATATTATAGTGATGATGCTTGATATATAATTTCCTTTAGAATAATTACGGAGTGCACTACCATTACTTTTATATTAATAAGTTCAGTATAGCATGTAATGTATGTTGTGCTGGTTACGATTATTTTTTCCCATAGCCTACTTTAGACAAATCAGTAAATAATTTTACATAATGGCATCTTAATAGCAGGAAGAGGAGAAACTGTGCAATCATACAGATGTTCACTTAATGATAGTCCGTCAGGATTCATCCGAACGAAGGTACAACAAGCGACCCGAAAGTTGGAGTAATGAGTAAACACTGAACTGATACTAAGTATAATTACAGCATTTGCCATGTGAATTAACTAAGTATACTGTAAATAAACAAATGCGATACAATCTTTTCCTCTTTGCCTAGTTAGTTCCAAAGTTTGTGGGGCAGGGTCTTGAACTATTAAAAAAAAATAAAAAATTGGTCTATGAGAGACAGACAGACAGACAGACACACAGACAGACAGAGACAAAGAAATGGGAATTTCTGTTGTTACAGGCCCTAATGAATGTTTTATTGTTGGGAATAGCTGGGCAGTATGTGTCTGTGTGCACGTTAGAGCTTGTAGCACCATAGACCTCATAGCACCATCAGCTTGTAGCACCATAGACCTCATAGCACCATCAGCTTGTAGCACCATAGACCTCATAGCACCAACAGCTTGTAGCATCACAGACCTCATAGCACCAACAGCTTGTAGCACCATAGAGCTCATAGTACCATAGAGCTTGTAGCATCACATAAGTTAAATCCATGAAAGATGAATGTGCACAAGTTGGGAAATGACTACTGCTTCACTCTCTTTGTTTATGTCCATACCATCCCAGTACTGTATATTTCTTTTTATCCATTCACGTTATTTCACACCTCCCTTCCGTCACCCTCTCCTCCATTCTAAAATGCTCATGAATTTTCTCCATTATTTACACCATCCATCCTACTGATGCCTGCAGCTGTTCTGAGAATTGTACCGTAGAAATTTCTTTGTCACTCAGTGCCAAGTTTCACTCCTGTGTAAGTGTTAGCAGTAAAACACTTGTAGCATTTTCTTTGGAATACCTTATATGAATCTAAGAGGTCACTTTCTAATGAAATACATATATACAATAACAGTTGACATCATAATTTGGAATTTCCGATATCTTGGTATGGATACATTCAATAGCTTCCATCCTCATGTAGCATTCAAATATAAAGATATCTTAACATTGGTACTTTTTACTCCCTCATCAAATGAATGACAGGTGGCCCTGGAAAAACGTGATAAAAGATTTATACATGGACTTCTGCTACAGTATGTAACTTACTTATACCGGTATGTCAATAATGTTTGCAGTGATGTAGGTGTGCTTGGAAAAAAACACTTAAAACATGGAAAAAACACTGTTAAACATGGTAAAAACATATTAAAACATGGTAAAAAACACTATTAATTCTGAAAGAATATCTGTTCAGGTACACACAACGTTTGACTTTTTATACCG
Source organism: Coenobita brevimanus (assembly GCF_032717465.1). Classification (NCBI taxonomy): domain Eukaryota; kingdom Metazoa; phylum Arthropoda; class Malacostraca; order Decapoda; family Coenobitidae; genus Coenobita; species Coenobita brevimanus. Next base: position 13,977,472 of record NC_137001.1, read on the forward strand.
TGGTCTAAGGTCACATATCAGCTTGAATATATTATACATAAAGTAGACCCTCTCTACAGTACACTGGATCAACTGGGGACAAACCTAATCTGATAAAGCTGATAATCCAGTAAGTCTGATGGTCCCCCCTGAAGTGGGATTCCAGGCACACACTGGAAAATAATTCAGTGAAATAGTATATGTCAGTACTAAAAAGGAAAACTATACCCATTCTACACTTATGCAGCCCATACTTTCACACCCTTGTCATAACACTTCATGACTAGCCTATGCGGATTGAAAATACCACTGCCAGCATTAGTAACTGAATTCTGGGTCACTCCGGACATGGGAAACAATCTGGCAAGCCTGCATCATGCGCCTCATGTAATGTTCAGCACGCGTTAACGCAAAAAAAAAAAAAGAAAAAAAAAGTGTCTGTTGGGCGGAGAGTTGTCCGGCAGGTCCACATGGTTTTTCCCATTTACCAGATGGTATCAGGTGTGTATGATGAATTGTCCAGGGACCTCAAAGTGCTCGTTAAATCCAATATGCAGTCTAGTGGGGTACAGTAAAGCAAGGGTCTACTATACAACTACAGACTAAAAGAATGAGTGTTTTTAACTAGGGTATTAAACAAGGAAAAAAAATCCTACCATATAATTAAACAGCATTTCTTGCAGCTCCTGACACAACACCACATCACATTCAAGACACCAATGCTCCCTGACTTCAGTGAAAGGTAACATGCCTGGGTGTATTCTTTTGAAACAATTTACCATACTAATCACCCTAAAACTTCTTTACTCCTGAATGAACCAGTAAGTGATGGGTGAGGGTACCTTTGTGACTAAATAGTTTACCACATATATCACATTTGAACTTCACCTCTGAATGAGTCTGTGAGTGCTGGGTGAGGTTGTCTTTGGTACCAAACAGCTTACCACAGTCATTGCACTTGAACTTCTCCTTTGAATTAATAAGTAGGTGCTTAGTGAGGTTACTTTTCAAATCAAATTGTTTACCGTGATAATGGCACTTGAACTCCTTCACTCCTGAATGTATATCTAAATGCCTCGTCAGATGAGATTTCTGGCTAAACAGTTTACCGCACACATCACACATGAACTCCTTCACTACGCAATGAACTACCGCATGTCGGGTAAGTTGGCTTTTACACGGGAACAGTTTGCCACACTCCAGACATTTGAACTGCTCGATTTCACCTGAAAGGGTGAGTGTGTCTTGGATAGTTTCATTCACCCCAACCTCTATCTTCACATCTGGTTCTACAACTATCTCTTCACTAAACTCCTTCTCACACTTCACATGTGGTTCCACAATTATTTCCTCACTCTCTGACTTCATATCTAGTGCTTCCTTAATCACCTCCATTACATCATCCTTCCGAGTTCTCTTAATACCTGCCAAACTCTGCCGGTTCTCCACTCTACCTCACCTAACTGCCAATCTTACAATTTACATGTAAGATGATAAACAGCCAACATCAATGTCATGTCAGAAAATACCTATTAACCCTAAACACAAGATATCAACACAGATCACTAATACTGGATCATAACTGTCAATATAAAAATCATGATTACTAAACCATAACATATGGATAAAAATGACCACTACGTTCTTCAGTCTTCCCCATATTTGATTTCTATACACATTTGCAGCATTATAGTATACCATAATCTATCAACATAATAAATATTTTATCCAGATTGCACTCTTGCAGTACATTGATGGTTCAGAGTTCTTATATGATATGCATAAGGTGTTTCTAATAGCATGTGCTCAAAAAATTATATCAGGTATTCTTCCAGGCAACATCACAAAGTGTGAACTCACTCACGACCACACTTAGCATTTATAACTCAAACAGCTGCCTGAAGATCACACTGCTGATGCATCTGTTTCAGTGATGTGACTTCAGCTGTGGACCTGGAACATCAGCAGCCATCAGACCAGCATATTGTATCAACGAACCTGATAGCACTGTACAGCACTTTATGCACACACAGCCAGGAGGCACAGCATGAAGATATGAATCATGCCACAACCCTTACCTTATAGCTGGGCTCAGTACGGTCCACGTCAGCTCCTCGGCTGCATTGCCTGATGAATGACTTGTACTGTACATCAGGCATCCATGATCCAACTGCTCTCTCAACACTCCCTTGAAGCATAACACTCCATTCTAATATACAAACAGTAAGAGAGAAGAAATATCTGGATTACTTTATATGAGAAACAGATGACCAAAAGTTGCAGAAATCTGTGTAAACAGCAACACCACACTCTGCCTTCCAGTTGTCCAAGTGTAGAGTTTGTGGATAACAGTTCAGAAATAGTGTCCAAAGGTGTTTTAATGGGAATTCTTGGGGATAATTTTGTCTTGTTCTTTTTTAAGCAATACCGTATACAGTGGTTCCAGAAACTAACCCATTTCTTTGCACATACAGTGACCCCTTCTGTATAGGGGTTCCAAAACCTAACCTTCTGCTCTGCATGTACAGAAAGGTATAAATATCTTTCCAAAGTTTGACTAATACATAGCAGAAAAATCAAACCATTTGAAACATACTATACATGAGATGGGATTTTCATTGTATTGTGCCAGTTGAAGAAACAAGAATGTGTCATGTTTCCATGGTTCTTCAATCTGTATCTGGATGGAGTTATAAAATAGACACAAAGTAGGGTAGTGGTTGTTAAGTGAGGATGAAGGGGCAGTGCAACGCTTGGTGAATGAGTTTAAGAGAGTACATAAGAAACAGAATCTAAAGGTGAATGTAGGGAAGAGTAAAGTTATTGTCTTCAAGAAAAATGAAATCACTGAATGTACAGTGAGGTTGGATGGTGAGGAAATGGAAAATGTGAGTGCATTTATGTACTTGGGTAGTGTGATGCGTACTGTGATGAAAGGGTACAACAGGGAAGAAAGGTTGCTGGTTCTTTGAAAGCAATGGTAAGAAATAAGGAAGTGAGCATGGAAGTATAAAAAATGTCACTGCATGTTAGTATTCTGATACCAACTCTAACTTGAAAGCGAAGCTTGGACCTTGTTGGAAGGGCACAAGTCAAGAGTGAGAGCAGTGGAAATGAGTTATTTGTGAGGAGCATGTGGAGTTACGTGGAGTGACAGACTGACAAATGAGGAAGTGAAGGAGTGTTGTGGAGTCGATGTGATGTGATAGAATGAGGTGGTTTGGTCACGTGGAGAGGATGGAGAGTGCGAGACTAACGAGAGGGTGAATGTGAGTGAGGTGGAGGGGGGGGAGAGGGAGGAGGAGACCCAGGATGAGATGGAGGGATAGAGTGGAGAGGTATATGAGAGAGGGAGGTGAGAGCTGGGGGAGGTTAATGAAATGGAAGGGGACAGAGCGACATGGAAGCGATCTGTCTGTGGCCACCCCTTCTGGGATTAAGGCACCTGGCTAAATAGATAGACAGAAATTTTCCTGAGACAGAATTGAAAAGATAGCTGTTCTTTGACTGTACACTGACTCTTCTTTATTGACAAGGGCCTTGTGCATAATATCTGTAGCTATAAGTTAGGGTATACCAGGAATGACACGTATGCAGAAAAAGTATTACTATGTGTCTACAGCCAGACACCTTAATCCCATAAGGGTGGTCACAAATAAATCTTCCCTATGTCAAACTGTCCACTGCCTCTTCACTGCTCCTCCACAAACTTACAACCCCCTCTCTGATATAGCTTGTTACTCCATCCCACCATCTCAACCTCGGTCTCCTCCTCCCGCTCCCCCACTCCACCTCATTCACATACACTCTCCTAGTTAGCCTCTCACTCTCCATCTTTTCCACATGGCCAAACCACCTCAATATATTTCTCCTAATGCTTTCTGTCACATCCACATCTACACCACAATGCTCCTTCACTTCCTCATTTGTCAGTCTCTCTCTCCATATAACTCCACATGCTTCTCTCAAATACTGTAACTCATTACCACTGCTCTCACTCCTGATTCGTCCTTCCAGCAAGGTCCAAGCATTTCTGTCATACGTTAGAATTGGTATCACAGTACTGTCTTTCAGCAACTTTTTTACTTCCATGCTCACTTCCCGATTTCTTATCACAGCTTTCACGGAACCAGCAACCCTTCTTCCCTTCTGCCCTTTCAAGCATTTCATCCTCCAAACTTTGATCCTTACTCATCACACTACTCACGTATTTAACCCGCGGCGTCCCGTCGACGTTCTTCCACGTCCTCACGTTTTGTCACTGCCAATCCCGTCGATGTACTTTAACGCGCTGCAATTGCAAGGTCCATAATTTCCACAATTTTCAAAATTTGCGCGAGATTTTTTATTCGCCCACCTACCCAAGCCTCCCCTACCTGCCACCAGGCGGGCAGCGTCCCAGACCCCGCGTGACCCGCGCGCGCCCTTGTCTCGGTCACTCACCTGTTAGCAGTGACCCAGGTCAGACATGGCGCGTAAAGGTCTCTCAGACGACGAGATACAATCCGCCCTGGATGCCTTCACTGGAGATAGTGATTCTCCACTTGATGACGATGTGGTGGATCGAGATTACGTGCAGCCTGAGGAGGAAATAACAAGCAGTGATGAGGAGGTCCCTTCGCCCCGGAAAAAGCGGTATGTCACGTATCGTAAGGCAAGGGAAGGCCAGCCTGCACCCAAACCACCTGCACGGACCTCTTTCCATCCCCTAGAGAGAGATTCTGATGAGGACGAGGATAAGGACGAGGACGAGGACGGTGGCTTAGGACGTGATGTTGCCTCGTGGTTGGGGAAGGAAAAAATCTCACCCCGAGGATCAGAAGGTGGGGCGAGAAGGCAAATAAGGTATGGTCCTAGTGTTTTGTCTGGGGAAGGCAAAAGTGGTGTGGCGGGAGTGCGGGGTGAAAGGGAAAGTGGTGTGAGGGAGGCAGCACGAGCACGTGGTGCACGTAGGCATAGGGGAGAGGAGGTGGAGCCACTCCCCAGCACGTCTTTCGCCCCACAATATTCCCAAACTTCCTCTCCACAGTCCCAGGATGTGGGGAAAGGAAGGAAAGGGAAGGGAAAAGGTAAAGGAAAAGGGAGAGGAAAGAGAAGTGCGAGTGATGAAGGGCGCCGCTCTCCACCTCCTCAACCTCCCCCACCACCTTCACCTCCCCACCCTGACGAAGGCGACGATGGGGACAAAGCTGGAGACGGTGGTGTCTCGTGGAACTGGGAAGATGGGAGTAATTTTACTCCCATCATTCACCCTTTCACTGAGGAGTGGCGGTCTGGTTGCACGGCTCCAGGTGTGTATGCGGGTTCCACTAGGGTGGATTTCTTCCACCTGTTCTTTGGGGAGGCGTTTGTGGGGCGCATAGTGGAGCAGACAAACCTATTTTCACGAACACAGCGCCGTGAAACTGAACGTCTGGGTACAACGAGCAGGCATTCCCAGCAATATGAGTATCCTGTGACAATTTCTGAGATGTTCTTATTTTTTGCCCTGGTTCTCTTGATGGGTGTTGTCAGAAAAAATCAAATACCGGCATACTGGACCACTGACCCAATGACCATCAGACCTTTCTTTGGAAAGGTGATGAGTCGTAATAGATTTCAGCAGATTCTCGGCCGCCTCCACTTTTTTGATGCAGAAGATCCAGCTAATGCTAATAACACTGATAAAATGAGGAGAATTATGCTGGTATTTGATCATTTACGGGAAATGTTCCGCTCCTCATTTTATCCTTACAGAGACCTCATCATAGACGAGTCTTGTGTTGTGGAGAGGCAATATTTCCTTTCGCCAGTACATACCCAGGAAGAGACACCGTTTCGGGTTCAAGATCTTTGTTATGTGTGACTGTAAGACTGGTTATGTGCAAGACATAGTCTTGTACACGGGTGCACAGACAGACATAACAGAAGATCGTAGTATAGGACTCTCAGGGGCCGTGGTGAAGACAATGATAGAAGAGTACCTTCATCGTGGTCATGTGTTGTACCTGGACAACTGGTACACTAGCCCTCTTCTCGCTCGGTTCCTCCACCAACACGACACCGGAGTCTGTGGTACAGTAAAGAGAAACCGTCGCCATATGGTCAAGATAGGGAGAAAACTGGACAAGAACGAGGTGGTTTTCTTCCAGGCCAATAACATCCTTGCCACCCTGTGGAACCACAACAGCGAAGTTTGCCTCCTATCGACTGTTCATAGCCCCCTGATGCACCGCACAGACTCCGTGGATCACAGTAGCGAGAGGAGGCGCAACGTCTGGAAACCCGAGTCTGTACTTGACTATAATCTGAACATGAGGCAAATGGATCAGTCAGACTCGATGATTTCCAGTGTGGACTGTGCCAGGACCACGATGAAGTGGTACAAAAAGCTCTTTTTCCACTTGCTCAACATCACGGTCCTCAACGCACACTACCTACACGCCATGACAGCAGGAATATCAGAGACCTTTGAGGGGTTTGTGAGGGAGTTGGCACGTGAAATAATCGCCAGGCATGCCTAGGACAGGCCCACACACCGCACACGCACCCCCATGGCTGCCCAGACTCCCCTACGCCTTGCAGGACGCCACTACCCTAGCACAATCCCTTCCCAACCAAACCGTCGTAAACCTCAGCGCCGCTGCCATGTATGCAAGCACTCGACAGTCAGACCAGCCACTCAGAGAAAAGACACAAGGTACGAATGTGCAGAGTGCGATGTTGCGTTGTGCCTTCATCCCTGTTTCAAAGAGTACCATAACTTCCTACACTACTGAAACTGTGCGGGATGGCGATATGACACTCAGTATAATGGTAAGGCCAGTCAGTATGTGCTAAGTCTTATATAAAGTTGAAACGGGTGTAATGTTTGCAGGAAAGTAATGTATAAGTTGAGAAATAGTGTAAGTTGAAAGAAGTGATATCATAACTACACCCACTGTGTAAATCTGCGAAAATATGACGCTCAGTATAACACTCTGGTCAGTAAATATGTGATAGCAAGAATATAAAGTGGAAACGGGTGTAATGTTAGCAGGAAAGTAACGTATAAGCTGAAATATAGTGTAAGTTGTAACAATTGATGTCACGAGTACACCCACTGTGTAAATCTGCGAAAATATTACGCTCAGTAGAACATTCTGGTCTGTAAGTATGTGATAGGAATGATATAAAGTGGAAAAGGGTGTAATGTTAGTAGGAAAGTAATTTATAAGTTGAATACTAGTGTAAGATGAAACAAATGATATCGCGATAACACTCACTGTGTAAATATGCTATAATATGACGCTCAGTAGAATAGTAAGGTCTCCAATTATGTGATAGCAATGATATAAAGTGGAAACATGTGTAATGTTAGTGAAGAAGTATTATATAAGTACAAAAATAGGTTGTAAGTTGAAATAGTAGTCATAGCGACTTCACCCTCTGTTTTATTATGCGCTATTATTACGCTAAATATTATCGTAAGGCCTGAAACTATCTCAAAACAGTTCTCTAAAGTGGAAAAGTGCATAATGTTATTAGGAAAGTATTATGTAGGTTGAAAAAACACAATACGAGTTGAAACAGTCACAGCGAGTTCACTCACTATATAAATAAGCGCTAATATTATGCTAAATGTTATCGAAAGGCCTGTGAATACGTAAAAACAGTTCAATAAAATGTAAAATGGTATAATGTTATTGGAGATGTATTATGTAAGTAGAAAAAATGATATGTATCATGATTCAGCAATGTTAGCGATTCATCGTGAACAGTTTGGCCGATTTCGCTCGGTTCACCCGATGGTACAATGCTTATTTCACCTCTATTTTTGTATAAAATCCAATGTACTCTTGTATCACATGTTTTTATGTTTGTAATAAATACATATCTACTTACTTTCATTGGTTTCCCAGACTTATAATACTATAGAAAACAGGAGAGCCTCAGATCACCTACACAGAACACGGTACCAGGTGTAACGTAGGTATACCTGTTTAGGCCACTTATGGACCCCGGTGAACACTTTTTTGGTGATTGACCATTGTTTCTGACCAAAAGCGGAAGTTTTAGCAAAAAAAATTTGGGTCCAAAAATGGTCGGGATTGGGGGTACCAGCGGTGAAAAAGTGGTCAGGAGGGGGCGGGTTAAATGCACCCACATTTTTCCATTTAGATGGTAGGTGGTGGTGACCATCCACTCACTTGATGTAGTGCTGCCTCCTTCTTCCTTCACCCTAATACTATTTTTCTGTGTCTGCTCTTTCTTTTTCTATTTCTCCCATCTCTTCTCTCACCTTTTGTTACTCTTCTTTCCTTATCATGTGGCTTTTCATTGAGTGACAAGCCAAGTGGTTTCCTGTAAGCCAGGAAACCAATTATAATGCTGTGTGGTAACCATATAACCATCCCATATGTGTTCTCCATGTGTCAACAAGTGAGTTGGTGGAGGGTTAGTGCCCCTCCCCATAAAACAACTAACTCAAAGAATAATGACCACCCCTTACAGAACTATGGTGTCTGGATATAGATAGATAGATAGATAGATAGATAGATTTTTCCATTTTCCTCACTGTGCATTCTGTGGCTTCATTTATCTCGAAGACCACAACTTTGCCCTTCCCCACATTCACCTTTAGATTCTGTTTCTTATATACTCTCCCAAACTGATTCACCAAGCCTTGCAGTTCCTTTTGGCTTCACTTAACAATACAGTACTGGTATCACCTGCCAATAACAGAACAGCAAGTTTCCAGACATTGCCCTCTCTCATTCGGGGTGCTCCAACATCCACTGCCCTACCTTCAGTCTCTTATAACTCCCTTCATAAACAAACTGAACAACCATGGAGACATGGCACATCCCTGTTTCAATCCAACATTCAGACAGAAAAATTCACTCAGTTTACCATTCACACACTCTGCAGCTCTAGTGCCCCCATAGGTTTATAGCAAATAAAATATTTTCCACATTCCTTCTCTGACCACTCTGTCTTATGCCTTCCCCAAATCCATGACGGCAGCATACAACTTCTTTCCCTTCTCTAGAAACTTTTCCATTAAACATCTCTGCATGAATATCTCATCTACACAACCTCTTCCCTTCCTGATACCTCGCCATTCTTCTTCAGCTAATTCCTTTGTTAAAACCCTATCTCTGTCAGTAAGTGTCCTACCATAGACTTTTCCTATTACACTAGAAGACAAATGCCTCAATGATTACCACACACTTCTCTTTCCCCTTTTCCTTTGAACAGAGGAATGATTATACCTGACATCCAATCCTCCGGGACTCAACCTTCCTCCTAGGACAACCCCCATATTTTCCATATCCACTCCATTACTATATCTCCCCTGCACGTCAGCATTTCACCACACATTCAGTTAATTCCTGGGGCTTTCCCCTTCTGACTATCGTCATTGCTTCCACTACTTCCATCCTACTGATCTCTTCCTCCCTTCTTATCTCCCTCCTCCCAGCCATTCCCCGGTCACTAATATTAGTGTTACTCTCATTCTCTATGTTTAACAGTTCCATAAAGTGTTCTCTCCACCTACTACACATATTCTAGAAAAAATATACAAAATGCAGTACATGCTAGGCCAGCTTTATGAAGTGAGTGGAAGGTAGTATAGTAAGTTGAATGATGGTAAACTTACACCTAACATATGAATTAGCTTCTTAAGTCCATTTTAGAAACCTCAGTAGTGTACTTTGAATGGGAAGTTCTCCATAGCCAATGACTCATACTGGAGAATTATTTAGGAAGCTATTAACTGTAAAGGCAATGACACAAGACAACCTCTTTATCACTGTGAGCAAAGCCTAAACTGCAGGTTACACGGCAGCTCAACAAGGGGGGTAATATTTATTACATGATCCAATATATATTGAATATATCCTTTACTAAGCTATCACAGTAATGAATATTTTTAATAAAACATCAGTATTTTTTGTTGTTTATATTCCTTTATTACAACAATGAACTGTCAGTCATAAAGACGTAAAAAAATATTTACTGTGATAGTTTACAAGGTATTCACGTAAATATTTAGGAGCCTTTAATGGCTCAGGTTATACATATGGCAATTACCATTAGTTAAGGTGGTAGGTGGTGGTGACTATCATCCGTTCACTTGTTGTAGTACTCCCTACCTTCACCTTTTATCATTCTTTTTCTCATCTGCCTTCCTCTTTTCCTATTTCTTCCATCCTTCTTGTCACTTTTTATTACTCTGCTTTTCACTTCAGGAAGCTCTACACTGAGTGGCAAGCCTAATGGTTTCCTGTAACCCCCAAAATATTCACAATGGTGGTTGGTAACCACATAACCTAATACAGTAACAGGGTGATGTGGAGCCTGCTATAGTGTCCCTGTTAACCAGCTGCAGAGACACCAATGCGGCATCCAGTGAAAGACCAAACCTTCACATTTTTCCCCGTCCCTTCCTGTGGTGAGGCGCTGTCTAGCTCAAGGAAACCCTGCAGGGGTGGCTGTGGTTGATGGGTCTGCTTCACCAGGAAGACTGGGGATGAACAACAACAACAACAACAACAACCGAAAGTCAAAAATAGGAATTATGTATAAAAACATTAGCTATAGGCAACCTGTGAAAATTTATCGACTTGTACTGATTAGCTTCCGTACTTCAAGAAATATTTTTCTCATTGTGGTCCATAACTGGAGGAGGGAGGGAGGGAGGGGGAGTTCTGGGAGCTGTTGCCACTCCTTACGCTCAGAGATCTTTGTGTGTGGCATGTGCTGGGATGTAATGCTGTATGGCAGTGAGATATTCACAGGCTCAAACGTACAGAAATAACAATGATTAGATGGATATGTAGTGTGTCCTTGGATGCAAGGCCTGGCGGGGTTTGGGGTGGCGACTGAAGAGCTGAGAGGAAGTATGGGACCGGAATGAATTTGTGTTGTGATGAGGAGAGGTAGAATGAGATGCTGTGGGGATGCTGAGTGGATGGAGGAGGACAACTGGGTGTGGAAGGCGAGAATTGTGAACATCAGGGGTAGGACTGCGAGAGGCAAACCGAAAAGATCTGGGACGACATCATGGAACATGACCTCAGGAATAATGGACTGAACAGAAAGGCTGCTAAAGATGGCGCAGCATCGAGAGCCGCCATTAGGTGACCAAGGCTGATGTATGGAAGCATGTTGGAGCCTTTATAAACGATATGATATCAATGATATGAGTTGGCAGCCTGGACGAGTTTCATGTGGTATGCTTTAGCCAACCACTGGCTGAGTTGCTGCTTGGCAACTCAGTGATGTATTGTTAAACCTTATATCACAAAGTGAAATGCAAACCCGTAACATTATATTGTAATTTTTAGTGTGGTTATTGGTTATGGTCATCCTGTATCCAACATCACTGAGTGCAGTCAGCAACCATATAAGAAAGCTAAACATGTACCACTCTACTCACCTGCTTCAGAATGTGTTAAAAAAAATAAGAAGCTTGCATTTCACTTAATGATTTAGTGATCAAGCATATCACCATCAGTTTTATTATGGCATCTGTACGTAGCAGGCACTTTCATTCCTACTCTTACTTTTTAAGAATGTGAGGCTGACAGCTAAAGCAAGGCTGGCATTTGGGTGAAACTGCAGGAAAGCTCCCATGCATAGAATTTACAACTGCAATTTTTCAAAAGAATAAACTATAATGTAACTATCACTGGGATAGTCTTAAAAAGTTGCATACATGCGTACTTATGAAGATACAGTACCAACTGTACAACCAATCAAAATCTTCCACGGGAGTGACCTCTAATTTCTAACAATATCCAAGTCAGTCCTGCATCATCTTTGAACATACTTAGGGTTGCATTTTCTTGACCATGGAAAGATCATATTACCTCCCTTGCAAAATCTCCTCCCAACAGATTACGTGTACTAAGCCGACTCCTTGCCTTCCTTACCCAATCACAGTTGTTGACTTTATACAGAGGTTTCATATGCCTCTGTGTCGAGTACAGATTTCATGTGTGGGGTGGCTCCCCACATACAGCTCTTCGCATCAATGTAGAATCAAAGGCTTGCTGTCTCATTAATCCCCCTATTCTTACCAGCTCCCTTCAACCTCTGTCTCTTCACTGTACTGCTGCATCTTTATCTCTTTTCTATCACTACTTCAATGGTCACTGCTCCTCTGAGCTGTCTGTCTGCATCCCTCCACCACTGCGGTGGGCACGTAACACCTGTCTAGCAGCAAACTCTCATCCCCTTTCAGTCCAACTCTCTAAAGCAAGAATGAACTGTTACTCCCAGTCCTTCATGTATGCAACAAGTCAGCTGTGGATTTGTCTTCCTCTGTCTGTATTTCCTACTGCCTATGATGTCAAGTCTTTCAAACGCAGTGTGTCCAAGCATCCTGAAGTGAACAGATCTTAAATTTGGCTTTCTGTTATCATGTTTTTATTTTTACTTGGAGGGAACAATCTTACAGGTTTCTAGCATTTGGTTCCTTCTTCGATGCAATTAAAAAAAAAAAAAAAAACTCAAACTATGCCAAATGACCACTGGTCATGTTGGACTTTCAGGCTGATTTGGCTCCAAAGTCAATCTGTCACTAATTGTTTGTCCCTTATAACCTAAACTAAAATGACCTAGGCATGGGGGAGAGAAGTGAAATGGATAATTCTGGGAGATGTGCTGGTTAGCCTGGAAGGAACGTCGAGTCCCAGGGGATTGGCAGTCAGGTACAGGTATACCCCGGTTTAATGATGAAATTTGTTAAGTAAACCCATCATTAGGCGGGGTATCATATTATGTTGGGGGATGCGTTTTTGAGCCTTGGGTTTCCCCCCCATCGAAGTCCTAAACCCACCCAGATAAGTCCAAAAACAAGTTTAAAGCCAATCTAAATGGCCTAACAACTGTAACAGAAGCTAACACCTGTAAATAACACACTAAAACCAACAAATAAAATCTGAAAATCATCAAATATAAGTCTGGAAAAAATCAAGCTTAGTAATCTGTAGCCCAAAATGAAAATGTTCACCCCACCTATGGCTAAAACAGATTAATCTAAGCCTAAAAACACTTTATAAATCAACCTAAACACATAACTTTAGTCTAAAATATCATTAAAATCAGTAACAGAAATCAAAATCCATCATTAAACCAAGGTTTGGCCATTGTAAGGCGGGGTATGGTGGTATTTCTACCCCCATCACTAAGCCGGGGTATTGCATCAAGGGGTATCATATATCTAGGTATACCTATGTAATTATTCCCCGGTACAAAGGAAGAAAGGAAAAACAAGTGTGTGGTAATCATAGGGGCATTTGTCTTCTTATTGTAATAGGAAAAGTATACAGTATGGTAGCACACTTACTGACAGAGTTTGGGAAATAACAGACGAATTAGTTAGAGAAGGACAGGGAGGTTTTTAGAGCAGACGTTCATCCTTAGGTCTTTAGTGCAAAAATTTCTAGAGAAGAGAAAGAAGTTATATGCAGGCTTCATGGATTTGGGGAAAACATTTGACAGGGTGGATTAATAAGGATTGTTGAAAGTATTAAGAATATTTGGAGTAAATGGGAAGCTGCTGAATGCCGTGTGAAGAGTATGTATGTGGATGCTAAGGCTGCAGTGCATCTGGTTAGTGAACTGAGTGAATTTTTCTATTTGAAGGTTGGATTGAAACAAGGATGTGTCATGTCTCCATGGTTGTTTAATCTGTATATGGATGGGGTTATAAAAGAGGTACAAGGTAGGGCATCGGATGAGACAGGGCAATGTTTGGAAACTCCCTGTACTGTTGTTTGCAGATGATACTGTGTTGTCAAGTGAAGACGAAGGGGAGCTGCAAGGCTTGGTGGATGAGTTTGGAAGAGTGTGTAAGAAACGAAATATAAAGGTGAATGCAGGGAAGAGTGAAATAATGATCTTTGAGAGAAGTGAAGTCAGTGAATGTACAGTGAAGTTGGATGAGGAGGGAATGCAAATGTGAGTGCGTTTAATTACTTGGGTAGTGTGATGAGTAAGGATGGAAGTTTGGAGGGTGAAGTGCTTGAAAGGGTACAACAAGGAAGAAAGGTTGCCGGTTCTTTGAAAGCAGTGATAAGAAACAGTGAAGTGACCATGGAAGTGAAAAAGTTACAGGACAGTATTGTGATTACAACTCTGATGTATGGAAGTGAAGCTTGGACTTTGGTGGAGGGACAGAAGTCAAGAGTGAGAGCAGTGGAAATGAGTTATTTGAGACAAGCCTGTGGAGTCACATGGAGAGACAGACTAACAAATGAGGATGTGAAGGAGCATTGTGGTGTGGATGTTGATGTGATAGGAAGCATTAGCAGAAACACACTAAGGTGGGTTGGCCATGTGGAGAGGATGTAGAGTGAGTGAGAGACTGACGAGGAGAGTATGCGTGAGTAAGATAGAGGGGGGAAGAGGGAGGGGGAGGCTAAGGATGAGATGGAGGGGCGGAGTGGAGAGGTATATGACAGAGAAAGGTGTGAGCTGGAAGCATGGCAGTGAAATGGTGGGGGACTGGGAGACATGGAGGCGATTTGTTTGTGGCCACCCCTTACGGGATTAAGGCGTCTGGCAATAGATAGGTAGATAGTATGGTCCGTTCATTAACTCTTTTCAGAGGCAACGTAGAAAGTCAGGACGTGAGTGACGCTTGCAACGGACCGAATTAACTTGTTTGCATTATGTTTGTGCAAGAAGAGCAGTTGTTCACACTGTAAAACTGAAAAGGAAAGATATTATCTATACAAAGTCGATTCACATGGTGATTAAAAAAAAAAAAAAAAACTGTCTGCAGTTGTAAACAATGTGGTTGGTCGGAGGAATGTAATTGTTAAACCAACTTCTGAATCTGATGCTCGATTGGCTTCTGATTTTGCTTCATTTTTTAAAACTAAGGTATCTTGCATAAATAATTATTTAGACAACAGTTCTTCTAGTAAAGTGTGCTCACTTGACTTCCAATCATGGTGCACTGGGGGTCATTTGCTTTCAACATTTCATCCACTGTTATATCATAGAACTTAAAAAAACATTTCACCCACTCGATCCATGTAACATGTCACAACCGCCTGATGTGTACGAGCACGCAGCAGACTGTATCTGCAACATAAGAAATAAATGCTTCTTGGAAGGTAATTTTGTGTGGTCTGAGAAACGTGCCCTCCTTAGGCCCCAAATCAAGAAACCTGCCCATGATGTCAAGAACATGACAAATTAACATCCCATCTCTAACCTGTCTTTCTTATCCAGGATTATTGAACAGGCCATACTTGATCAACTCTTACCACTACTGGAACACAACAGGGTTGTTCCTGTTGTTCAGTCAGCATACAGAAAATACCATTCAACAAAAATTGCATTAACAAGAATTCATAGTGACTTGGTGGCAAACACCTTTAGTGGGATGTCCTCTCTCTTAGTTCTGTTGGATCTATCTGCAGCTTTTGATGCAGTAGATCACAAACTATTGTTGGATGATTTGTATTTTTATGGCGTACGTGATAGTGATCCTTTGCTCCTTGAGTCTGTTATGTGTGTAAGAGTGTATATATATTTTTGTGTTTATTATGTATAGTGCATGTCGCTGTGTGTGCGTGTGTGTATGTGCGTCGATGCCGTGTACGCCAGCACCCACGCACATGCACTCGCTCAAATTCTTGCTTGTTTAGTTCATACACATCCATAAAGACTTAGTTAATTCTGATTGCTCTCTCGACACAGGTGTGACTAAAATTGTTTTTAATATCAGTGACTTTGGTGGAGCTTGGACTGGCACAACATAAAGATTTATATTCATCAGTGATATTTATAATGATCGCAGTGCAGGGGAGAAACTACTACGCTTTTATGTTTCTCGTCTGGCCCCAACTGCGTGTTGTTGCTTGCATGCGACCAGAGCGTATATAATGCCGAGGATTTTGGATGGTGATAGTTTTTTGTGGGTTGGCGTCGAGAGAAGGTATGTTTGACTGGAGAACAGAGGGAGAAGTAGCAGTGTTTTGTGCACTGTATATGCTTCTGAACATTCTTTTTCACTTTGTATCAGCATCCTATCACAAGTATTACTGTATTGTTATTATTATTATTATTATTATTATTATTTGTGGCCATTGAGTGTAGTTTAGTTATCTTTTTGTATGATTTCATTTCTTTTATTTGGCAGGTTTGTTCCCAGACTTTAGTGTGATTATTCAGGGTATTATCAAGTGACTTTTTTTACCGCATTCTTTTGTGTTTTTCATTCTCATTGTAAATATTGTAAACATTATTAGCCTTAAATTATATTAGGTATATTTTTCATTGTGTTTATTTTGCCCTTGCTAACGTCAACTAATTTTATTTACTTTCTGATTGCGTTGCAAGATTGGAGTTAGTTTTTTTATTGTTTCTCATCACTTAACCATTTTATACACATCCCTTTTCACTTTGTTTTTCCTCAGTTTTTACGCAGTCAGCTTGTTATCTTGTGTTGCGTACTCCCATCTTGTAACATAAATTGGCGATCTCGCCAGGATAATACCCTTATGTTTTGATTATTATCATGTCATTGTAGTGTGTCATTATGGAGGTTAGAACTAATGATGTTACTGTGGCACCCCTACACATTGTGATTCAACAAGATGCAGTTGACTTTATTAACTCATGACCAATGGAGGATAAGGTTAGAGGGTTGCAAAGGCAGGAGTTAGCCTTTGTTGCCCAAGCTCTTGATATTCAGAGTGCATCAGGTAATGCCTTCCCGTTAACTAACTTAATCTGCCAGCGACTGTTTGGCACAGACCCATACGAAGTCTCTGGATCCATACCAGACCTGGAGTCAGTTTCTACATCAGTTCATTTATCCCAATATAGTTTAGCTGAGGTCACTGTCATCCACCAGAAAGAATATGTTGATGTACAGCAGGCTAAGCGCAATCATGAGTATAGGATGTTGCAGCTTAAACTACAGGAGGAGAGTAGGATGTTACAGCTTCAACTACAGCTTCAGAGGGAGAAGAAGGAGGAGGAGAATTGGACGTTACACCTTAAACTACAGCATCAAAGGGAGAAGAAGGAGGAGAATAGTAGACTACAGGAAGAGAAGATAAAACTGGATCAGATGACGCTTGACTATGAAATGCACATGAATTGCCCAAATGCCCAAACTAATTTTCCCCATTCTTTTTCAGAACTTAGAACAGTTGAACCCACTAATTTAGTTTCCCAATTCAATGAGTGCTTAGTCTTGGAGCTCTTTGACGGATTTGAGAATATTGCCACTGGTAGCAAGTGACCCAGAGACAGCTGGTCATCTGTAGTTCAGATAGTAATAAAAGATAAAGAGTTGAAGGCCTGTGACAGTCTTAGCCACCAAGAATCATTGGATTATGAGGTACTAAAGAAAGCCATACTGTGTGCATACGAGATGAGACCTGAAGCTTACAGGCAGAAATTTAGGAACTGTAGAAAGTGCCATCATAACACTTTTGTAGATTTCAGTAGATAGCTGACTGATGCATTTAATCAATGGATGCGAAGTGAGGATGTCTCAGAATCTTATGTTAGCCCCTAAAGTACACAATTCGTTCAGTAGGTCTGTCCCTACAGCTGTAAAACAGGGTCGATTTTTCGACTTTCATCAAGGTAAAAATATTTCTTCCACATTTCAAGAGACTGAATTTACTCACCTGAAAATGTATGTTTCAGCCAGATTGACCAAATAGTTATCGCACAATCGCCCATCAAAGATGCAAATAAAGTTACCGATCCCCCATGGGAGAAAACAGAAAATGTATAGAAAATGCTTTATTTACGCTAAATAATTATATATACATAACTAATGTCAAAAAGCCCCTTTATAATTGGTAGAAGAAGCTGTCAGTGTGGCATATGCCCATAGTAATAAAACAAGCCAGGCAAAAAGTGGAGGTGGAGTGTGTATGGCTGGAGAGGGGAGGAGGATGGAGGGACAGGGGAGGAGGGAGAGGGAAGAAAGGTTGCTATGCACACACACTGCTGTAAGGGTTATGTTGGGGTATGTTTGGTTGCAAGGGGACAATGTAGAGATTATGCAATGGGGCTGAGGGAGGTGAAGTGACTGTGGTGGGAGGGAGGTTCTTTCTCCCACACCTTAGGGGGCCAATCACGCCATACCACCCCAGACACTCCAGTTCTCATTTGTCCGATCCCATATACATCACCAAAGGGGCGGAGTTACCCTCCACGAGTTTTTTGTGTGTCTTTAGTGATCGAGCAGGATAGGCTGGCATGTCAAATTACACAAAAGCACGATCGTGTCGCATCGGTCTTGAGGGGATAAGCTTAACCCTTACCCGCTGGGAGGTTCCCGGCCGCAGCACACTCCTCTCTACGGGAAATAGCTGAGATTTTGGGAAAAATACCCTTTCTTCAAACCATTATATATGACAAACTCTAATAGCTAGAGATTCAAATAAAAGTTCATAAGACTCATTTCCCGAGGTTTCTAGGTGGTCCCGTCGATGAGTAAGGATGAGTTGAAGACGAGTGGTTTTTCATGTTTTGGTGCGCTGCTCCTAGTGCAAGCCACTGGCCGTGGCCTTGGCCCAGCCAGCTAGTGTTGGCAGCACTGCCTGGAGTGGTGATTGTAAAGCTGCCTGTGCATCCTTGGATAGAAAGCAGAAGATTCCACTCGTTTTTTCTACTCCTCCTTACTCAGAGCCGTGAAAATGAGTCATCACCAGGTTCATGTGGCTCACCCAAGGATTTACTGTCCGCTCCATACTGCCTCTATGCCCCATAGGTGTGTGGGAAGTGAAATATCTCGTCGTTTTTCTGTACTCACTTCCTCCGTAAGGAACATTTCTCCTTTACTTATTTTTTCTGTTCTCACTTCTTCCGTAAATAATCATATTTCTCCTTTACTATGACACTTAGAACTGCACTGTACATCGCCATTACGCGTAATTACATTTTGACAAGTATATGTTGTTGCTCTTTCACGCATTATCGTAGAGGATGAGATAATTATTTGTACTGTAAATCAGACTGCTTTGTGGTAATCAGGGTCAAGGTGAATATCATATCAATGTTTCACACAACTAACATTATCTGTACTTCACATCACAGATACACTGATGCTTATATTTGGCACAATCTCCCTGAGTACTGAGTGAAATAATTTAGGTATAGCTAAGCAGGTGTTGTTCTTTGTGGCCCGCTCACAAGTGGTTTTCTTTCAGGTAACACGTAGGCAAACACAAAGTATTTCCAATAATTTTCTAAACAATATCCAATACACAGTATCAATTTCTGTATTGCACTTGTAGAACTTATAATAAATGACTTACATCTTAGCTCTTACTATACTTCACTCATACAATCACACTTTTCACTCATTTATGAAAATACACAAACTTGTGCATTGCTGTAGACTATTTACACTTCCCACCACACCTGCTCAGTACTCACGGTTGGAGCGATACTTTGAGAAGCATTTGGGGCATAGGAGGACCTTGCATTCTGCACACTGGTACGAGGTCTCTTTTCGTGCTGGGGGACGGCGTTTGGTTGTGTGGCAGACGTGGCACCGCCTGTCTGCCAGACGACCTGCTGCTGTTCTCCCGATCTCCACAATCTTGTGCCGACGGAAATACTCAGCACAGCTGAGCCTGTCCGCTGTAGCCGCTGTCCCCCGCCTAGCACCTGTCACCTGAGCAGTTGAATATTGCTCAAGGAGTTTGCGTACCAGCTCTCTCTCAGACTCTCGTAAAGAGAGAGGTTTCCTGACAAGCTCCTTGAACAGTATGAAATTGTTCAGGACGGTGATATCAAGAAGGTGTAAAAACGTCTTCTTGTACCACCAGCAGGACTTACGTAAGCAATCGACGTCACCAATTTGCATGTCCGATTTATAAACCAGCTGCATGTTGATATTGTAATCGTTGACTGCATCTGGCTTTACCACGGGTTCCCTGGTCCTGTAGTCTGTTTTACCAGTTTCCTCCAGCACACCTTTATGAACTGTAGGCAACATGTTAACCCGTCTCTTGTCATCCCAGAGAAGGGCTAACATGTTCCCACATTTCTTTGTCAGAAGGGCTCCTTTCTCAGTATTTGCCGGAAACACTGGGAAATTCTTTCTGTTGACCCTAACAGTTCCACAGGACCCAGTACCATGGTCAAGCAAATACTTTATCAACGCCGGGGCTGTGTAATAATTGTCGGTATACAGAATGTGGTGTCTGTTGAAATACCTTTCCATCAGCACTTTCACTACTGATGCAGAGAATCCATGAGGATCATTGCTAGGTATATCAACATCTGTTGCCGAGTAACCTATTACATTCAGCACATATCCAGTTTTATAGTAAAAAAGCACAAAGAATTTGAGGCCAAATCTGTGACGTTTTGATGGCACATACTTAATAAATGCAAGCCTGACCCTGAATAACACCAGCGACCCGTCAATAACCACTTTCTGGAATGGACGGTAAACCCTGGAGAATGACTTTTTCAGCATTGTCAGGATTGGTCTTATTTTTCATACCCTGTCGTTAGGTGCAGGCCCATAATTTCGATTGAAGTGTAGGAACCTCAGGATTGCCAGGTACCTATCACGGGTCATGTAATTGCTGAAAACATGTGTGCCAGCAAGTTCATCCACCGACCAATAGTTGTGGAGCACATGTTTTTTTACACGCGCCATCAGCATGGTCAGTGCGAGCCACACAAACATCTCCCCCACCTCAACAGGTATCCATTCATGCATGTGCGTGCCCTTGCTTACAGGTACGTCCAGCCAATGCACGCACATGGCCTGGGGGAAATTTGTTTCATCCACCAGGTACTGCATAACTGCAGTCGTGAAAATAGCCTTGAATAGACTGCTAATAGTCCAGGGCCTGGGGGAAAACGCATCCTCCTGCACACCTGCACCCTCCTCATCAAATTCTGGCACAGATGGCTCAAAGCTGGCACCATCCTCCCACATAAATGTATCCACTCTACCCACACGTGGTACAGCAGGCTGTCTGGCAGTTGCACTGCGTTTTTCCATCACTTGTGCATGACCACGGGCAGGGGGGAGGGGAGGAGAGGGAGAGGTGGGGGAGTAAGTGGGTGATGACTCACCTGACGCGGAACTTTCCATTGACGATGCTCGGCGCTGCGTATCACCACGTGGATCCTGTCAAGGAAATACTTCTCTTGAAGGGCCTGGTTGAGGCGATTCTGCCCTTGAAGTGATAGGCTGAAGTGTGGGGGAGCGGTGGAGGAAGATACATCGGCGAGCAGGCGGGGAGAGTGTGGGGGAAATGGCTCTGCGGCGTTTTTTCCACAGATGTCCGCCAGGTCCACGGCCACTTTCCCGATCTCTTGGGTCATCTTGCACCTCCTCATCACCAAAATCATCGCTCTTGTAGGCTGTTCCTTCCTGCTGAAGAAGTCGGAGAGCCCTCTCTGGCATCAGGGAGCGAATAGGGGTTGGAGGGCGAGAGAGCTTGCTCTCCACGTGGTAGCTTTCTTTACTCTCAGACGACGTACTTTCACTAAGTGTCCTAGATGACTCAGTTTCGTCTAGGGCACGTCCTATGGCACTATCACTAAGCCCTTTCCCTGGCACAAAGGGCATGACTTTAGCAGGGGTCGATGAGGCAATCGGCCTTTCACTTGGTGGAACGGAATCTGACGACGTCGAGGAAGATGACATGGCTCCTCTCGCTACCACTGCCAAGTACAAACTGAACCACGCAACCACGGAGTACCTGTGGATCCTACCTACCCCGTAGGTATAACAGAAAATTCTCCCGTGCTTAAACAGTGGTGGGAAGGTGAGTGCGGTATAGCAAGTCAACCGGCGGCCCTGCGCGCCCTAAATCCTGTCGTGCATACACGTCAACTGGCGGATAAGGGTTAAGGAACTTGTTATCCTTGAGAACTTCGTAGATAAGACTGATACAGATTTAAGAACTTACCTTGCTGGTAACAAAGTTAAGAATACTGCTGAAGCTGCAGTTTATGTAGATGATTATTTATTGATTAAGAATTTGAATAAGGGTAAGGAAGTTCATAGGAGTGTTAATATTTAAGTTTTTTCTGACACAAGGTACTTCACTCCTGTACACCTTAGGTACGTCCCATAATGCAGCCCTAGTGGTTCCTCCTCTGTGTAGAACTTTTGCGTAGTTGCTTAGGTCTTATGCTAACACCTGACGATTTTTATAATTGAGAGAAATCCTACCAGTCAAACGTTTCACGGACTAACTCGATTAACTTTTCATCTGCTACTGGTACACCAAGAATTTTGACCGAAGTTAACACAAGTCGATTCTGTTTAGTAAAGACAAACTAGCAGAATAGTGGTTGAATGCAATACTGTGTAAACTTGCCTACCGCAAAAATATATTAGTTTCATCGATACTCCCAACATATGGGATGATAGGGAATATTGTTTCAGTGTTTTATTTAGGAAACAAAGACCAGAAGTCCGCAAGATTGTTCCCTCCAAGAAAAAATAAAAGCAAAACAACAGAGAACCAAATTCAAGATCTAATCTAAAGTACACTCTTGTTATTATGATACTGAAGATCAATGTTCGTATGGGTTCTAACTACGCAGATTAATCTGCTGTTTACCTAGATATAATATTTCATAAAACGAAACGAATAGTAACGAAATTGCTAACCCTCCAGTGTTTGGTGAATAGGTCATAGAAAAGGTAACCATCCGAGACATACACTGGTTCAGTTAAGATACTGGTTGCGTTACTATTTGTTTATCATATAAAACGTAACAATCCCAGAGAGGGTTGACACACACATATTGCCTCTACACACACAAATTGCCTCTACACACATAAATTACCTCTACGCACACAAATTGCCTCTACACGCACAAATTGCCTCTACACGCACAAATTGCTTCAACACTCACAAATTGCCCCTACACACACAAATTGCTTCTACACACACAAATTGCCCCTACACACACAAATTGCCCCTACACACACAAATTGCTTCTACACACACAAATTGCCCCCACACACACAAATTGCCTCTACATGCACAAATTGCCTCTACACACATAAATTGCCCCTGCACACACAAATTGCCTCTGCACACACAAATTGCCTCTATGTACACAAATTGCACTATATACACAATTTGCCTCTATATACACAAATTGCCTCTACACACACACAACACACACACCACAAAGCCAGCCAGGAGACAGAGCGTGTGTAATGGGCAATCCCCAGGCCCTGTCTTCCCCCTTACTAGTTTTTAATCAGCCCATACCCCACTGACCGGGCTAATGTATGGCCCGGCCTGCACTATAGGTGCAGGGAATATGTAAACCAACGAACGAACACATAAATTGCTTCTATATACACAAATTCCCTCTAAACACACAAATTCCCTCTACACACAGAAATTCCCTCTACATGCACAAATTGCCTCTACGTGCACAAATTGATTCTACATACAAAAATTGAGTCTACACACACAAATTGCCTCTACATACACAAATTGCCTCTACATACACAAATTGCCTCTACATACACAAATTGATTCTACGTACAAAAATTGAGTCTACACACACAAACTGCCTCTATACACACAAATTACCTCTACATGCACAAATTGCCTCTACATACACAAATTGCCTCGACACACAAAAATTGGCTTTACACACAAATTGCCTCTACACACAGAAATTGCTTCTACACAAACAAATTGCCTCTACACACACACACACACACACACACACACACACACACACACACACACACACACACACACACACACACACACACACACACACACACACACCAATTGCCACAAAGTAAAGAAATTGACTCAACACACACAAAATTGTCTCTACACACAAAAAGTGCCTCTACACACAGAAATTGCTTCTACACACATCAATTGCCACTAAACACACAAATTGCTTCTACACAAACAAATTGCCTCTACGCACAGAAATTGTCTCTATACACACAAATTGCCTCTACTTACAGAAATTGCTTTTGCACACACAAATTGCCTCTACACACACACTCACACACACACACACACACACCAATTGCCACTAAATACACAAATTGACTCAACACGCACAAATTGTCTCTACATGCAGAAATTGTCTCTACACACAGAAATTGCTTCTACACACACCAATTGCCTCTACACACACCAACTGCTACTAAACACACAAATTGCCTCTACACACACCAACTGCCTCTACACACACAAATTGCCTCTACAAACACAAATTGCTTCTACACAAAAAAATGTTCTCTACAGACACAAATTGCCTCTACACACACAAATTGCCTCTACACACACAAATTACCTCTAGGTCAGATATTTTTTTTTTTATGCAAGGAGGAAGGAACCAAAGGCCAGAAGCACGCAAGATTGCTCCTTGGAAAAAAAAAAAAAATAATTTATAAACAAAATAACAGCCAAATTCAAGATCCATTGGTTTTAAGATGCCTGGACACACTGTGTTTCAGAGACTGGAGGTCATAAACAGCAGGAAATACAGAGACAGGACGATTATGTCGTCTTCCATCAGACTGTCCTTCCTCCAGCACCAGTTAATCTTTTTTCATGCCCCTCTCTGTCCCATCCCTTAAAAAAAAAAAAAAAAAAAAAAATGAAATAAATTGTCCTAGAGAAAAGTTTTCAGGAATGTTGCAAGTTATTTACATAAAGAATCTTTGGGGGATTTATTATTTCAAAGCAAAATTTTTTGGAGATTTATAACTTTAAAGTAAGAATCGTCGGAGATTTATTATTTAAAAGCAAGAACCATTAAGTGATTTATTATTTCAAAGTAGGAGACTTTGGGGGATTTATTATTCTAATTAAGAATCTTCCGGGATTTATTATTTCAAAGTAAGGATCTCTAGGAGCTTTATTATTTCAAGGTAGGAGTCTCTGTGGGATTTATTATTTCAAAGAATCTTTGGGGCATTTTTTCAATGTAAGAATCTTTTGTGGATTTATTATTTCAAAGTAAAAATCTTTGGGATTTATTGTTTCGTAGTACGAATCTTTGGGGATTTATTAGCTCAAACTAAGAATCTGAGGGAAAAACCATGTGGAACTGCCGGACAACTCTGCACCCACCAGACACTTTATTTTTTTTTGCCGTTAACGCATGCTGTACATTACATGAGGCGCATGATGAGAAAGTATGGGCCACATAAGTGTAGAATGGGTATAGTTTTCCTTTTTAGTACTGAAATATGCTACTTCACTCAATTATTTTCCATTGTGTGCCTGAAATCCCACTTCAGGGGGGGACCATCAGACTTACTGGATTATCAGCTTTATCAGATTGGGTTTGTCCCCAGTTGATCCAGTGTACTGTAGAGAGGGTCTACTGTATGTATAATATGCTCAAGCTGATATGTGAACTTTGGAGACCACTGTATAACAAGTCATACGTTGTGTGTACCTCCAGAGATATTCTTTCAGATTAAATAGTTTTTACCATGTTTTAATATGTTTTTACCATGTTTTAACAGCGTTTTTTCCATGTTTTAAGTGTTTTTTCCAAGCACACCTACCTCACTGCAAACAATATTGACATATAAGGAAGTTACATACTGTACCAGAAGTCCATGTATTTTTTTTTTTTTTATGTGTCCGACTCTGGGCAAAGGCTTCAGAGTCTATTGCTTGGGGGCACTGACCTATCCCAAGGCCCAGTAGTCCTCCTACACCTCCACATGTCACCACTTCGGCGCTAACACCCACCATCCATATTGAATACATGCTAGGGCTGTCTCATACAGGACTGGTTTATTGGTATTAGCGGGGGTATTTTTAGGACATGTCGGCGGGTCATCTGGTAGATCAGGAAAGTCTGCTTTTTAGGAAATTCAAATCCTCAAACTGTTCCCTGCCTCAGGCGGGATTCGATCCTGGGTCCATTAGGACCGCAGGGCGCCTCTCTACCGATTCAGCCACGTTTTTCAGGGCCACCTGTCATTCATTATTTTTGAGAGATTAAAAAGTACTAGTATTAAGACATTTTTAAAAGTGAATGCTACATGAGGATGAAAGCTATTGAATGTATCCCTGTGAAAATATCAGAGATTTCAAGTGATGATGTCAACTGATATTGTATATATGTTTTTCATTAGAAAGTGACATCTCATATTCATAAAATGTGTTCAAAAGAAAATGCAACAAATGTTTTACTGCTAACACTTACACAGGAGTGAAACTTGGCGCTGAGTGACAAAGAAATTTCTACGGTACAATTCTCAGAACAGCTGCAGGCATCAGTAGGATGGATGGTGTAAATAATGGAGAAATTCATGAGCATTTTAGAATGGAGGAGAGGGTGACGGGAGGGAGGTGTGAAATAACGTGAATGGATAAAAAGAAATATACAGTACTGGGATGGTATGGTCATAAACAAAGAGAGTGAAGCAGTACAGTCATTCCCCAACTTGTGGACATTAATCTCCCATGGATTAAATTTATGTGATGCTACAAGCTCTATGGTGCTATGAGCTCTATGATGCTAGAAGCTGCTGGCGCTGTGACATCTATGGTGCTACAAGCTGTTGGTGCTATGAGGTCTATGGTGCTACAAGCTGTTGGTGCTATAAGGTCTATGGTGCTACAAGCTGATGGTGCTATGAGGTCTGTGGTGCTACAAGCTGATGGTGCTATGAGGTCTATGGTGCTACAAGCTGATGGTGCTATGAGGTCTGTGGTGCTACAAGCTCTAACTTTCACACTGACACGTATATCCCAGCTATTCCCAATAATAAAACATTCATTAGGGCATGTAACAACAGAAATACCCATTCTCTCTCTCTCTCTCTCTCTCTCTCTCTCTCTCTCTC
Source organism: Coenobita brevimanus (assembly GCF_032717465.1). Classification (NCBI taxonomy): domain Eukaryota; kingdom Metazoa; phylum Arthropoda; class Malacostraca; order Decapoda; family Coenobitidae; genus Coenobita; species Coenobita brevimanus. Next base: position 14,004,248 of record NC_137001.1, read on the forward strand.
TCTCTCTCTCTCTCATAGACCAGATTTTTTTTTTTTTAATAGTTCAAGACCCTGCCCCGCAAACTTAGGAACTAACTAGGCAAAGAGGAAAAGATTGTATCGCATTTGAGCCTTCCCTGTACACGTCCTAGGTTATTATTAAAACTTTCAAATACTGTGCCACTATTACCATTGTTTATTTACAGTATACTAAGTTAATTCACATGGCAAATGCTGTAACTGTACTCAGTATCAGTTCAGTGTTTACTCTTTAATCCAACTTTCGGGTTGCTTGTTGTACCTTCGTTCGGATGAATCCTGACGGACTATCATTAAGTGAACATCTGTATGATTGCACATTTTCTCCTCTTCCTGTTATTAAGATGCCATTATGTAAAATTATTTACTGATTTGCCTAAAGTAGGCTATGGAAAAAAATAATCGTAACCAGCACAACATTCATTACATGCTATACTGAACTTATAAATATAAAAGTAATGGTAGTGCACTCCGTAATTATTCTAAAGGAAATTATATACCAAGCATCATCATTATAATATTTGAAGGCTTCACTGTTACATATAAACGGCATCACTGCAATGTTCCTAGCTTTAAAACAGATAATTACAAGAGACTTTTTATTTATGTGGGATCTTCTCCATGTGTGATGAACTCATTGCGGAAAAATCAAAACATCTGAAACATGCACTGGTAGAGATAGGGTTTTACACTGTATTTAACCAGTTGTACATTTTCTTCTGACAGAACTGGAATGATGGTTGTTTCTTTACTGTTCATGTTGGAGAACACTGGATTGATTTGTGTGTGGCGGTGGTAAGGCAGCATAGGCTAGGGTTGGCTGTCATTGTGATGACTCTTGGTTTGGGGCAACATGGTCATGGTGGTCACATGGTCTTCCTCATAGACATAGTCCACCTTATGTGAACCACAGCGGGTTCTCCACAGCCACTGACGGAGCCTCCCGCAGCTGAGAAACGACAACCGCTTATCCACAGCCTTTGGGCTTGGAGGACCTGGAGGCATCAGTTCAACAGTTAAGTTTTTACAGACACTCTATTCCTGAAACTATGAAAGTAACAACTCCATAATTATCTACAAATATACTACACAATAATGTAAGCAGAGTCTTGCCAACATTGGTGTAGTTTCAGCATAATATTTGTACATTTTATCAAACAGGTTACCAAAAAAGATTGTCATGGTATGGAACTAAGTCTGATTTATAGGGGGTGAGCTTGTGCGAACAATTGATATATGCAAATACTGTATTATAATATGCCCTTGTAATGAATATAGCCATGTAATGGAGCTAGCTCTGTGGCTAGTATGAGGAGTAGTTGGAAGAAGTTCAGGGAGCTGTTGCCTCTTCCGACATTCAGAGGGCTGTCCCTCCGTGCTAAGGGATCTTTGTATGCAGCATGTGTTAGTAGTGTAATGGTGTATGGTAGTTAGACTTGGGCAGTAAAGGAAGAGGATATTCGCAGGCCCAAACGTACAGAAATGACAGTGATTAGGTGGATGTTCAGTGTATCCCTGAGTGCAAGGCTTGGGGAGCTAGATTTATGATGGAAGAGTTGAGAGGTAGGGTGGGACCTGTGTGTATCGGTGTTGTGATGAGAAGGGGTAGATTGAGACTGTTTAGGCATATGGAGAGAATGGGGGATGATAATTGGGTGCAGAAAGTGAGACGTGTCAATGCTGGGGGTAGGGAAGCAAGAGGTAGACTGAAAAAGACCTGGGATGAGGTCATTGGGTGTGACTACAGGGATACGGAACTAAATAGGGAAGCTGCCAGAGATCGAGCAGCAAGAAGAGCCGCCATTAGGTGACCGAGCCAATGCATGCAAGCATGTTGGAGCCTTCAAAAATGAAACCAATGAATCCTCCAGATCTGCCCTTTTCAGTCTGTCTCCCTCTACTGCTGGTTACATCATGGGTTAAAGCTTCCAAGGCTTCACCAACTTTTAAGTATTGAAATTAGTCTTGTGAAGTATGCAAGAACTGACTAAGAGTTGTTGTAACAGAGTATCCTAATTTTTAAGTCATTGTTCTTGGCATGGAATTTAACCACTTATTGAATCTGTGGGCTTTAACAGAATATACATAATATAAGAGCATACTTCTAGACCAAGTTGAGATTTCATTAAGGTGGTATGGCCTCTCTTTTTGTGGATGCACCATTGAAATGTGAAAGTTGATTGCATTTGTGTGAAATATTTTCATGTTGTATCATTGATAGAGGGTTCAGCATGCTTGCATCCATCTGCCTTTGTCACCTAATAGTGGCTCTTCACGTGGCTCGATCTCTGGCAGCCTCCCTATTCAGTCCCTTATCCTTGAGGTCACACTGCATGACTTTATCCCAGGTCTTTTTCGGTCAGCGTTTTGCAACTCTACCCTTGATGTTCACACTTCTCATTTTCCGCATCCAGTTGTCATCCTCCATCCTCTCCACATGCCCAAACCATGTCAATCTGCCCCTCATCACAGCACCAATACGCTCCAATCCCATCCTTCCTCTCAGCTCTTCAGTCGTAAACCTCACATTCAAGGATGCAGTACACATCCACATAATCATTGTCATTTCTGAACATTTGAGCGAGCGAATATCCTCATCCTTTACTGTCCAGGTCTCACTACTATACAACATTACACTCCAAACACATGCCACATACAAAGATCCCTTAGCACAGAGGGAGAACCCTCTCAATGTCAGGAGAGGCAACAGCTCCGTGAACTTCTTCCAACCACTCCTTACTCTAACCACAAAGCTAGCTCCAGCCCCACCTCCAGTAAATAACTTGTCCCCTAAATAACAAAACTCAACACACTTAAGAAACTCACCAGCAGGATCAATCCTTTCACACCTGACTATCTCTATATGCTCTCCCAGACTCACTGCACACATGGAATCAGCATTATGTACTCACTTACCACAGTTACTGTACAAGATGAAGTTACTTCCCACACTCTTATGGCAAACTGCACATGGTCACTCTCCCTCTGCTTTGACAGTATGTGTATCTGATAAACTATGGTATATTTCATTTTTCTGATTCTAAAGTTGAATATCCACCCAATTCCGAAGAAAGGAAATTCCTCTGACCCATCTGATTACAGACCAATAGCTGTCACATCGTTTCTTGGTAAGGTATTGGAAACTTTAATTAATAAGCACATTGTTAAACATCTTGAATCCAACAACTGAATTAGTGATAGACAACATGATCTTCGCCACGAAAGATCCACCATTGACATACTCAATCTCCTAACTCATACTATCCATCATTTAACTGACCTACAAGGAGAAACTCATGCAGTAGCCCTTGATATTTCTAAAGCTTTTGAGAGAGTGTGGCACCGTTCCCTGCTGTCCAAACTCCCTTCCTATGGACTAACATTTTTTTTCCCTTTAATTTTCTCATATCTCAGCGACAGGAAAATAAGGGTAAAAGTAGATTATATATATTTCAGTTTCCACTCAATTAACGCCGGCGTGCCGCAGGGATCAGTTCTGGCACCAACCGTGTTTCTGGTTCATATTAATGATCTTTTATCTGTCACCCACAATCCCTTCCACTCATATGCAGATGACTCAGCACTACATAGTTTAATCACACTCAGACACCCATTTACAAAGTCTAATATCTCTACTTCTCAATTCAGTACAGTCATTTCCTTAAATCAAGACCTATCCACGATCAGTGAATGGGGACGAAACAACCTTGTCTCATTTATGCTAGTAAAACTAAACATATATACAATTTACTGATAGACAGATATTTCCAGATTCGCACATTACCTTCTGTGCTACTAATAGTCCCATCTGCAAAAATATTAAAATTCTTGGCATGTCACTTAACAATGCCCTCAGCTGGACCTCTGATGTTAGATCACTTGCTAAAACCGCCTCAGAGAAACTTAGATTATTGCACAGAGTCCATAACTTCTATTCTGACGAGCAGTTAGCTATAATTTATAAGAGCCACGTGCACTCTCAGCTTGAATATTGCTCACCCTTTTGGAATGGATGTGGAGAGGTTGCATTAAAACAACTAAACAGAATTCAGAACAAAGCTGTTAGAATTATTAACAACCCTGGCATTACAAATAAACTACCTCCCCTACAAGTAAGAAGGAATGTTGCCTTCCTTGCATTATTTTACAAATATTTTTATGGCAAATGCTCAGACGAAGTTGCGTTCATGGTGCCACCTCTCCATGCCTTCCTTTGTGCTACACGGGCATCTTGTGGCGATCATGACTGGAATGTCACGCAGCCATATTACAGAACTTCTGCATTTCAGAATTCTTTCATTACCCGAACTGCATCTCTTTGGAACTAGCTTCCCCAAAGTTGTTTCCCTCCAAACTTCAACCTACTGCTGTTCAAGTCTGACTGTTACAGATATATTATGAACAGAGGACACCAGTAATCTGGTGTATGGATTATTTTTTTTATTCATTTGTTTTCCTTCCTCTGTTCTGTTAATAAAAAGAAAATGTGTTATGAAAAAATGGTGTTGGGTCTGTATAGAGAAGCAGTGACACAGTTGTTTTCAGAACATTAAAATGTCCTCTGAAACTACATTAACGAAGCCTAGAATTATTGTCTTGCCATTCTAATCACCTTTCACAACATACCGGTACTTCATGACAACAGTAGGTGACAGAACAGGAATTATTGCTGGTGCATAGCAACTTTGGCATACTGTCATTCCAATCTGCTGTTGCATCACCACTTGTTCCTACCATGGCTACCAGCCCTGACTGTTGGTGTACTACCACCAGGAACAGCTTGGTCTACTAGTCCCAGCCACTGATAAACAGTACCACCATCTGCCACTACTGGTGCTAGTCGGTGTACCGCCATCCATTTGTCAGCGATACCAGAGCTAACTGTTGATGTGCCTTCACAATATTACCAGTGCTAACTGCTGGTGTGGGCTCACCCCCACCCGGGCCAACCAGTGACGAGTGGACATTACAACGGCAAGACAGCTCACCAGTACAGAGGGATATGAGGTTGCTGATGATGAGGGTCATGATGATGCCAGTGATACCGAAGTAGCAGTACGAGACATCATACACGGTCCTGCCCTCACTCCTGCGGCACCATAACACACACCCTTAAACATTTGCATGTGTAAAGAAATAAACTCGCTGAATCATTACCAATGAATAAGAACAAACGCTGTAGTCATGTCCATGTAAAAAAAAAAAATGAGGAAGTAATTGAAATGTGTGCAAAAATTATTGTGATATGTCTGTTCGTTGTTGTTGGAAAGTTAATATGGAAGAATTATCATGGAATAAGAGGCAGTATGTCAACACACCCGCTGATTGATGAACAGGATGGCTTCACTAGTGGTTGGGGATTTATGGATCAAATCCCTGTAATGGAACAATGGGAACTGCTTGTGACAAGAAATGTTAGATGTTTATGATAGATATCGTTTTTTTAGGCTCCAACGTGCTTGCCTGCATCGGCCTTGGTCACATAATGGCAGCCCTCCACGCTGCTCGATATCTGGCAGCCTCCCTATTTAGTCCATTTTCCCTGAGGATTTGGAGAAAGCATATGACAAGGTAACCAGAGGGGTATATGGACGGCTTTGTGTATGTATGTATGGAGAGAAAGCCATTGATTGCTGTTAAGAGTTTTTATAATGGTAGTCAGGTTTGTGTAAGGGTGTCTTAAGTCTATCTATTGCCAGACGCCTTTATCTCGTAAGGGGTGGCCACAAACAAATCGCCTCCATGTCGCCCTGTCCCCCACCATTTCACTGCCCCGCTCCCAGCTCACACCCTCCTCTCTCATTCACTTCTCCACTCCAGCCCTCCATCTCATCATTAGCCTCCCTCTCCCTCTTCCCCCTCCACCTCACTCACATACACTCTCCTCGTCAGTCTCTCACTCCATCCTCTCCACATGGCCAAACCACGTCAGTGTGTTTCTCCTAACACTTCCTATCACATCCACATCCACATCACAATGCCCCTTCACATCCTCATTTGTCAATCTGTCTCTCCACATGACTCCACATGCTTCTGCCAAATAGCTCATTTCCACTGCTCTCACTCTTGACTTGTGTCCCTCCACAAAGGCCCAAGGTTCACTTCCATGCGTTAGAGTTGGTGTCACAATAGTGTCACGCAGTAACTTTTTCACTTCCATGTTCACTTCCCTGTTTCATATCACTGCTTTCAAGGAACCAGAAACCTTTCTTCCTTGTTGTACCCTTTCAAGCACTTCACCCTCCAAACTTCCATCCTTACTCATCACACTACCCAAGTACTTAAATGCACTCACATCTTTCATTTCCTCCTCATCCAACCTCACTGTACATTCACTGACTTCACCTCTCTCGAAGACCATAACTTTATTCTTCTCTACATTCACCTTTAGATTCCGTTTCTTACCCACTCTCCCAAACTCATCCACCAAGCCTTGCAATCACCTCTCTCGAAGACCATAACTTTATTCTTCTCTACATTCACCTTTAGATTCCGTTTCTTACCCACTCTCCCAAACTCATCCACCAAGCCTTGCAACTCTCCTTCATCTTCACTTAACAAGAGAGTATCATCTGCAAACAACAGTACAGGTAGCTTCCGAACACTGCCCTCTCTCATTAGGGTCACTCCAATATCCTTTGCCCTACCTTGTATCTCTTTTATAACCCCATGCACATACAGATTGAACAACCATGGAGACATGACACATCCATGTTTCAATCCAACCTTCAAGTAGAAAAATTCACTCGGTTCACTATCCACACGCACTGCAGCCTTAGCACCCTCATACATACTCTTCACAGTAATCAACAACTTCCCATCTACTCCATATATTCTTAATACGTTCCACAATCCTTGTCTATCCACCCTGTTATACACTATGCTTCCTCCAAATCCATGAAAGCCGCAAACAACTTCTTTCCCTTCTCTAGAAACTTTTCTACTAAAGATTTAAGAATGAATATCTGAGCTACACAACCTCTTCCCTCCCTAAAACCTCTCTGTTAGTTTCCAACTAATTCCTTTGTTACATCCCTAACTCTGTCAATAAATATCCTACCGTATACTTTTCCTATTACACTAAGAAGACAAATGCCTCTACGATTACAACACACTTCTTTTTCCCCTTTTCCTTTGTACAAGGGAATAATTATACCTGACTTCCAATCGTCCGGGACTCTACCCTCCTCCCAGGCCAATCTGCACATCTTCCACATCCATTCTACTACTATCTCTCCCCCATGTTTCAGCATTTCACCACACACTCCTGTCACGAATCAGTTCGCGACATTTCCCTTTTGTGAGAAGCCACGAACTATTAGTGGAAAACTCACTGTGTATCGCTCAGCTAACCGTTTCTCCCTCCATTTCGGAGTATACTTTTCAAATCATTCGTCACCGTTTTCAAAAAGTGACCGATTTAATGCACGTCACTAAGTGCACTACTGAGCGATACAATTGTTTCTTTATCGTTCGCCTCTGCTTCCCTCAACCGTTAGCTACGCCTTGCGTCCTGCCCATACAATGTATTTGAATTCAGTCCAGTTGTTGCTGTGACGGAGAGAGGTCCTGTGTTAGCAGTGTGAGGTCAGCTAGTACCCAAACTCCACAGTTCTTCAGTACTTCCATCCTAGTTCAGCTTGGGTGATACGCAGCATTCATCGACTATAGTATTTCCTTTGTGTATTTCCTAGTTTTAAGAGTTTAGTTAAGGTGTTTTTCCTAGGCGTAAGTATTTAGCTTCTGTGTGAGTGAGCGAGTGCGTCTCATTGATTTGATTTGAAATGTAATGTTAAATTTATTTTTGTAATTAATAAATTTAACAGTTCTATATCTTGAGCTTAATGTAGAGTAAAATCTTTTTTCATTTCTCCATAATTAAGCTTATTTTCCATATAGCTCCTAGCTTGCATAAACGTTTGCTTTCATAACTGGTATTTAGACCAGTCTTGTTGTATTAACTTAAAATCCTTTGTGCCAGGAGTTAATGCATCAGCAAGAACCTGATGTTATTATTATTAGTATTAGTTATTTATTGTCAGGGGTGATGTAACTTTCTCCAGAGGCTAACAGTACAGTAATTCAGCAATTGTGAGTAATTAGTCTCTGCTGTGTACTGTTGAGGAAGTTTATAAATTCTCGTTCTTAGAGAATCTTAGCAAGTCAGCGTAAAGTAATCGTTGCTTGATGTAGCAAGACAATCATTGTCTCTGCTCTTCAATATTGTTGAATATTGTTATCAATTTAAATAATATTTAACCATTTTTCACTAGCTTATATCAAAATTACCCTGATATTATAAAAACCCCGTGACAATTGGCGACCTCATTCCAGGATATTAACTCCTAGCTCTAAAGCTATTCACGAGATAGTGCTCACTCATTCATATTTAGGTATTTATCATTAGAGTTTATAGGCACAAGCTTACTGGTATTTACCCTTAATTTAGCAAGTGAATTTTGCTTTATTAATCAAAAGAATACTTAACTCTAGTTTATTTTTGGTAACGCCAGACGATTTTATTCGCTCCTGGGAAGTCACCATACCCATTGTGTTTATTATTGACAATAGTCTTCCCAGTCATTTACATTTTTGATTTATTCTTTGCCAGTTAACTGGATAAGACTGGTCACCACTAGCTTGTGTCTGTACTCTTTACTTGTGTTTATTAGCATTCGTTTGCGAAGCAGCAATCAGTACTGAGTCGCTAGTTATTTAGATTGAGTTAGCGACATGGCTACCACCATATTTTTACAGGAAGCCAAAGATATGGGTCTTACAGACCCAACTGAAATTAAAGAATACATACTCTCACGCCATAATCAGGAGCAGCAGCGCGAGAATGATGCCCGTGAAGAGCGTAAGATTCAGCGCGAATACGAGCGAGAACAGCGCGAACAACGTGAAAGAGAGCGTGCATATGAACAAGAGCAGCGTGAGAAAGAGCGCGAATACGAGCGTGAACAGCGCGAATACGAGCGTGAACAACGAGACAAAGAACGAGAACATGAACTTGAAGTGCTGAAGCTCAAGCGAAATTCCTTGGGTTCAGACACATCTGGTGCAGTTGGTTCAAGCTCCACGAGCGCTCTCCCTGCACATGTTATGGCGACCCCACACATCAAGCTTCCCCCATACAAAGATGGCGAGCGAATCGAGCCATACATAGCTCGATTTGAAGACATGGCTCAGCTTTACCAGCTCGATGATGCAGCTAAGCGGCTTCAGTTTCTTAGCCTGTTTGAGGGCCCTGCCCTCGATATTCTCCACAGAATTCGTGGAGACAATCTCACGTATGAAGTGATGAAAGCTGCACTCATTAAGGCGTATGGTCTCACAGTAGACGACGCCAAAGGTCAGTTCATGCGAGCTCGTCTCCAAGACAAGGAGACAGCTGTTCAGTTCCTCGACCGTCTCACTGCTTACCTAGGTGAGTGGATGGAGAAAGATGAAACTCCTTCCACGCGTGAGGGGATAATTGACCTTATGCTGCGTACACAGCTAGAGAGGTCGTGGCCTGCTGAGCTCATAGCACAGCTTAAGATCTGCCAGGTGAAAGATGCCAGCCAAATGGTAGAGAAGGCTGACGCATTCTTTACTGCATACGGGTATCAAGCTCGTAAGCAAAACACCTGGAGCAGAAAAGATACTGCCAAGTCTGGGAAGCCGTCTCAGACTGAATCCCAGCACCAAGGCCGTTCTCAGAGTAATGGCCAAGGTCCAAAACCGCAGTGGAAGGACCAGGGGCAAAACACTCAGAAACCTGAGTGGAAAAGGTACAACAAGTGCCCTAATCAGCAGCAGTATCAGCCACGCAACCGACAGTCGGGACAAACTTTTCCACCACCAGCTCAAAAGAGGCAGGAAGCGAATGCAGCCTTCATTCCTCAGCAGCAGCCTGGTGGTCACGTCCCAACCAGTGTGGGTACTTCCCCACAGTTCACTAGTCCCACAGTGACAGTGAACCCCCCTCCACAGATGGCCAATGTTCCATCTTCCCAATATAATCCACAAGGCACAATGTTCGTCGCATCAGTTCAGCAGCCTCATGAGTGGATAGCTGCTTCCTCCACAGGCCCTCCCACAGGTGACAGTACCTTCCTTGTACAGCCAGGGTTTGTGGGAGGCATTCCTGTGAAGGTCCTGAGAGACAATGGTTCCTCAGGTTGCTCTGTTAAGCAGAGTTTAGTTCGGCCTGAGCAGTATACAGGTCGACAGATCCATGCAAAGCTTATTGATGGATCAGTGAGATTGTTCCCTGAGGCATGTATCCAGGTGGCATCTCCATTTTATACTGGTACGACACTTGCAGTTGTCATGCCAGAGCCTCTATTTGACTTTATAGTAGGCAATATTCAAGGAGTCAAGGATAGTTGCTCCGATGATGGCGCTACTCAGACTTCGGCTGCTGCGGTAACACGAGCCATGGCTGAGGCTCCAGACTGTGTCACCCCAGTGATCATTGAATCGCCACAAGATCTGATGTGTAGTCAACTTGTTGTACAAGAACAACATTCTGACCCGACACTTGCTGCCGTGCGGAACAAACAAAAGGGTCGAGTGATTAAGTATTCACGGGGAGGTCGAGCCAAGTTCCTTCGCAAACAAGGACGGCTCTACCGTGAGTCACGAACACCCGAGGGCGAGGTTCGATTGCAGTTTGTCGTTCCCGCCAAGTACCGCCTAGCAGTGTTACAATGGGGTCATTGTTCAGCCTCAGGAGGTCACATGGGCAAAAGGAAGACCCAGGGCCGTATCCGAGCTGACTTTTTCTGGCCAGGGATGGGACGAGACATAGATAGTTTTGTCCGTTCCTGCAGTGTGTGTCAAAGTAACACCACTAATCAGGGACATGTCCTTCCTGTGCCATTTGAAACCACACCTGTAATCACTAAGTCAGTTGAGAGACAGGGTAGTGGTAATGTGGGTGTAGACCTGATGTCTCGCCTACTAACTGCTTACTAACTAGCAACTGTTGTATGTTGGGTTCCGTAAATAGGCATCCTAAGCGATTTGAGTAATCCAAGGACCAGCTTGGTTCCCAGTTAAAAGTGTAGACCAGACGTCTCACTCGTTGGCCCTACAGGACACAGTATATCCAGGGCTTGTACATACATGTATACCATAAGTTAAGGGGGAAGTTTGAGAACCTTGCAGAGACAGTCCGAGGCTGTGTATGAATTACCTTGTGGAATGTCTCGAGCTGTGGGCCTCTCTGAGGATTCCCGGAGAATGCACATTACCCACATGAGTGTTCACACCCACGGTGGGTGTTAAAACGTGACCTGCCCGAGATTGTAGCGATTTTCAGCTTCCTGTATTAGTCGTAAGTGTAGGAATAGGTTAACCAGTAAACCGCCCGTTCTAAGCAATTTGTGAATTCAAGAACTGGCACGTTTCCTGGTTAATAATGTTAGGTTAACTAGTAAACTGCCCGTTCTAAGAGATTTGAGTAATTCAAGAATTGGCACATTTCCTAGTTAATAAGCGTTAACCAGTAAGCTATAAGGGTTCTAAGCAATTTGTGAATTCAAGAATTACGTTTCCTGGTTAATAATGACATAAGTACTGATTGCTAGGCAGAGAGAGAGAGAGAGACAGAAATAACAGTTTTGATGCTCCACCTTAATTCCTTTCGCAGGTGTAGCTGGTGGGTGCAGCATTGCCGTGCAGATCAGCTGGCCGTTCCTGTTGCACGCTGCCGCCCTTCTCTTCTGCCTCGTCATCATTATTTTACTATAAATTTGTATTACTGTGTCATTTTACACGTAGGTACAGTTACACTACAACTGTCACACCTACACCGTGTATTACATACGCTACACTACATAACAATTAGTTGTTAATGTAAATGTAGCGAACTTTCGCTCAGTTTGACCTGAGTACAGGATTTTCACAGTCGTCACGGAGTTTTTCCCTCAAGCTTGTTTCTATTAACGTAAATACGAGGTTTTTTCGCTCACTGGCGACTGCGACTTTCTCCTGTAGCAGGATAGCACACACACCACAGTGTGAATCTTGTGCGAATGACTTAGGATGTGTACATATATATATATACAGAGTATATCCACAAATTTTTTCCCATAAGGAAAAAATTTAACTTTCTAAGGGCGTAATGTCACGAATCAGTTCGCGACATTTCCCTTTTGTGAGAAGCCACGAACTATTAGTGGAAAACTCACTGTGTATCGCTCAGCTAACCGTTTCTCCCTCCATTTCGGAGTATACTTTTCAAATCATTCGTCACCGTTATCAAAAAGTGACCGATTTAATGCACGTCACTAAGTGCGCTACTGAGCGATACAATTGTTTCTTTATCGTTCGCCTCTGCTTCCCTCAACCGTTAGCTACGCCTTGCGTCCTGCCCATACAATGTATTTGAATTCAGTCCAGTTGTTGCTGCGACGGAGAGAGGTCCTGTGTTAGCAGTGTGAGGTCAGCTAGTACCCAAACTCCACAGTTCTTCAGTACTTCCATCCTAGTTCAGCTTGGGTGATACGCAGCATTCATCGACTATAGTATTTCCTTTGTGTATTTCCTAGTTTTAAGAGTTTAGTTAAGGTGTTTTTCCTAGGCGTAAGTATTTAGCTTCTGTGTGAGTGAGCGAGTGCGTCTCATTGATTTGATTTGAAATGTAATGTTAAATTTATTTTTGTAATTAATAAATTTAACAGTTCTATTTCTTGAGCTTAATGTAGAGTAAAATCTTTTTTCATTTCTCCATAATTAAGCTTATTTTCCATATAGTTCCTAGCTTGCATAAACGTTTGCTTTCATAACTGGTACTTAGACCAGTCTTGTTGTATTAACTTAAAATCCATTGTGCCAGGAGTTAATGCATCAGCAAGAACCTGATGTTATTATTATTAGTATTAGTTATTTATTGTCAGGGGTGATGTAACTTTCTCCAGAGGCTAACAGTACAGTAATTCAGCAATTGTGAGTAATTAGTCTCTGCTGTGTACTGTTGAGAAAGTTTATAAATTCTCGTTCTTAGAGAATCTTAGCAAGTCAGCGTAAAGTAATCGTTGCTTGATGTAGCAAGACAATCATTGTCTCTGCTCTTCAATATTGTTGAATATTGTTATCAATTTAAATAATATTTAACCATTTTTCACTAGCTTATATCAAAATTTCCCTGATATTATAAAATCCCCGTGACAACTCCATCAATTCCTGAGTCTTTCCCCATTTTGATTTTCTTAATTGCTTCCACTACTTCCATTCTACTGACTTCTTCCTCTCTTCTAACATCCCTCCTTCTCCCAGCCCCAGCCACTTATACTCACATTACTTTCATTGTCTTTGTTCAACAATTTTATAAAGTGTTCTCTCCATCTGCTCACTTTTTCTCCCTTCTGCACTAGTAATCTACCATTTTATTCACTCTCCGACTAACTTCACTGCCACCCTGTCTAATTATCTTTACCTCTTTCCAGAACATTTTCTTACATTCCCTCCACTTTATATTCAAATTCCTTCCAAATTTCTCATCCATGCTCTTCTTACTCTCTCTCCTATTAATCTTTTCAACCCTCTCTTCCTCTCCACATATAGTCTCTTTTCCGTCTCTCAACTTCTTCCACATCCTGTTTCTCACTCACTCACTATATGCTTTCTTCTTTTGTGCCACAGCCTGTCTCACCTCTCCATTCCACCATGCTGTTCCATGCACCCTTTTTTGTCTTCTCTTCGCCCAACACACCACCTCACATGTTGCACAGTTTTTTTCTGTGAATATCTTGCACACTTTCCACGTCCCCCATCTGCTCCAATCCATAGTTACCCTCCTCTACTTCTCTCTTATATTCTGTTTTTTTCTCATTCTCTTGTAACCTTTCCACTCTCCTTGCATATACTACTTCCTCCTGTCCTTCCTTTCTTCTATTTCTCCATTTCACTTGGACCATGATTTTCACCACCACCAAGTGGTTGTCAGAAAGTCCACTCTTTGCATCCATTACACACCTTCGCATCCTTTCATCCACACACACATATTCAGTCATTGCCTTCCGTTCATTCATTTCATCACCCACCCTTCTCAACACTCGCCATGTATACCTATGGATCATTTTGTACCTGAAGAGGTTACCAACCCCTTCCCGGCACAAATGTCCACTAAAGCACTGCCAGTCTTAAGAGTGTGCTTTAATATTAGTGTTAGAGTGAGATAGGTTCGAGAATTATTCAGAAAATATCCAGCCTAAGGCTCTAAAAAATTGAATAGGTATCATGTTGAGCTAGGATATTATTCACCCACAAAGTAGGACCCTTCAGACTTGACACACGTACCCCAGCATTCTTTCCACTCCCTGAAACATTTTCAAAGTCGATTTTCAGTAACTCCTGCAGGTGGTTCATCACATTCATCATGATATCTTCTCACGTCTCAAATCAAGAACCCTTCAGTGCAGTTTTGAGCTCTAGGAGTGACCAAAGTCACACAGAGTCATATCTGGCGATCAGGAAGCCTGCCGAGCCTGCAGGATGTTGTGCTTGGCTAAAAATTCCTGAATCAGTTAAGAATGAGCATTGGTGTTGTTATGTTGCAGCTTCCAACTTGCTGCTTTCCAAAGGTCTGCTCTCTTCCTCCCAACTGCATCACGGAGACAACGGAAAATGTCGAGGTAGTAATGTTTGTTGACAGTCTGACCCTCCGGTGCGTATTCGTGATGCACAACATCATGGTAGTAGAAAAAAAAAATGTCAACATGCTAGCGCATTTCACCTTGCTGTGGACCTGCCGTGTTTTCTTTGACCGAGGCAACTCTGTATGCTTCCACTGGGACGACAGTGCTTTGGTTTCTGGATTGTACTCGTACACCCAAGTTTCATCTCCAGTGATAACAATCTTCAGAAGGTCTGGATCACGATTTGCACACTCCAACATGTGTTGAGCAATGTTCATCTGACAGAAGAGATCATTAAGAACGCGATGATTCACCTGCAGGAGATACTGAAAACCGAGTTTGAAAATTGTTTCACCCAGTGGAAAGAATAGTGGGCTACGTGTGTCAAGTCAGAAGCTAACTACTTTTTGGGGGATAAGTGTCGTAGCTCAACAGGTTAGCTATTTATTTTTTTTTTAGCCAAAGGGCGGATACTTTCTGAACAGACCTCGTATGTGTAACATACTCATGGCTGTTCAATTTACATACCATATACTGTGTATGAATGGGTTTATTAGAGATTAAAAGTCAAGCTATTGAGAAAGGGATGAGGACAGTAACGAGTGGTGAAGGGTGGATTATCTCAAACATGGTGTGGGCAGATGATGCTGAGTTAACTGCCGAACAAGAGATTTCAAGATTGGTGAAGACTGTTGTGAATATTTGTGAGCTTAGTGATCCGAAAGCATATGTAAATGAGAGCAAAGTGATGGTTGCTGAGGAAGAAGGTGACTCCCAGTGTGATGTGATGGTGTATGATGAGAGACTTGAATTAGTGACAGATTCAGTACAGAGGTGGTATAGTGGAGAGTGGTAAATGTGCAAAGGAAAGGAAAAGTGGAGTCTCACAGGAAAATAAGGTGGCAGTTGCTATGAAGATACTGATGTGAAACAGGTCCAAGTATATTGGCTATGCTTGAAGACTACATACAGGAGTTTCAGTGCCCACAGTAACATTTGAGTGTGACATTGGTATGAAATGAAAAGCTTAGAGTAAGTACAGTAGAAATGTAGTTTCGGGTGAATGAGCGTGAAATGTGGATGGGATGAGAAATATAGTGAGTCATTAAAGATGTGGAGTGAGGAAGTCTATGGACAGTAGAGTGTGTCTTTAGATGGTATGGTAATTTGAAGAGGATGGATGTAAATACTGTAGTATAGCGAAAAGGGTATAACTGTTTAAACATGAAGGTTGGAGGAGGTATGGAAGACCAAGAAGGTGGACAGATATGGTGAAGGAATGTGTGAGAAAATGAGGCATGGAGGTTGATAAGGCTAGGAAATTATCAGGGGATCAAACTGCTTGAAAGAATTTTGTACTAAAGTGTGACGTAGTTTGGCACCTCTGTTTTTACCACGTGATGTGACAGTCACCAGAGTTGTTCTAGCTGATCAATAAGGTGAAGTACATAAGTGTGGTAAGTTATGCTTGTGATGGGAAGTCAGGATTCCAGGAGTTTGAATGGTGAGTAAATAAGAATGTGGTTCATTTAACTAGGCATGATGTTGATTAGTTCTCCTCCTGCCATTTTTTCTTTTTTGCCCTCTGGCCCTGTCTCACTGCATCCTTGGTTGGAAAAAATGTTGGGATGATGATAATGAAAATGATGAAGCTCAAGAAAACTCAAAGGTAAAGCAAGAGAGGGTAACGTCCTCTCTTGCTTTACTTTTTACCAAAAAATAATTTCAGGAGTAATTCTCCCTTCATGTTGAATATATCTATCTATCTATTTATAGCCCGACACCTTGATCCCACAAAGGGTGGCCGCAGACAAAACGCCTCCATGTCGCTCTGTCACCCACCATTTGACTGCACTCTCCCCAACTCACTCCCCCCTCCCTCAGATACCTCTCAACTCCATCCTTCCACTTCATCCTTGGTCTACCCCCCCCCTCTCCCTCCCTACACTTCATCTGCACACACTCTTAGTCAGTCTTTCATTCTCCATTCTCACTACATGCCCGAACCACCACACTGTATTTCTCCTAATTTTCTCAACCACATCCACATCCACCCCACAACATTTCTTCACTTCTTCATTCGTCAATCTGTCCCTGCATGTCACTCCACATGCCCCTCTCAAGTAACTCATTTCCACTGCTCTCACTCTTGACTTGTTCCCTTTTGGCAAGGTCCATGCCTCGTTTCCATACGTCACAATAGGGATCACAATACTATCATGCAGTGACTCCTTAAACTCACCTCCCTATTTCTCATCACTGCTTTCAGTGAATCAACATCCTTCCTTCCCTGCGGTACCCTTTCAAGAACTCCATCTCCAAAAGTTCCATCCTTACTCATCACACTACCCAGGTACTTGATGATACTCACATTCTCCCTATCTTCACCATCCAACCTCACTGTGCATTCTGTGACTTTATTCCTCTCAAACACCGTAACTTTACTCTTGTTTACATTAACTTTCAGATTCCTCTTCCTACACGCTGTCCCAGATTCTTTCACCAAACCTTCCAACTCCCATTCATCGTCACTCAACAATACTGTATCATCAGCAAACAGCAACACCGGAATCTTCCAAATCTCACCCTCATTCATTGGAGCCACCCCCACATCCACTGACCTACCTTGCACGTCCTTTGCAACCCCATCCATGTATATATTAAACAGCCATGGAAACATCACACATCCTTGTTTTAGTCCAACATTTAGATCAAAGAACTCACTCAATTCATTATCCACTTGCACCGTAGCCCTAGCTCCTTCGTACATACTCTTCACAGCATTCAGCAATTTCCCCTCCACTCCATATATTCTTAAATACCTTCCACATACCTTGCCTATCTTTCCTGTCATAAGCTTTCTCCAATTCCAAGAAGGCAGCATACACTTTCTTTCCCTTCTCTAGATACTTCTCCACTAAACATCTTAAAACAAATATCTGATCTACACACCCTTTTCCCTTCTTAAATCCCCCTTGTTCTTTTGCAACTAGCTCCTCTGTTATATGCCTAACCCTATCAATGAGTATTCTACCATATATTTTTCCAGTCATACTAAGAAGGCTAATACCCCTATGGTTACCACATACTTCTCTCTCCCTTCTTCCTTTGTATGAATGAACAATTATACCTGATTTTCCAGTCCTCTGGAACCCTTCCCTCTTCCCAAGCCACTCTACACAACTTCCATATCCACTCCACAATCTCACCCCCATACTTCAGCATTTCACCACACTCCAACAATTCCTGGGGCATTTCCCATCTTCATCCTCTTCATTGCTTCCACTACTTCCGCCCTACTGATCTCTTCCTCCCTCCTCTCATCTCTTCTCCCAGCCATTCCCCAACCACTTATACTCGCACTGCTCTCACTCTTTACATTTAACACATCCTCGAAGTGTTCCTTCCATCTCCTCATTTTCTCTCTCTTCCCCACCAACAGTCTATTATTCCCATATTTCACTCCCCTACTATTTCCATTTTCACACTGTCTTACTTTCTTTACCTCCTTCCAAAACAATTTCTTACCCTCCACTTAACAATCAGATTCCTCCCAAACTTTTCATCCACTTTCTTCTTACTCCCTTTCACCAATCTCTTCACCTCCCATCTCCTCCTCACATATACATTCCTCTTCTCTCTCATCTTCTCCCCTACCTATACTCTCTAGCCAGTCATTATATGCCTTCTTCTTTTGTTCCACAGCTCGTTTCACCTCATCATTCCACCATGCTGTCCCCTGCACACCCCTGCATCTCCTCCTCACTCCACAAACCACCTCACATGCTGCCCCTATCTCATCCGTGATTATCTTACAGACATCTTGCACCTCTTCCATCTGCTCTAACTCATACCTTCCCAATCTTTTTTCCTCTTTGCTCTTATACTCTGCCATTTTCTCACTATCTTGCAACTTCTTCACTCTTCTCACAGGAGTTGTTTCCTCCTGTCTTCCCCATCGTCTCTTCACCCATTTTCTTTGCAGCCTTACTTTGGCCATCACTAAGTTCCATTCCTCCACCCTCTCCACACTCTTGCACCCAACACTTTTCTTCTCATCCGCTCCTGCACACACATGTAATCTATCATTGCCTTTCGTTCAACAAGTTCACCGTCCCATCCTCCTCATGACTCTTCATGTATACCTGTGGATCATCTTATGCCTAAAGAAGGTGTTGGCTATTGCCAACCCCTTACCAGCACAGATTTCCACCAAAGCACTACCATTCCCAACTTCAGTTGGCACACCCCACTGACCAACCACTCCATCCACTTGTACATTCCCACCTTTCCATTCATGTCTCCAATCTAAAACACTCTCTCGCTCCTCTCAAACTTGTCCATACATGCTTCTACACTTGCTCAAAACTCATCTTTCACTCTTGCCACTTGGTCCTTTGTCGTCGCTTACGCACATACAGTCACCCAAGCCTGTCCACCTACTTTCATCCTCACCCATACAATCCTTGCATCCACTGTTCTATACTCTCTTATATTCTCCTTCCACTTCTTGCTTATCATCAGACATACTCCCTCTCTTGCCCTCTCATTCTCATTAACTCTGGCACATATTCCTAAACCGTATTCCCATTCCCTCACCCTTTCACCCCCCCATTTAATTTCAGTCAATCCACATACATCCACTCTTGCATCTTCAAGCACCTGAACAGTCTCTCTCTCTCTTTCGCTTCATCATTCACTCCTCTCACATTCCATGTCCCCACCCTAAGAATGTACTTTGTCCATTCCTTAGTCGTCAACATATGGTCCGCCCCAGTCCGAGGAGCTTTATTCGCTTGTTTAGTTAGTTCTTTTTACGGGATGGTGCACTAACCGACCAAGAACCCTTTTAGTCGCCTCATATGACAAGCAGGGATACTGGGGGAGTATTCATGAAACCCCCCCTACTTGTAGTTAAAGAGATAGTTTCATGTTTGATGACACTGTTTGTTAACCTGTTAGTGTCAGGTGCCATAGTGGTGAAATCTGCAGTCAGGTCAGTGGTGAGATTGGTGCTGGGTGTAGCAGTGGTGATGTTGCTGATGAAGGCGACGATGGAGGAGTTGACAGGGTGCAGGAGGTTCTCAGGACAGCTGTCAACAGAAAGGGGGAGGTGGGTGGGGTGTCCTCCCCCACGCAGGAACTTGCCCACCACCACCCAAATGTTGTAACAGAAGGCCACCAGGAATCCTAACACTGCACCCTGAAGATTGTGGTTTGGTCATATTAATCTCTGTGGTTTTATGTGGACATCAGTTGATATAAAATACTACGTGCATGTGTTATAGTATTGCCCTCCATATTCCCAGCAGACCTGATATTAAAAAGGAAGAGGATCAACTGAGATAACAGTCCTATGTCCTCTGTTCTTACTCTCGGCAGTTTTGCAGCAATCCTCTGATCTAGGTTCTGCACTAATAATAAGTTAGTTCGTGTGGCATTTTGATATGAGGTGTGAATATGGTGAATGTGTTAAGAAATTCAAGGTATGTTGTGTTGGCACTGCGTGAGGCAAGGATGAACGGGCATGAAGTGGAGGAGTGAGAAGGTGTGATATGTATAGATCAGGCATATACGCGTGAGTGGATGGCGTAAAGAAGGAGTTGCTCTGTTGATGAATGATGTATAGCAGAGGAATGAAAGATCATAAATTTGTCAGCATGAGGTTTATATATGTCAAGTTCCAATCTGGGAGAAAAATTTGATAATAAAAGACATATTTGGTGATGGGAGAGGGAGAGAGAGTAACCTTGACACTGGTGGTATGAGCATAAGAGCAGTAGAGAGGACTGAACTTATGTTGTAGCTAATTATAATGATACAAATAATTGCATTATTGTAAAGTACGAAAGTTTTGCTTGTGGAAAATATGAAATCCACAAGAATTAGACACCAGTGTAATGAAATAATTGACTTCCATCGATAATGAGTGTGATTATGAAGAAATGTATGATAAATGAGAGGAACAGTAAGTTATAAAACCTGTGACATCTTTGTGTCCCTACGTGAGTTTCAAGATGTACAGTGATTATGAAATACTATTTTGTGTATGAGTGAAAGAATTAGCAATAATTGTTTTTATATCAGTCATGAAATATATACAGTAATCTGTGCTGCTTCCGTCATAATAATACAACGATTGTACAGTTCTGGTGGCCTCTCCTGACTAGCCCTTTGCATACAGTACAGTATGCTTCACTAATCAAAGAACTTTCCAGCCAACGTAGCAGCCATCTTTTATACAACTTCCCTCTCACACACCACTCACAAGAAGGTAATGATTTGCATTTACTTATTCTGCGTGATGTGTTTGACCATTAGGGAAGGGTAAACTTTAGTTTTGAAAGAGCTGATACCCCCTCCCTTCTCAAAACCCTGTGTGGGAGGTAATGCCTGCAAGATACAGTAAATCCCTGTAGTTGTAGGTTACATATATAATTTTTTGACTATTAATAATATACTCCTCATGGAGCAACGTAGGATTGGATGATGAAATGAAATAGCAATACTTTTATGTGGAGAGTGTAAACCTGTGCCCACCTTTGTGTTGACCCAGGGTGTGCACATGCCAGCCAGGAAGACGCCTAGGATTGGTCCCTTGACAGCTCCTGAAATGCTGATGAAGACTTGGAAGATGTTGCCCAGGTTGCCTGCCAGCACACCCACACAGATGCCTGACAGGCCCATCACCACAGCTGCCACCAACATGCAGCATCAATACACAGTGTCACAAGACAGTGTCTACCAGAATGTAAGGAAATTATTTTGCAATACTCTATGCTGATGATACAATCTGGTTCCATTGTATAAAATTATAAATGCCATGGACAACATGCAGTGCTGAGTGTGTATTGACAACACAGGGAATGATTTTTAAAAGAGTTTATGGCCCCCTCAAAACTGCAGAATTATTGCTGATAACATGAGAAGAAAGCCTTACATATGAGCTTGAGGACTCTGGTGGCTGAGGCATCTGACATCTTGCTGAAGTATGGAATATCCTTCAGAAAGTCCTCCCACAGCAGGCAAGCCATAGAATTACCGTAGCTGGACAGCGAACTGTGTGGAAAGTGGAACATTGTTTGATAATTATGAATGTGTTGTTTGAAAGGGAAATTTTCCCCCGAGCTAGACCTTATTAGATCATATAGCACTGCTAGGTGACAGAAGGGCACTATCCCTCCCGCCATGGCAGCTACCTGGCATGGCTTGAACTCACGACCCCCCAGTCTCAAGTCCGACACTCTACCACTGTGTCACCCTGACCTCATGTGTTGTTTGATGAATACATAGATGATAACTTTATCAAGAAATTTATAATCAATGATTGTTTTTCTTGAACGATTACTGTAAGTAAAAGCTAAAGTTTGAAATGTGGCAAATAGTCACTTGAAGTGGAAGGCTAATGTGTGCTCTGAAAGATGTGATATGGAGAAGAAAATTGAACAAAAAGGCTGCAAGACAACTTCAAAAAGGAATATATACTATGCTTAGCATTGTCATGTGGATGGAAGAAACTGACGATAATAATTAAAAAAAAAAAAAAAAAGGAAAGTGATCCATTGAGAAATGTGGAATAATATATCCTTGCATCATTAGGATAAGAACTGATGTAGTTGAAAACTGAAGCACAATGGAGTTGTTTCCTCCAAGTACTGTAGACTGCCTCCGGTGTGACAACATGGAACACTTATATTATTGTGAGGGAAGTACATGTACAGGAGATGATGGAAGAATGAGATATTGTACAGCAGTTCAAACAGATGTACAAGACATCAAGATGTGGAGACTTGTGAAGCAAAGAATTAGCAAATGATTACACTGTATTGAAGATTCTTGCACAGATTTATGTATGATTCAGTTATGGCATTATCTCTCATATTGTTGTGTATGTACTTACTGAGATGAGTTATCTCAAAGAAAATGACCTGTTTTATACCAGCTTCAACTCAGGTGTGGAACAGTGCCCCTTGTGGGATACACTTTTAGCCTTAGCAACTTCAGTGCAGTTATTGGCACTGACAGGGAAGGCTTTGAGGATTGTTTATAAGTAGGTACCCATGGCTTTAGAACCAGGAATTCCAATAGTTCTAACTTTATGTATTTTGAAAATACCATACAGTATGTTGAAAATAACTGCATCCAGATTCCAGAAGCCTTATCTTCACTGCTGGACTTTTTATTTCATTGATGAAGGGGTTGCTAATGAGACTGACCACCTTGTTGTAAGAACTCCGGAGCATCCTGTAGAACTGCTTGGTTTTCAGGAAAACAGAGTCCTTTTCTGCAGTTCACAGACTTGATGTTGCTGCTCTAAGGCTACAGATGAAATATGGGAAAATCTCGGGATGTCATGTATAACTATTCAGTTTTGAGTATGGAATGCACTGATGAGTATGCAGTGGCAGTCAGGAGTCAGTTTGGTGTGGTCAGTGCTGTTGATGACCCTTGTGAGTGGTTGGGTACTCATAAATGTGTTACTGTGGGAGAAGCTGATGAATGTGTTGTTGAGTGCTGTAGATCAAGTAGAGGATTTGTCTCACCAGGGATGCTAGCAACAGTTGGTGGGTTATGCTTCTAGACTGGCTAGGGACTGAGGGCCACAAAGATTTCTGGCTTGTCGGTCAAAAGTTTTACCAAGAACGGACAAAGAGAGGTATGTCAGGGAAATTCCTGAGGAGTTAGGGGGTGCCTTTCAAGTACAGTAAAAGTCCTGTAATCCGAATGCCAGGGGACCGAGGGTCTTTCGGACTTTTTTATTTTTTTTTATTTTTTGGACTACTAGGGGGGACTTTTGAAAACATTCCCTAATTCATGGAAAGAAGCCAATATCCACCCAACTCCAAATAAAGGAAGTTCCTCTGACCCCTCTGATTACGAGACCAATAGCTGTCACATCTTCTCTTGGTAAGGTTTTTGAAACTGTAATTAATAAGCACATAGTTAAACATCTTGAATCCGACAACTTAATTCGTCATAGACAATATGCTTTTCGCCACAAGAGATCCACCATTGACATATCCAATCTTCTAACTCATACCATCCATCAATCAGTTGATCTATCTATCAATCTATTGCCAGACGCCTCAATCCCGTTTGGGGTGGCCACAAACAAATCGCCTCCAAGTCGCCCTGTCCCCCGCCATCTCACTGCCCTGCTCCCAGCTCACACCCCCCTCTCTCATATACCTCTCCACCCCATCCCTCCATCTCATCCTCGGCCTCCCCCTCCCTCTTCCCCCCTCCACCTCACTCACATACACTCTCTTCATCAGTCTTTCACCCTCCATCTTCTCCACATGGCCAAACCCCCTCAGTGTGTTCCTCATAACGCTTCCTATCACATCCACATCCACACCACAATGCTCCTTTATATCCTCATTCGTCACCCTGTCTCTCCATGTGACTCCACAGGTTCCTCTTAAATAACTCATTTCCACTGCTCTCACTCTTGACTTGTGTCTTTCCAACAACGTCCAAGCTTCACTTCCGTACGTTAGAGTTGGTATCACAATACTGTCATGTAGTAACTTTTTCACTTCCATGGTCACTTTCCTGTTTCTTATCACTGCTTTCAAAGAACCAGCAACCTTTCTTCCCTACTGTACCCTTTCAAGCACTTCACCCTCCAAACCTCCATCCTTACTCATCACACTACCCAAGTACTTAAAAGTACTCACATTTTCCAATTCCTCACCATCCAACCTCGCTGTACATTCACTGACTTCACCTCTCTCAAAGACCATCACTTTACTCTTCCCTACATTCACCTTTAGATCCTGTTTCTTACACACTCTCCCTAACTCATCCACCAAGCCTTGCAGCTCCCCTTCGTCTTCACTCAACAGCACAGTATCATCTGCAAACAACAGAACAGGGTGTTTCCAAACACTATCCTCTCTCACCAGGGCCACTCCAACATCCACTACCCTGCCTTGTACCTCTTTTATTACCCCATCCATGTACAGATTGAACAACCATGGAGACATGACACTTCCCTGTTTCAACCCAACTTTCAAAGAGAAAAATTCACTTAGTTCACCATCCACACGTACTGCAGCCTTCGCACCATCGTACGTACTCTTCACAGCATTAAACAACTTCCCATCTACTCCATATATTTTTAACACTTTCCACAATCCTTGTCTATCCACCCTGTCATATGCTTTCTACAAATCCATGAAAGCCGCATAGATCTTCTTTCCCTTCTCTAGAAACTTTTCCACTAAAGATCTAAGAATGAATATCTGATCTACACAACCTCTTCCCTTCCTAAAGCCTCCCTGTTCTTCTCCAACTAATTCCTCTGTTCTTTCTCTAACTGTCAATGAGTATCCTACCATACACTTTTCCTATTATACTAAGAAGACAAATGTCCCTATGATTACCACACACTTCTTTTTCCCTTTTTCCTTTGTACAAGGGAATAATTATACCTGACATCCAATCCTCCGGGACTCTACCTTCCTCCCAGGCCAATCTGCACATCTTCCACATCCATTCTACTACTATCTCTTCCCCATGCTTCAGCATATCACCACACACTCCATCAATTCCTGGGGCTTTCCCCAATTTAACTTTCTTCATTGCTTCCACAACTTCTATCCTACCGATTTCTTCCTGTCTTCTCATCTCCCTCCTTCTCCCAGCCATTCACCAGCCACTTATACTCGCATTACTTCCATCCTCTATTTTCAACAACTCCTTAAAGTGTTCTCTCCATCTGTTCACTTTTTTTCCCTTCTCCACTAGTAATCTACCATTTTTATCTTTCACTCCCCTGCTAACTTCACTTCCACCCTGTCTTACTCTTTTCACCTTTTCCCAGAACATTTTCTTACAGTCCCTCCACTTTACACTCAGGTTCCTTCGAAATTCCTCATCCACTCTCTTCTTACTCTCTCTTACTAATCTTTTCACCTCTCTCTCTTTCTTTCTACATATAACTCTCTCTTCTGCCTCTCAACTTCTTCCACGCCCCTGTTTCTCATCCATTCATTGTATGCTTTCTTCTTTTGTGCCACAGCCTGTCTCACCTCTTCAGTCCGCCACGCTGTTCCTTGCACCCCCCTCCGTCTTCTCTTCCTTCCACACACCACATCACATGCTGCACATATTTCTTCTGTAAATATCCTACACACACCTTCCACGTCTCCCATCTGCTCCAGTTAATATTTGCCCAATCGTTCCTCCACTTCTCTCTTATACTCTGCCTTTTTCTCATCCTCTTGTAACCTTTCCACTCTCCTTGTAACTACTCCTTCCTCTCGTCTTTCCCTTCTTCTATTCCTCCATCTTACTTGAATTCTAATTCTATCCACCACCAAGTAGTGGCTAGAAAGTCTACTCCCCCAACCTCTATAAGCTCTTGCATCCATTACACATCTTCACATCCTTTCATCCACACACACATAATCAATCATTGCCTTCCTTTCATTCAGTTAACCACTCCCCCTTCTAATCACTCGCTATGTATTCCTGTGGATCATTTTATGCCTGAAGAGGGTATTGGCTATCACCAACCCCCTCCCAGCACAAATGTCCACTAACGCACTCCCATTCTCATCTATCTCAGCAGGCACACCCCACTCACCAACTATTCCATCCACCTTCACATTCCCAACTTTACCATTCATATCACCAATCAAAAACACTCTCATTCCTTCCAAACTTTTCCATGCACACTTCTACATTTGTCCAGAACTCTTCTCTCACTCTTCTAGCACGATCTTGCGTTGGCTCATACACACACACAATCGCCCACATTTGTATTCCAACTTTCAACTTTACCCACACAATCCTTGACCCAACTGATCCATACTGTCTTATGCTCTTCTTCCAACTTTTACTCACAACTATGCATACTCCTTCCTTTGCCCTCTCATTCTCACCTACTCCTGCACATATACCCCATCCATACTCCCATTCTCTCACGCTTTCTCCTCTCCATTTTGTTTCAGTTATTCCACATACACCCACTTTCGCACCCTCAAGCACATGGACAATCTCTCTCTCTTTCACTTCATCATTCGTTCCCCTTACATTCCACGTTCCGATAACCAATAGCTGTCACATTTTCTCTTGGTAAGGTTTTTGAAACTGCAGCTAATAAGCACATAGTTAAACATTTTGAATCCGACAACTTAATTAGTGATAGACAATATGGTTTTCGCCACGAGAGATCCACCATTGACATATCCAATCTCCTAACTCATACCATCCATCAATCAGTTGATCTACATGGAGAAACTCATGCAGTAGCCCTGGATATTTCTAAAGCTTTCGACAGAGTGTGGCACCGTTCCCTGTTGTCCAAACTCCCTTGCTATGGACTAAACTCTTTGTTCTTTTGACTTCCTCATATCTAAGCAACAGAAAAATAAGAGTAAAAGTAGATGTTGTATACTCCAGTTTCCGCCCAATTAACGCCGGCGTGACGCAGGGATCAGTTCTGGCACCAACCCTGTTCCTTGTTCATATTAATAATCTCTTATATGTCACCCACAGTCCCATCCATTCATATGCAGATGACTCAACACATCATATTTCATTCATACTCAGACATCCATTTACAAAGTCTGATATCTCTAACTCTCAACTCAGTACAGCCATTGCTTTAAATCAAGACTTATCCACGATCAGTGAATTGGGACAAAATAACCTTGTCTCATTTATTGCTAGTAAAACTAAATATATACAATTTACTATTAGACAGGTATTGCCAGAATCGTATATTACCTTCAATGCTACAAATATTCCCATTTCCAAAAGTATTGATATTCTCGGTGTCTCGCTTAACAATGCCCTCAGCTGGATCTCTCATGTCAGATCACTTGCTAAAACCACCTCAAAGAAACTTGGATTATTGTACAGAGTCCGTAACTTCTTCACTGATGAGCAATTGGTTATAATTTATAAGAGTCATGTGCGCTCTCAGCTTGAATACTGCTCACCCTTTTGGAATGGATGTGGAGAGGTTGCATTAAAACAAGTAGACAAAATTCAGAACAAAGCTGCTAGAAATATTAATAACCCTGCTATTACTAATAAACTACATCCCCTACAAGTAAGAAGGAATGTTGCCTCCCTTGCGTTATTTTACGGATATTTTTATGGCAAATGCTCAGACGAAGTTGCGTCCATTGTGCCACCTCTCCATGCATTCCATCATGCTACACGTGCAGCTGGTAGTTCTCATGACTG
Organism: Coenobita brevimanus; assembly: GCF_032717465.1. Taxonomy (NCBI): domain Eukaryota; kingdom Metazoa; phylum Arthropoda; class Malacostraca; order Decapoda; family Coenobitidae; genus Coenobita; species Coenobita brevimanus. Next base: position 14,032,099 of record NC_137001.1, read on the forward strand.
GAATGTCACTCATCCATACTGCAGAACTTCTGCCTATCTGAATTCTTTCATTCCCCGAAATGCATCTCTCTGGAACTCGCTTTCCCAGAGTTGTTTCCCTCCAAACTTCAACCTACTGCTGTTCAAGTCTAACTGTTACAGATATTTTATGAACAGAGGACACAAGTAATCTGGTGCATGGATTATTTTTTTTATTCATTTGTTTTTCCTTCCTCTGTTCTGTTATTTAATATATATATATATATATATATATATATATATATATATATATATATATATATATATATATATATATATATATATATATATATATATATATATATATATATATATATATATATATATATATATATATATATATATATATAAATATATATATATGTATATTTATATATATATATATGTATATACATATATATATATATATATATATATATATATATATATATATATATATATATATATATATATATATATATATATATATATATATATATATATATATATATATATATATGATCATTAAATAAACACTTAAAATGTTATGGTTTATTGTTTTACACACCGGAAATGGAAAGAATTGTAGATGAATAGTTGCAGGCAGGTGCATCCAAGTAGAAGAGCAAGTCCAAGCCACATAAATCTTTAGATAATGCCCAGAAATTTTTAAGAAAGCCTAGAAAAAAAAAATTCCCTTGCAATATTCAGAGTATTGGGATGTTTGGATTATTGGTGGTCGGTTTGGAGGACCTTTACAGTAAATGACATTCGACCTGCTATGAAGCCCTGAGGAAACTCTGCTCCAGACCTGCCTCTCAGGTTAATTCTGCTTATATATTAGATAGATGGCTTGTGTCTAGAGTGAGTGACTAGAGGGCTCATTAGCCTAAATACTTGAAGTAGTTGTGTACAGCAGAACCCAGCATGGAGCTTCCATCGGCTGATGTTCAGTCGCCGGCTGCCATCCCACCAGTCTGCAATGCCATGTCTTCCTTAGATGAATACAGGAAGACAGTGACAAGGCTGAAAAGTGGTAGGGCGACTGGTCTTTGTGGCATCGGGCCAAACTGATCAAAGCTGGGGAAGAAGCCATATATGGGGATTACTTGCAGTAGCAGAAGCTGTTCGATGTACTGGTATAATTCCTCCTGACTGGACAAGGTGTTTGGTTAGCCTTGTTTGGCAAGGCAAAGGAGATCAGTGTGACTGCAGTAACTACCACGGTGTTACAGTGTTCAGTGCTCCAGGCAAGGTCTTGCTCATATGCTGTTGATGGATATCCAGAACCATTAGTTCAAGATTCAGAGGCCTCGGCAATCTTTACCCAAGAAGTCTACACTTGACTGTATTCTAACCATTGTGAGTTTCAGTAAGGGCTGCTGGCAGCCTGCATCACTCTTAAGAAGGCGCTTCACTCAGTAAATGAGGCAGCAGTAGGGGGATTCCTGTTCCCCTGGCACCCCCACAGTGATTATCCAGTTGATAACTGGCTTGTATTTAACACTGTATGTGTGTGTGTGTGTGTGTGTGTGTGTGTGTGTGTGTGTTCTACTGCGTGCCCATTGAGTTTATTTTTTTAATTTTCCAGTGTCAGAATAATGATGAAAAGTGTGAGGGTCATGACGAAAGATGTGATAGTGATGATCAGGTTCGAATCCAAGAATATTTTGAGGTGTTGTCCATACACAGTCTCAAAGTGATGAGCAATTGACAGTTGGTATCATTTGCTCTATTATTATATTTTCAGATTTTTGACCCGATGATGAAGTGCTGTGAACATGGATGTGAATATTGTTTATATATCGGTATTGTTCGTAACTTTCGTGCTTGCATGCTCCGGCCTTGGTCACCTAATGGTGTCTCTCAACGCTACTTGATCTCTGGTAGCTCCCTATTTAGTCCTTTATCCTTGAGGCCACACTCTGTAACCTTATCCCAGGTCTTTTTCGGTCTGCCTCTCACAACCCAACTCCCAACGTGAATAGGTTGTATCATAGTTCTGTCGTTCATTCATTTTTGAAGGATCTAACGCGTTTGCATGACTCGGCCTTGGTCATCTACTGGCGGCTGTCCATGCTGCTCAATCTCTGGCAGCTTCCCTATTCAGTCCGTTATCCCTGAGGTCACACTCAGTGACCTTGTCTCAGGTCTTTCTCGGTCTACCTCTCGCAACCGTACCCCCAGCATTAACACTTCTCACTTTCTGCAACCAATTATCATCTCCCACCCTCTACACATACCAAAACCATCTCAAACTTCTGTTCTTCACCACAGCACCAATACACTCCAGTCCTGTCCTAGCCCTCAACTCTTCCACTGTAAACCTAGCCCCCCCCCCAGGTCTCACATTCAAGGACGCACTGCACATCCACCTAATCATTGTCATTTCTATACGTTTGAGCCAGCGACTATCCTCTTCCTTTACTGCTCAAGTCCCACTACCATACAGCATTACACTCCAAACACATGCTGCATACAAAGATCCCTTAGCATGGAGGGAGAGGCTTCTCAATGTCCGGAGAGGCAACAGCTCCCAAAACTTCTTCCAACCACTCCCCACTCTATCCACAGAGCTAGCTCCTGCCCCACCTCCAACACATGACATGTCTCCCAAATAACATAACTCTTCCACACACTCAAGAGACTCACTAACAAGCTCAATCCTTTCATGCCTGACAATCTCCAACTGCTATCCCCGCCACACCACGCACATAATATCAGCATTATCTCGCCGTCTACCTCTAATACCACTACATTTCTCATGCACCCACTTATCACAGACACTGCACGAGGTGGAATTACTTCCCACGCCCTTGTGGCAAATCGCACATGATCACTCTCCCTCGTCTTTGACAGGACCGCCCCCAATCCTAGATATTATCACTTTTGTTTTATCTGCATTTGCTCTTAAGCCCTTGTGCCCCATACCATCTCTCCACTTCGTAAATCTTTCCTCCGCCCCGCCCCCCCCCCTTTCATTCTCTGCAATCATCACCAGATCAGCAGCATACAACATCTCCCACGGGAGTCCATTTCTGAGGTCACGTGAGAGGGCTTCAAGTACCATGATAAACAACAAGAGGCTCAAGACTGACCCCCTAATGCACACCAGCATTCATGGAAAACCCATCACTCAAATCTCCATTCACCCTTACCTGGGTGCGAGCACCCACATACATGGCCATAACCACCCTAACCAGCCACTCCTCCATCCCAAGCTTTCTCATTGTCCACTTCACCACCTCTCTAGGGACTGTCAAAGGCCTTCTCCAAAGCAACAAAAACAAAGTACAGTTCCCGTTTCTTTCCTATATATTTTCTGAAGCTGTCAAACAATGAATACGGCATCAGTGGTCGCTTTGCGTGGCATAAACCCAAACTGCCTCTCATCAATATTCACTCTTTCGTTAATCATACCTTCTAGAACTCTCTCCATTACCTTCATTATTTGGTGTAAAAGCTTTATTCCTCCATAATTTCCTTTTTCCAGGCATCACCCTTCCCCTTGTACACATTTCTTTGGAGGAAAAAAAATAAGGGAAAGACCTAATCTATGTGTGTATATTGCAGAGTGACGCAAATAATGCTTCACTAAACTCATGTGGCAGTATCTTATGTGTTATGGGGATGCCTCAGTCTGCTAGTATGGGCGCGGATGATGGAATATGAGTATGAAATAAATATGCGATGCAGGGTAGATACTGGTAATACTAAGTGATGATATAGGATGTAAGAGTGATGATAAAGGATGTGAGAGTGACGATAATGGATGTGTGAGTGATGATAAAAGATGTGAGAGTGATGATAAAGGATGTGTAAGTGATGATAAAGGATGTGTAAGTGATGATGGATGTGAGTGATGACAAACGATGTGTGAGTGATGATACAAGATGTGAGAGTGATGATAAAGGATGTGGATGAAAGTAATAATAAAGGATAGTGTTAATGGATGTGAGTAATGATAAAGGAAGTGGATGAAAGTCATGATAACGGATAATGATGATGGATATGAGTGATGATAAAGGATATGAGAGTGATGTTAAAGGATGTGAAAGTGATGATGGATGTGAGAGTGATGGTACAGGATGAGAGTGATGTTAAAGGATGTGAAAGTGATGATGGATGTGAGAGTGATGATTCAGGATGAGAGTGATGATAAATGATAGTGATGATAAAAGATGTGAGTGATGATAATGGATAGTGATGATGGATGTGAGTGATGATAAAAGATGTGAGTGATGATAATGGATAGTGATGATGGATGTGAGTGATGATAAAGGATGTGGGTGATGATAATGGATAGTGATGATGGATGTCAGTGATGATAGAAGATGTGGGTGATGATAATGGATAGTGATGATGGATGTGAGTGATGATAAAGGATGTGGGTGATGATAATGGCTGCTGATAAGAAAAGGAAGAACCACTACATCACCCACCTAAGGGCTCCGCTATAGAAAGCTGCCACAAAGACCCCAGGAACGCCAGTGAGGTGACCCAACTTCTGCATGACCAGATAAGGGATCACCTGGTCCGGTTTCTGTATCCTTCCTGATGCCAAGGGATCGCAGTCTCTGAAGGCAGCACAGGCAACCAGGCCGGAGAAGCAGAACAGACCCCACAGCAGCCACACACCCACGGCAAAAGAGATGACCAACCTGTGGGGAAAAACAGGTAAATTAAAGATTAAATGGTACCAGCAGATACCTTTTAACAACCACACACCCACAGCAAAAGCGATGACCAACCTGTGGTAAAAAGGTAAAAATTATTAGATATACTAACAGAGAAGTACAACATACCCCACAACAGCCACACACCCACAGCAAGAGATGACCAACCTGTAGTAAAAACAAGAGGCTTACGAGGTCGAAGTAAATTAAGCATTGGTGAGTGTATGTCAATGAAGTACCCTATAATGAGCTGAAGCACTGATCTTCTGAGCACTACAAATGATAGTTCGTGTTTAATGTTGGGACGATACGTGGATTAAGCAGTGTTGTGCTGGGCCAGTATTTGTACAGTTTATGTGAATTCTGTGTTTTCAGCCCTTACCTTGGGGATTTTTATACTCATATAAAGTCTGCTATGAATTTTAACATAAATTAATCTGAATATTTAAATATGCAGTATGTCCACACTCACTCCTCAATATGCAACTCCATGAGAATGTAGTGGGGTTACGCAGTTTTGTTGTGCCTGTCTTCTTTACGGATGTCCACACACCCTTCTTACTCTCAGCATATTCCCTTCATTTATTTGACTGTCTTGCATCCACTCTCATCTCCTCTTTTTCCCCCACTACCCATTCAGCATAGGCATCCCACCAAACTGAACCTTTCTTACTCCTTGCTACCCTTGCATTCCTAAATACACACTCCCTTCATCAGCTCCACACGTTTTCCTTATCAATTTGTTCCTAATTAACGGACTCTAACTTATCTTTTCCCTCAGTACTCACATCACTGCTTTCGCTTTAAACTTCGCTACTTGTCATTCCCGTTGTCCCCTTCCTCTCTATCCACCACGTTGCTCGCAGCTTTATCTTTTATACCACAGTCTTACTATCAATGAAATTCCACCATCACCTTTAACTGCTATCGTATCTATAACACTTCTAAGCATCTTTCTAAAAATAGTACAACCAGTTAGTTTCCCTTCAATATAAATAGGAAGGTAGATAGACTAATGGATAGAGATGTAAACAAGGCCATCTAACCTTTGTGCCATAGCGAGGTTACCGATGGAAGCAAATCTCTGGTAGCTGGGCTGGTTGATGCCAATGGTGTCCATGGTGAAGTAGAAGCCAAGCACGGTGGTCGACCAGAAGGTGTGGCGCATTAAAGGACTTGTGTTCATGCTAGGGCAGAAACAGGAGGCTGTAGTGTGGCCTGTTACTGTGTGGTCATATATATTTTTTTCTCACTGTTTCAGTGCCGTTGAATATTATAAAGCCGACTCTAATGTAAACTATTACCTGTATGACTTAATGGTTATTTTTTCTTTTATAATTTCAATCACGCTGAATTTTATGAAGCTGACTCAAATAAATGGGTTTTATTATATATGTGTGCAAAATGACAGCAGATTGTTTTTACTGAAATTAAACACACACCATATTGTATCCTCTCAACACACACACACACACACACACACACACACACACAGTTTTGTGCTTCACGGTTAAAATACAAACATTTCCCAATCACAAGAATCAAACGGTACTCCCATTGCAGATTCTGGTGCTTTCTGTCATTTGGAATTTGCGCCGAAGTAATGGTGACTCACTTGAAGAACTCTATCCTGGAGCCCTGTTCAGCTATGGTCCAGACATTGACAAGACCAATTTCCTGGCAGCAGATGATGACCACGACCAGCAACCCACCAAACATGACCAGCGTTTGCATCACATCAGTATACACCACGGCCCTCACACCACCCTGCAACCACACAGCCCTATCAGTTAACCCCTTAACCACGGGGCGTCACTTTCTTGATGTTTCTGAGCAAGGGATCATACCGCGGGGCGTCACTTTTGTGATTCTGTGTTATTTTGAATTCTCCCGGGCTTACAAGTGGTGGCTTGTATCATCTATCAGTACTGCCAATGTCCAACAGTAGTCAGCACTCCAAATCTCATCTGTACTCCCATCCATTCTTGACAATTTAGCCATTTTTCCCCGTTCCTGACTCCCCTCCCTACTTCCCCTCCATTACCCTGTCCTCTTGCCTGCCTGGCCGCGCTGCGCTAAAGCAAATCTCCCCCTGAATTATCCACTGATTTCATCCATTGAAATAAGCCTATGCCCTATTCTTATACAAAATAATATATACCAAAAAGAAATAAGGTAAGTGATAGTGCTATACACCTGGATTTGGCTAATTATCACCTGACAACACCTCACGTGCACTCGTTCACTAATTTCCCACGGAAATTTCCCCTTTGAAATATGCCGTATAATCTATTCTCGTAATAAAAATATATATAAGAAAGGAAGGGAGAAGCCTAAGTGACATTTACATTCATCTGGAACATCCTATTTTTTTATGTATTGTCGAGATTTCCTACCAATCATTTTTTATCATGTACTTGTATTATCCACGAATAGTCAGCACTCCTAATCTCATCTGTACTCCCATCCAATGTTGACAATATAGCCATTTTCCCCCGTTCTTGACACCCCTCCCTACCTCCCCTCCAGTACCCTATCACCCCTCCCTACCTCATCTCCTTTACACTTTCCTATCGCCTGCCTGGCCGCGCTGCGCTAAAGCAAATCTCCCCCGGAGTTATCCACTGATTTCATCCATTGAAATAAGTCCTGTGCTCTATTCTTATACAAAATAATATATACCAAAAAGAAATAAGGTAAGTGATAGTGCTATACACCTGGATTTGGCTAATTATCACCTGACAACACCTCACGTGCACTCGTTCGCAAATTTCCCACGGAAATTCCCACTTTGAAATATGCCTTGCAATCTATTCTCATAATAAAAATATATATAAGAAAGGAAGGGAGAAGTCTAAGTGACATTTACATTCACCTGGAATTACCTATTTCTTTATGTATTGCCGCGATTTCCTACCAGTCATTTCTTAGCATGTAAGTTAACAGCTGTCACCCCATTGTCACTGTCAACCTTTGCCTACTCAGATACACCGCGCCATTCAGTTCCTTGTCCTCCACTCTGGTCAAACCATGTTGCACTCGCTCCCCGCCATTTCCGCTGCTTCTGCGCCCATTGCAAAGGTCCCCGTGACCTCTACCCCCAAAAAAACTCGCGTGGGAAGCAGGAAATGACTAAGTGACTCTGCAGTGGAACGTGAACTTGTAGAATTATCAATGATAATGATGAATAGTGTCTACGATCCTTCGGGTGATTCGTGTGATGAGCTGGGTGAGGAAATCGTGCCAGAAACTCCTAATACGAGTGCTTCAGTGTCCCAAGTTATCCTTAGCAACAAAGGAAAGGAGACCTTAGTGCAGCATGGGAAGGAATTTGGGAAGGGAGTGAAAAGGCGGTGGGTTAGCCCCGGAACAATGGCCCTGTGTGACCCAGCCCGCCATGAGTCCCGAGGTGAATCACCTCCCCACTCCCCTAGCCCCACTTCACCCATTACTTCCTCTTTTTCAGCAGAATTTTCTCTTGAGTCTTCATCGTCGGAGTCGCCACCAGCACCTACAGTGAAGGCAGGCCGTAGAGGAAGAGGTAAATCCCTGACCTGTTAAAGTAGAATTGGCAGTAGAGTAAGGGCTGCTAGTGTTATACAGCAACCCAGGGTCAGTGCGAGTGACCTTGAAACAGCACAATCTGCCTCACAGCCACCCTCTACCCTCACCGACCCTACACCGCCATGACAGGGAATCATGGACGCCTTTGCGTGGATGGAAGGGTCTGATTTTGTCCCAGAACATCTTGATTTCAACGGGAGTTCCTCAGGGATACAGCCTGCCTTCACTCTTGACGAGGAATCGAGTGTGTTGACTTCCTTTTGGCCTTCCTAGATGACGAAGTCATGAAGCACATATGTGATGAGACCAACAGGTATGAATCACAACGTGCTGCAAGTGGTACAGGTGCAGCGAAGATGCAACAGTGGACCATGCTGTGAGTCCAGGAGCTGTATGTGTTCTTCGCCCTCATGTTTCTCATGCCACACTCAAAGAAGCATGAGTTGGAAGAATACTGGTTCATGGACCTCTTACTAACCTCACCCACCTTCATTAAGTATATGGCCAGAGATTGCTTTTGCAACATCATGGGAAACCTGCACTTCGCCAACAATGATGTACCTTCCCAGACCGACCCACTCTGGAAGATCCGGGAGATTCTGAGCTGAATGAGGGATAAGTTTATGACATTCTTCCACCCCTTTCAGAAGGTTGTCATTGACGAATCCTTGGTTTTGTTCAGAGGACGTCTTAGGTTTGTGCAGTACATTCTAAGCAAACGCCATTGCTTTGGAATCAAGTTCTTTGTACTGTGCAACTGTAAGATGAGGTACATCCTTGACTTCGTCATTTATTCAGCCAGCACTGTCGATCTTGATAAAACACACCCCCTTGGCTTCCCAGGCTGTGTAGTGAAAGTGCTCCTTGAAAGGTATTTTGGTGGGAATCATGTGCTCTATACTGACAACTATTATAAAGCACCGAAACTTGCTAAATACCTTTCAGAGCACGGCATCGGCTCCTGTGGCACTGTCAAGAGTAATCGTGCCCACTTCCCTAAATTCCCAGAGGCAGGAACCTCGCAGCGAGGTGACGTGCACCTACGCAAGTCTCGGAAGATGCTGGCAATACGGTGGCATGACAAGAGGGTAGTGCACATGCTCACCACCATAAACAAGGGGGAACTGAAAGACAGTGGGAAGGTCGACCGTAGGACAGGCGAACCTGTGAGGAAACCTGATGCTGTCTTAGACTACAATATCAACATGCCGCTGGTGGACAAGTCCGACACGATGATTGAATAGATCGACTGCCTCAGGAAGAATACTAGGTGGTACAGGAAAGTTTTTCTGCATCTCACAGACATGACGATGCTGAATGCCTTCATCCTGTACAAGATGAAGGTAAAGCCACCCAAGTCCTTCTCCCTGAGGTTGTTCACCAGGACTTGCGTTCAGCAGCTGCTTGAGAGATATGGTAAGGTGACAGCAGCGGCTCCAAGGCACCATAGTGTGCTGAGTGCCAGGTTCCCCTCTGCATTCCCTGCTTCTCTGATTACCACAGCCAGAAGCAGTTCTAAAAGTGCAAGTGGATAATGTAAATAATGTGTAAATAATGTGTAAATAGCAAGTGAAAGCAGTGGATGTAAATATGATGGAACAGTGTATTATAGATTTATGTTACTGCAAGTGACAGAGAATTAAATAGTGTAAGTAAAATAGAAGTATAAATATTGAAAATACAATAGAAAATGTAAATAGAAATGTAAATAATTAGTAATATAAGAATATGAGTAGAAATACTTGAGGTTATCACAGTGAAAGTGAATCCGTGGCTCTCTAAGTATTTTACTGAAAGAAAAATTGAATGCCTACAGTGACAATAAACTACTACTGAAGGAAACTTATGGATAAAGACTGCAGATACATATATGTGTTTTATAGTAATAGGAATATAAAGGGTGAGTTTTTTTTTTTAATAATAAATGACAGAATATCAGCGGCAAACAGGTTCAAGTGGGAAGGTCATACGCGCTCGTAATTTTCATTGCTTTCACAGTGTTTTTTTTTTTGGAGTATTGATTCCAAACTACTTGATAATCATAGAATAGTGTTTCTAGTGATATCTGGCTGTGGTAATCATATTACGGGTTGTCGGGAAGTGTAAAGTGGAGACTTCGTTACCCAACTTCAGAGGTCTCCACAAGTCCTACGGTACTCGACGAAGGCTCAACGAACATCCCAGGAGAAAGCTGAAGGTATGTGCCATATGCATATTTGATTTTAATATTCTAGTACAAATAACTGATTTTTGGCAAATATTTTTAGAGTCTGTCGGAGCGCGATTAACCCTGTGGGACACCCAAGTCGAGCCAAAACAAGCCCGAGCTTTAGGGGTTAACAAAGCCCCTAACACCTTTTCCCAAACGATTTGTTTTGCTTATTACATCTCACTGTCCTCTTTTGGGTTATGTAAATCCTTCAAACATACCCATACTCTGCATAAATAATGTACAAAAGGATATTAACCAGCCACATCCAAAAATAAATCGCTAAGGGAGACTCCTTACCTGACGACAAAGCAGACTACATCTCCCTCTCACTTAACCCCTTCCTTACACTGACGTCTTTTATAGTTATTCTTGATAGCTACGAACGATTTTATTATTATTATTATTATTTTTATTTTTATTTTATTTTTACCTTGGATACTACCCCCCTGTGGCGGGGGGGACACAATCTGGCCGTACTATGGGGTGGTACTACCACTCTGCGGCCAGGTTGTGTTAGGAAGAATACTACCGCCGTATTCCCTGCGTGTCGTAAATGACAACTTAACCCGCCCCGTCCCAACGACGTATGGGTACGTCACCACGATTTGCATTTGCCAGTCCCGGCGACGTACCAGTACGTCGTGCAATTGCAATGTGCATAATTTCAACAATTTTCAAATTTCGCACTTGATTTGCGGTACGTACCCTTGCCTGACCTTCCCCTACCTGCCACCAGGCGGGGACACTCGGCGACCCCGCACGACCCGCGCTAGCCCGCCACTCATCCACTCACCTGGTAGCCATGGTCCTGCTCAGACATGGCTAAGAGAAGTCTCTCAGAGAGCGAAATTCAAGTCGCCCTGGACACCTTTACCGGCGACAGTGATTCCCCACTGGATGATGAGGAGATGGACAAGGATTATGTGCAGCCAGAGGAGGAAGAAACCACCAGCAGTGACGAGGAAGTTCCGTCACCAAGGAAGCGGCAGTACGTGACTTACCGTGCTGCTAGAGAGGGGCAGGAGGCAAAGAAGGCACGTGGTATGTCATATCCCTATCCCCAGCGTGCCTTGGAAGCAGAATTCGAGGTCGAGGACGAGGACGAGGACGGAGACGTGGGACGTGCTGCCACGTGGTATGGGCGGGAGGTGATTACCCATCGTGGCCCAGAGCGCACACCACGTCGTCTAAGCAGGTATGGGCCTAGCATTCTGTTTGGGGTGGTAGGAAGTGAAGTGGAGGGAGTGGGGAGTGAAATGGACATTCCTGGAATTAGGGAAAGTGAGAGTGAGGTGGGTGAGTCATTGCTCTCCCTACGCAGTGTGAGGCGGCAGAGTGGATCACGTGGGCCAGTGCGGGTGCGTTCATTATCACGTGGGGTTGTGAGGGAGGGGGAAGGTGGGGAGGAACCACTCCAAAGCACGTCTTATGCTCCCCAATATCCCCTAACACGTGGTCGAGCAAGGTTGCGTGAGAGAGCACGTGGTGTGGTAATGGAGGGGGAAGGTGGGGAGGAACCACTCCTCAGCACGTCTTCTGCTCCCCAATATTCAACAATTTCATCCCCACAGCCCCCTAATGTTCCTCAAGGCCGTAAGGGTAAGGGAAAGGGAAAGGGTAAAGGCAGAGGGAAGAGGAGTGACAGTGGGGAAGCCCTCCGTACTCCTTCTCCCCAACCTCCCCAACCAGGATCTCCTCCCCACCCAGACGAAGGCGGTGATGGGGACGAGGGATTTGTGTCGTGGGATTGGGAGGATGGGAGTGATTTTTCTCCCCTCATTCACCCCTTCACTGAGCAGGGGCGATCTGGCTGCATTGCACCAGGTATTCACTGTAATTCAAGCAGGTTGGAGTTTTTCCACCTGTTTTTCAGTGAGGCCTTCGTAGATCAGATCGTGTTTCAAACAAACCTGTTTGCAAGCGGCCAGCGGCTAGAAAGTGAAAGATTGGGAACAAGGAGTAGGCATTCAATGATTTATGATTACCCTGTCTCCATTCCAGAAATGTTCTTATTTTTTGCCCTTGTCCTTTTGATGGGTATAATAAGAAAAAATAGAATTCCTGCTTACTGGACTAGGGACCCTGTTATGTTTACCCCCATATTTGGTCAAGTGATAAGCCGTAATCGGTTTCAACAAATTCTAAGTCGCCTCAATTTTTATGATGCTAATGACCCTGCAAATACAAACAACACTGACAAAATGAGGCGAATTAGGCTGGTCTTTGATCACCTCAGGCAAACCTTTCGATCCTCATTCTATCCCTATAGAGATCTCGTCATAGACGAGAGTCTCGTGTTGTGGAGAGGCAATATTTCATTCAGACAGTATATACCCAGCAAAAGGCACCGTTTTGAGTTCAAGATCTTTGTTATGTGTGGTTGTAGGACTGGATACGTGCAAGACATAGTCTTGTACACCGGTGCACAGACAGACATAATAGAAGATCGAAGTATAGGACTTTCGGGAGCAGTGGTAAAGACGATGATACAAGACTACCTTCATCGTGGTCACGTTCTCTACCTCGACAACTGGTACACTAGCCCTCTTCTCGCTCGTTATCTTCACACACATGAAACGGGAGTCTGTGGAACCGTAAAGGTGAACCGGCGTCACATGGTCAAGGTAGGGCGGAAACTTGCAAGGAGTGAGGTTGTCTTCTTCAAAGCAAACAACATCCTTGCAACAATGTGGAACCACAACAGAGAAGTAAGCCTCTTGTCCACGGTTCACCGCCCCTTGATGCACCGTACTGATTCTGTTGATTACCATAGCGAGAGCAGGCGTCGTGTTTGGAAACCTGAATGTGTCATGGACTATAATATAAAAATGCGCCTCGTGGACCAGTCAGACTCCATGATATCGACGGTAGAGTGTGCCAGGACCACGATGAAGTGGTATAAAAAACTGTTCTTTCACTTGCTAGATATCACTGCTCTGAATTGCCACCACCTTCACGCCATGACCACAGGAGTTCAGGAAACCTTTGAAGGGTTTGTGAGGGAGCTCACACGAGAAATCTTTGCTAAGTATGCTGTTGAAAGGCCCCAACAGCGCCCCCGCACTGCCCATATTACCCACACTCCCCAGAGAATATCCGCCCGCCATTTCCCCACTCCTATCCCTCCCCAGCCCAACAGACCTAGGCCCCAGCGCAGGTGTCACGTGTGCAGTCATTCCCAGGTGAGACTCACGACACAGAGGAAGGACACCCGCTATGAGTGCGTGCAGTGTGACGTGGGTCTGTGTATTCACCCATGTTTTAGTGAATATCACACGTTGCTGCAATTTTAGCATGGTGTGAATGCGAAAGGACGCTGAAATTATGAGGTAAATGCGACAGACAGACGCTCTGTGAAAATATCAGTCATGTGGATCGCCAAATATTAGTATAAAGTGCCTACGGGTAGAACATAAGTGAAAACATTGGGTGTAAGTATATAAATCTGCCCTAAGTTGAAACTTACATAGAGAGGGTTGTTTGATGCGATATTCTGTCGCTCAGTGCAATAAATACGGCCCCTTATTATATATTTTCTATTATGTGACATGCTTACGGGTATAATATAAGTTCAAATTATTGTATATGATGATGTATTTCCTAAGTCAAATATTCATAGCGTGTCTATAAAGATAAGATTTCCTGACGCTTAGTCGAATGAATAAGGCACGTATTAGTCAAAATAAAAGTCAGCAAGTGATAAAGTGAATAATTAGTATATGAGTGTGTGAGTATTATGTATGAGGTAACATTCCTTGCGAGGGTATTTTCAGGCGATATTCTCACGCTCACTTGAATATATAATGGCAGTAAGTATGTACAGTGCATTGGAGGGGTGTAAACGTGTGTAATGTAAGTGGGAAAATATAATTGGAGTGAATAAATAAAGTAGATGATGAAACACGAGTGTTTGAGATCGTGGTCGCTACGTGAATAGGCGCTAGCATATCGCTAAATGCCCTCGTAATGAATGAAAATAATTGAAAACCTTCACAGTGGTGGGGGAAAGGTTCTATGTAAATGGGAAAATAATTGGAAAGTGATAAAACAATTTGGTATGTTGAAATACGAGTCATAGTGAGTGCGCTTACTAAGCTGATGTGCGCTAAACTTATGCTGCATGTCATCATAATGAATGAAAACATCTGAAATCACTTACAAACAGTTGTAATTGGTAAATTGTCATTGAAACAGAAGTATACAAGTAGAAAAATGATCGGTAGACTCATAACAGAAAATTAGCATATAGCATGATACGACTCGGACCTAACTCGCTATGTTTGCGCGATGGTACAATGCTTATTTTTCCTATATAAGTGTCTGAAATCCATTATATTGTTACTGATATTGTTTATTAGTTCAAATTCAATAAATGTAGAGGTGTTGTGTGTTGTTTGTCCCATTATTCCTTACCATAGAAAACGTTAACGCATATCCAGCCCATTACAGAATACGATACCTGCGGGGGGAAACCGCACCTGTATAGACCACTTATAGACCGCAGAGACCACTTTCTTCAAGATTTTCCATCGTTTCTCGACCTAAGCGGAAGTTTTATAAGAAAAAAATTTTTTCCAAAAAGGCTCGGGACTGGGGGATGTCATAGGTGCGGAAAGGCTCGGGACGTGATAGGTTAAAGGGGCTGGGTGAGGGAACTAGGGACCCCCTCCTCTGTTTTTTAGTTCCTAAAAAGAGACAGGCCAGAGAAAGGGATGGGGGATTTAGTTATCCCAGTACCCTGAAGATTGGGTCTATAAATGTGCGTGGATGTAGTACAATTGAGGCTAAAAGGGAGGAGATTGGGAGAATGTTTGTCAGAAGAAAGTTGGATGTGTTAGGTTTGAGTGAAACGAAGATTAAAGGGAAGGGTGAGTCTATGTTTGGAGGTGTGAATGGAAGATTGTCAGGTGTTGATAGAGGAAGGCCAAGAGAAGGTGTGGCCTTGTTAGTGAGTCCGGAAGTACAGCAGTGTGTAACTGAAAGGAAGAAGGTGTCATAGAGATTGATGTGGGTGAAAGCGAAATTTGAACGTGAGTTGTGGGTGTTTGTGAGTGCATATGGGCCTGGTATTGAAAGGGATGAGGAAGAGTGGGAGTCTTTCTTGAATGATGTTGATGAGTGTCTGCAGAGTTTTGGAGCGAATGTGAATGTGGTAATGATGGGAGATCTGAATGCTAGAGTGGGAAATGTAGCATTTGAAGGTGTAGTTGGTATGCAAGGTGTGCCTGGAAGAAATGAAAATAGGGAACGAATGATAGGGATGTGCGTTGAGCTAGAGATGGTGATTGGAAATACGCTGTTTGAGAAGAAAGATATTTATAAGTATACATGGGTGAGGCAGGAGGGTGGAAGGGTTGTTGATAGAGCTTTGATGGACTATGTGGTTGTGTCCAGGAATGTAATAGGAAGATTGTTGGATGTGAGAGTTGAGAGGGAAGGGTGGAGATATGTCTGACCACTACCTGGTGGAGGGAAAGTTAAGAGTAGGTAAGAGATGGGTGAGAGCTAGGAGGGTTAGGTGTGGCAGGGAAGTTTTGAAAGTGAGTGAGTTGGATAAAAGAGAGAAAATAATAGAGTATCAGGAGAAATTGAAAGATGAGTGGAATGCAGTGAAAGATCAGGAAAATGGCAGTGTGGAGGAGGAATGGCAGTTGTTTCAGAGTGCTGTGGTGGGGCATGCTGAAGAGGTGTGTGGTGTGAGACGTGTGGGTGGAGGTGTAAGAAAAGGAAGTGAATGGTGATGCGAGGAAGTAAGTATGGCTGTGACTGAGAAGAAACGTGCATATGAAGTGTGGCTGTAGAGTAAGGATGAGGTGTCATATGAGAGGTATAAGGAAAAGAGGAATAGGGCGAGAAGGGCTGTGCGTGATGCTAAAGTGGCGGCAGATGAGAGGTGGGGTATGCGGCTGACTGAGAATTTTCAACAGAATAAGAAAATGTTCTGGAAGGAGGTGAAAAGGGTGCAAAAGGGAGAGTCTGGGAAGGAAGAGCGAGTAAAAGCAGAGGATGGAAAGATGTTAAATAAGATGGATGCAGTAAGGAAGAGATGGGCAGAGTATTTTGAAAGATTGTTAAATGTAGAGGAGAAAAGAGTGGCTGAGATTGTGGTGGATGGAAGGGTGCAAGGAATAAATGTGTTGGGAGAGTTGAATGATTCTTTGATCACGAAGGAGGAAGTGGAGAAGGCAGTAAAGGAGATGAAAACATGGAAAGCTGCAGGTATGGATGGGTGTGCTGTGGAATGCCTGAAGGGTGGTGGAGTGACTATTGTTGACTGGTTAGTAAGATTGTTGAATGTGTGCTTTGTGAAAGGTATGGTACCAATTGACTGGCCAAATGTTTGTGTGGTCCGGTTG
Source organism: Coenobita brevimanus (assembly GCF_032717465.1). Classification (NCBI taxonomy): domain Eukaryota; kingdom Metazoa; phylum Arthropoda; class Malacostraca; order Decapoda; family Coenobitidae; genus Coenobita; species Coenobita brevimanus. The sequence goes on from NC_137001.1 coordinate 14,048,904, forward strand.
TATAAGGGCAAGGGTGATAAGTATGAATGTACTAGCTTTAGGGGTATAAGTCTCTTGAGTGTTGTAGGTAAGGTGTATGGTAGAGTGTTAATTATGAGAGTTAGAGAGAGTACAGAGGGAGTGATTGGTGATGAGCAGTGTGGCTTTAGGAGAGGGAGAGGATGCATGGATCAGGTGTTTGCTGTGAGACAAGTGTGTGAAAAGTATGTAGCGAAAGGCAAGGATGTGTTTTGGGTATTCATGGATTTAGAGAAAGGGTATGATAGAAATGATAGGGTGGATTGTGGACTGTTTTAAGAGGGTATGGACTTGATGGTAGGTTACTAAAAGGGGTGAAGAGTTTTTATGTAAATAGTAGAGCGTGTGTAAGAGTGGGAATTGCTGTGAGTGATTGGTTTTCTGTGAGAGTGGAGCTGCGACAGGGATGTGTGATGTCGCCTTGGTTGTTTAATATTTATATGGATACTGTTGTAAGGGAGGTGAATGCAAGAGTTTTAGGTGGAGGTCTGAGTCTGGTGAATGTTGATGGTGGAGAGTGGAATCTGAAGCAGCTGCTGTTTGCTGATGATACTGCACTGGTGGCTGATTCAGAGGAGAGATTGAGACAGTTGGTAGAGGAGTTTGGAAGGGTGTGTGAAAGGAAGAAATTGAAAGTAAATTGGAATAGGAGTAAAGTGATGAAGTGTACGAGGTTGGTAGATGGTAGGGGGATAAATATAGTTTTGAATGGTGAGTTGCTTGAGGAGGTAGAGTGTTTTAAATATTTAGGGTCACATGTTGCTGTGGATGGAAGAATAGATGCAGAAGTGAAGTTTAGAATGAATGAAGTAGGAAAGGTGCTGGGAGGAATGAAAACGGTGTTTAGATGTCGTTCGCTTAGAATGGATGTAAAGAGAAGGCTGTATGAGGGTGTTGTGGTACCGACTGCATTATATGGGGCTGAAACATGGAATATGGGTGTAGCAGAGAGGAAAAGTTTGAATGTAATGGAGATGAGGTGTCTGAATAGTATGTGTGGAGTGACGTGTGTGGATCGAGTGCGAAATGATAAAGTGCGAAGGAGAACTGGAGTTTTTCGGGAGATGGCTAATAGAGTTGAGCAGAGGGTGTTGCGATGGTTTGGGCATATGGAGAGAGTGGATAATGAGCAATTGGTGAAAAAGATAACTAGATCTGATGTAAGAGGTGTAAGGCTGAGAGGGAGACCACGAATAGGATGAATGGACAGTGTGAAGAGAGCACTGGATGTGAGAGGGATGTCTATTGAGCAAGGAAGAGTGGCTGTGCGTGACAGAAATTAATGGAGAGAAATTGTGAATGAATAAATGATGATGCAGCCCTAAGGGGATATTCTCCCGCATTTGGTCTGATCAGCTAGTCAGGTCAGGTGCGGGTAAGGGGATGGGTCTATTATGATGTGGAAAGGGTAAACCAGCTCTGCTGTCTGGCCCTGCTGCGGATGTCACTGATTGCACTGCGCAGTTGACCCTTGTGCGGTGTGGTGCAGTGAGGATCAGTCCCTTCTCCCCTTTGGGGATAAGTTGCAAATGAATGTGTTTGAATGGATGAGTAAATGGGGAGTGTGTCGTCCTGTCTCGGTTACCTCCCTTTCCTTGGGGGAAGCAGCCTAGGTATATAGATAGATCGAATAGACTTTGGATAGACCTTCAAAGGAATTAATGATGGCTACATCTAACCCCTCCAGTTGAGAGAGAGAGAGAGAGAGAGAGAGAGAGAGAGAGAGAGAGAGAGAGAGAGAGAGAGAGAAGGAGAGAGAGAGAGAGAGAGAGAGAGAGAGAGAGAGAGAGAGAGAGAGAGAGAGAGAGAGAGAGAGAGAGAGAGAGAGAGAGAGAGAGAGAGAGAGAGAGAGAGAGAGAGAGAGAAATCACCTAACCTGCGTATTATTCCGTAAAGACTGATATACCGACACGAAAAATGAGTCCTCGGTTTGAAAGGCGTAACAGCTACACTCATTTTCACTCATCCTATTTCCCTTTTGTATTTCACGTTACCGACTCATTTTCAAGCAAGGAGCATTTAGTGAAGATCAAGGTGCTCTCCAAGTCGCTCTCTGTGCTGACAAAACTTATATAATTAGACTATTATACATTTTTTCAAGTTTTTTTTTTCTATATAGGCAAAATACAATGTTTGATTTCTGGATTACATAAGAGAATGAGATGAGGCTCCAGTATTCTTTCCTGTGTTAATAATATAGGACTAGCGTTTGAATATCTCTCAAAGGGTGAATGATTCTTGTTGATGGTTCTCCAGTTCACAGAAGTAGTGGAAGTAGTTTCAGTAGGAAACCTGACCTGACATGACTTAATCTAAACGGGAATGAATGTGAAGGACCCACGGAGATCTGCATGACCTAAAGGAGACTAAGTAGACGAATGGATTTAACTGAGCATGACTTCGTAACCTAACTTCACATAACAAGGCCAAATGGATGAGACAGGCCCAACTGCACTGATAACCCTGACTGAATTTAATTTGCATGACCCCAAATGAACCGAATTTAGGTGAACGGATAGGGATGGACCAAAATTAAGATGGATCTGATATTTGAATTGCTCTAATCTGATCGATGGGTACAGTCATACTTGCACCAAACATGTGATCGACGGGAGGACCTAAGGCTCAGGGTCCGTCCAACACTCAGACTCGGACACTGAAGCAGACCTAAGCCAGTGCTTCGTTTCATCTCGTCGATCACATGTTTCGAGCAAGTGTGGCCGTACACTGAGACTGCCTGATTGGTTCCCACCTTGCAACTCACCACAGAGATGTAAAAGGTGCACACGAGCCCCATAAGCACGATGGAACCAAGAAGAGAGAGACTGGTGACGGTGGAGAGAGCCAGGGAGGGCGCGTAGAGACACACCCCCATAAACATCAACATATGAGCGAGCTGACACATGGTTCCAAGGAGACGCACTGCCCTCGACTTGAACCGCAACTCCAGGTACTGTGACACAGAAAAAAGGCATGAGCTTTATAAAGTGGATTGAGGTATTTTATTATCACTATTGTTATTATTATTATTATTATTATTATTATTATTATTGTTAGTAGTAGTAGTAGTAGTAGTAGTAGTATTGGTGGTGGTGGTGATGGTGGTGGTGGTGGTAGGGGTGGTGATATTATTATTATTATTATTATTATGATTATTATTATTATTATTGTTATTATTATTATTATTATTATTATTATTATTATTATTGTTATTATTATTATTATTATTATTATTATTATTATTATTATCTGCGTTAGGTGGGGGCGCTCACCATCCACTCACTCGATATAGGGCTGCTCTCGGGTGTCTGCTCTTTTCTTTCCTCCAGCCTTCTTTCCTTCCATCCTCTTCTGTCTTTCTTTCCTTCATTCTTTCCTCGTGCTTCTGCCTACGGGTGACTTTGCACTCCTTCTTCTGTCTTTCATTCCTTCATTCTTTCCTCTTCCTTCTGTCTGTGGGTGACTCTATACTGATTGACAAGCCAGTACGGGTTCCGTCAGGGACGCTCCACTGGCGATCTTCTCACCTACCTTTCAGACTCCTGGTCATCCTCCTTTCAGGACTTTGGCGAAAGCTTTGCCATTGCACTTGACATCTGAAAGGCTTTCGATCGAGTCTGGCATAAATTTTTAATTTCCAAACTGCCCTCTTACGGTTTCTATCCTTCTATCTGTGCCTTCATCGCTAGCTTACTTTCTGGTTGTTCTACAGCCACTGTTGTAGACGGCCATCGTTCTTCTCCTAGATCTATCAACAGTGGTGTTCCTCAGGGCTCTGTCCTATCACTAAACTCTCTTCCTTTTATTCATGAATGACCTTCTAAGCTGTACATCTAACCCTATCAACTCATACGCTGATGACTCCACCCTTCACCTTTCCATTCGGTTCCTGCAACCCCCATCTCAGCAGTTACTTCAACAAACATGGGATGAGGCTATGGCACACCTAATGTCTGACTTGGCTCGTATCTCTGATGGGTAAAAATAATCTGGTTGTTTTTAATGCATCTAAGACTCAGTTCTTACACCTATCAACCCGACAAAATCTTCCACAGGTATACCCACTAATGTTTAATAATATTCAGCCTAATCCTGCATCATCCTTGAACATGTTTGGGGTTTCATTTACTCGGGACTTATCTTGGAAAGATCATATTGCATCTCTTGTAAAATCTGCTTCCAAGAGATTGGGTGTGCTAAGCCGACTCCGTTCTTTCTTTACCCCTGCACAATTGTTGACTCTATGCAGGGGTTTTATCCGCCCCTGTGTGGAGTACAACTCTCATGTGTGGAGAGGCTCCCCACATACAGCTCTTCTCAATAGGGTGGAGTCAAAGGCTTTTCTTCTCATTAACTCTCCTCCTCTTACTGACTCCCTTCAACCTCTGTCTCTTTGCCACACTGTTGCATCTTTATCTCTTTTCTATCGCTACTTCAATGGTCACTGCTCCTCTGAACTGTCTGCATGCATTCCTCCACCTCTATGATGGGTGCGTAGCACCCGTCTAGCAGCAAACTCTCATCCCTTTTCTTTCCAACTCTCTAATGCAAGAGTTAACCGTTACTCCCAGTCCTTCATTTATGCAACAGGTCAACTCTGGAACTGTCTCCCTCTGTCTGTATTTCCTGGTGCCTATGATCTCCAGTCTTTTAAACGCAGTGTGTCCAGGCATCTCGAAATGATTGTATCTTGAATTTGGCTCTCTATTGTATTTTGTTTTTCTCTTGGAGGGAACTGTTATTGTGGGCTCGTGGCCTTTGGTTCGTTCTTCCTAGCATAAAAAATAAAAATGGTTTCCTGTATACCAGGAAACCATCTACAAACATGGGATGAGGCTATGGCACACACAGACAGAGGGATCACTGGGTGGTAACCATATAATCAAATTTTGGCACCTGGTGGTTTAATGAGTAATTACGGCTCTCCAATCGGATCGAGCCAGTGAAGGTTTATATCCAAGGGGTGGTTGGGGTATATTGCTCACGTAATGCCACTCAGGGAAGAGTGAGGCTGGTCACTCTCATCTTAAATGTCAGGACCAACTTGCCTAGCCCGGGGCTCCTACGCTCCTCATGGGGCGATGTAGGATTGGATGATGATGATATTATTATTATTATGATAGGTGATTAACGGTCAGCTTCCCGTCCCTTGAACGCCTAGTGTGCAGCTGGATTCTCTTTCTAGACCGGAGCTTAGACAAATAAGAGAGAGGCAGAACATAAAAATTCAAGGCAACAACCTTACACGTGTATTGACTAATTCTATATGTGGAACAGGTAGATGTCACAACAACAGGAATCTGGGTAATTATAAGTCATGTACTAGTATCGTAGTATCGCACAGGATACTATTTAGACAATAGTTCAGGATAGCAGGTGAATGGCACACTAAATAGTGTTTGTAGTATTTTGGGCAGAGAAATAGATCACTGTCACTTTGAGGAAAATATAAACTGTATTTAGGCTGGGCAATTATTTCACTGGTCTTGCAGTGCAGAGGAATTACACTATGAAGCCCGAGTCTCATGTTCACTGAAATCACTGCAGTCTTATTAGATCTTTCTTCTTACTCTCACTATGTCACTGCCCAAATCATAATTATCACACATTACTAGGCCTTGGACTTATGTTCCCTAGGATGATACACTGCCTGATATTCCTGTCACTATTACACTGTCACTGCACTCTTCACTGTCACTCACTGTCAGTGGGGTGGGGGCGTGGTTAGTGGGGGGCGGCGGGAGGGCTCACAGCCCGACTCCTGATGGGAGCTGAGTCCCGCCTGTGGCCTTTGTGTCCAGCGGCCACGGGATCGCTCATAGGGGCATCCTCTCTCGTCCTGGGCTGTGGGTGGCGAAGGGCCTGGCACTGTGAGAGCTGGGAGTTGGAGTGTGGTTCTCTGGTCTGGGGCTGAACAGCCTCCTGAAGCGCTCACTCAGGCACTGGACAGAGGACGAGGGTCGTTTGCGTTGAGGTGGGGAGAGGCCTCGCCCGGGGGTTCTGGGGGAAGCTCGGTGGCTGCGATTTCCTGCTGTCGGGGGTGCCATCAGGAGTGAGCTGTTGCATCGGTTGTTGTCGGAGTTCGTCAGGTAGGGTCCCTATGGAGCCGGCTGGGCGGATTACAACCCTGGGGATAGCACAGGGCCTCTCCACAGATCCTCGGTACAGGGACCTTCCTCCTGGAAGAAGTCACGTCGTGGGGGTGTGGCAGCACCTGACTGGAGTGGCTACTGACCATCTCCTGCCGTAGGGCCAGGCTGCTGGCCATGGCCTTTTAGGGGCATGGCTTCCGGCCATCGCTGAGGCCTGGCTACTGGCCGTGGCCTGTGTGGGGGAGCAGCTACCGGCCGTCTCCTGAAGGAGGGGTGAGCGGCTACTGGCCATCTCAAGGGCACCTTCGGAATGGGTACTGGCCAAAGGCGGGAGTGGCTACCTGCCGTCTTCTGACAAAAGCCGGGAGTGGCTACTGGCCGTCTTCTGACAAAGGCGGGAGTGGCTTCCAGCCATCTCCTGAAGGAGGGGTGAGTGGCTACTGGCCATCTCAAGGGCACCTTCGGAGCGGCTACCTGCCATCCCCTGACAAAGGGAGGAGTGGCTACTGGCCGTCTCCTGAAGGATGGGTGAGCGGCTACTGGTAGTCTCCTGAAGGATGGGTGAACGGCTGCTGGCCGTCTCAAGAGAACCTTCAGAATGGCTGCTGGCCGTCTTCTGACAAAGGCGGGAGAGGCTACAGGCAATCTTCTGATGAAAGGGGGAGTGGCTACAGGCCGTCTTCTGAAGGAGGGGTGAGTGGCTACTGGCCGTCTCAAGGGCACCTTCGGAGCGGCTACTGGCCGTCTCCTGATGAAGGTGGGAGCGGCTACCATCTGTCTACTGAAAGAGGGATAAGCAGCTACCAGCCGTCTCTAGGACACCTTTAGAGCTGCTTCCAGCTGTCTCCTGACGAAGGCAGGAGTGGCTACTGGCCATCTGAAGCAGGGGTGAGCAGCTGCAGGCTGTCTCAATAAGGGCGTGGCTACTGGCCTTCGCTGGGGTGCTGCCTGGAGCTAGAGTGATAGCTCCACCCTGATCCTGTTGAGGGTCAGCTCGCCCGCAAGATAGTCTCCTTTTCCTGCTGTGGTGGCGGTGGGCGAGTTCCAGGTCATAGGGGCGTGCAGCCCAGGCGAACTTATGTCCCTGTCACCCGGGGTCGGGTTGCGCTCTGTCTGCTCCTCCATAGGCTCCTCCCAGGGGTGTCGTGTTGCTCTCAGTCAGTATTCCTGGCATTTTAATTATTATTATTATTATTATTATCATCATCTTTCCTATCTCCAAACAATATATTCAGATTATAGGAGATGTATCAAACGCAAAGGAGGCAATTTACGCCAGTTAATCCCATTATTGGCACACCTTCTTAATAATGTAAATACAGCAATATGCCTCTAAGGAAAACTAAGAGAGTATGTCATACGAAGGAAATAACCACTACGAAGACAAATATATCTTTTACTGTGTTTAATCTTGCAATGCTTCCAGCTTGCCTCCCATCTCCAAGTACCCTCAAAACAATGGCGTGAATTTAGTGAGCATACATGGCCATATTATTGAAAATGAGATTATTTTTTTATTATTATTATTATTTTCAGGAATTTCTCAAACATTTAACCCCTTAACCACGGGGCATCACTTTCGTGACGCTCGGGCCATACCGTGGGGCGTCACTTTTGTGATTCTGTGTTATTTTGAATTATCCCGGGCTTTCAAGTGGTGGCTTGTATCATCTATCAGTACTACCAACGTCCAACACTAGTCAGCACTCCAAATCTCATCTGTACTCCCATCCATTGATGACATTTTAGCGATTTTCCCCCCTTCCTGACTCCCCTCCCTACCTGCCCTCCATTACCCTGTCCTCTCACCTCCCAGGCCGTGCTGCGCTAAGCAAATCTCCCCCGGATTTTTCCACAGATTTCATCCATTGAAATAAGCCCTATGCCCTATACTTATACAAAATAATATTTACCAAAAAAAAAATAAGGTAAGTGATAGTGTTATACACCAGGAATTGGCTAATTATCACCTGACGACACCTCACGTGCATTCATTCGCTACATTACCATGGTAATTTCCCCTTTGAAATATGCCTTGTAATCTATGTCTGTAATAAAAATATATATATCAGAAAGGAAGAGAGAAGCCTAAGTGACATTTACATTCACCTGGAACTACCTATTTCTTTATGTATTGCCGAGATATTCTACCAATAATTCATGAGCATGTAAGTTAGCAGCTGTTAGCCTCAGTGTCATTGTCAACCCTTGCCTTCTCAGATAAGCCGCGGCATTTATTTCCTTGTCCTCGCTGTGGTCAAAACATGTCGCACACATGCCCCGCCATTTCTGCCGCTTCTGCGCCCATTGCAAAGGGCCCCGTGACCTCTACACCCAGAAAAATTCGTGAGGGAAGCAGGAAAGGACTAAGTGACTTTGGGAAGGGAGTGAAAAGGCGGTGGGTTAGCCCCAGAACAATGGCCCCGCGTGACCCAGCCTGCCACTAGTCCCGAGTTGATTCACCTTCCCATTCCCCAAGCCCCACTTCACTCATTTCTTCCTCTTCGTCTTCTGAATTATCTCCGGAGTCTTCGTCGTCGGAGTCACCACCAGCGACAACAGTGAAGGCAGGCCGTAGAGGAAGAGGTAAATCTCGGACCAGCAAAAGTAGAGTTGGTACTAGAGTAAGGGCTGCTAGTGCTGTACGGCAACTCAGGGTCAGTGCGAGTGACCTTGAACTGGGTAAATCTGCCTCACAGCCACCCACCACCCTCATCCACCCTACAACGCCACGACAGGGAATCCTGGACGCCTTCGCGTGGACGGAAGGGTCAGATTTTGTGCCAGAACATTTAGTTATTGATGAGAGCTCCTCAGGAGTACAGCCTGCCTTCACTCTTGACGATAATGCTGAGTGTGTGGACTTCCTTTTGGCCTTCCTAGATGACGAAGTCATGAAGCACATATGTGATGAGACCAACAGGTATGAATCACAACGTGCTGCAAGTGGTACAGGTGCAGCCAAGATACAACAGTGGTCCATGCTGGGAGTGCAGGAGCTGTATGTGTTCTTTGCCCTCATGCTTCTCATGCCACACTCAAAGAAGCATGAGTTGGAAGAATACTGGTCCATGGACCCCTTACTACCCTCACCCACCTTCAATAAGTACATGGCCAGAGATCGCTTCCGGAACATCATGGGAAACCTGCACTTTGCCTACAACGATGTACCTTCCCAAACCGACCCACTCTGGAAGATCCGGGAGATTCTGAGCAGAATGAAGGATAAGTTTATGTCATTCTTCCACCCCTTTCAGAAGGTTGTCATTGACGAATCCTTGGTTTTGTTCAGAGGACGTCTTCGGTTTGTACAGTACATTCCAAACAAACGCCATCGCTTTGGAATCAAGTTCTTTGTACTGTGCGACTGTAAGACGGGGTACATCCTTGACTTCGTCATTTATTCAGCCAGCACTGTCGATCTGGATGAAACACACCCCCTTGGCTTCTCAGGCTGTGTAGTGAAAGTGCTCCTTGAAAAGTATTTTGGTGGGAATCATGTGCTGTATACAGACAACTATTATACAGCACTGACACTTGCCAAATACCTTTCAGAGCACGGCATTGGCTCCTGCGGCACTGTCAAACGTAATCGTGCCCATTTCCCTAAATTCCCAGAGGCAGGAACCTCACAGAGAGGAGACGTGCACCTACGCAAGTCTGAGAAGATGCTGGCAATACGGTGGCATGACAAGAGGGTCGTGCACATGCTCACCACCGTACATAAGGGGGAAATGACAGACAGTGGGAAGGTCGACCGTAGGACAGGTGAACCTGTGAGGAAACCTGATGCTGTCTTAGACTACAATATCAACATGCGGCTGGTGGACAAGTCCGACATGATGATTGGTGAGATCAACTGCCTCAGGAAGAACACTAGGTGGTACAGGAAAGTTTTTCTGCATATCATAGATATGACGATGCTGAATGCCTTCATCCTGTACAAGATGAAGGTCAAGCCACCCAAGTCCTTTTCCCTTAGGTTGTTCGCCAGGACTTGTGTTCAGCAGCTGCCGGAAAGATCTTGTAGGGTGACAGCAGCAACTCCAAGGCGCCATCCAGTAACACTCCCGACCGACTTGAGCAGAGGGCGTATATGGCACAGACTGGTGCTAATGCCTGCCACAGGCAAGAGGAAGGCTGCGATCCGCAGGTGCCAGGTGTGTGCACATACCACCCGACGCACACCTGAGCACAAACGCACCTCTTGGCAGTACGCTGAGTGCCAGGTTCCTCTCTGTGTTACCTGCTTCTTTGATTACCACAGCCAGAAGCAGTTCTAAAAGTGGAAGTGGGAAAGGAGAGTAATGTGGAAATAATGTGGAAATAATGTGTAAATAATGTGTAAATAGCAAGTGAAAGCAATGGATGTTCAGTACATATGATTGAACAGTGTATTATAGTTTTATCTTACTGAAAGTGGCAGTGACTAACATAGTGTATGTGAAATAGAAGGGTGAATATTGAAAATATAATAGAAAATGTAAATAGTAATGTAAGTAATTATTAATATAAGAATATGAGTACAAATACTTTATGTTATAACAGTGAAAGTGAATCCGTGGCTCTCTACGTATTTTACTGAATGAAGACTTGAATGACTTCAGTGACAATAAACTAATACTACTGAAGGAAACTTATGGAGAAAAACTCCAGGTATATATAAGTGTGATATAGTAATAGAAATATAAAGTGTGAGGGATTTTATGAATAATAAATGACAGAGTACCAAGAGCGAACTAGCGCAAGTGCGAAGGTCATACGCACTCGTAATTTTCATTGCATTCACAGTGTTTTTTTTTTGGAGTATGGATCCCAAACTACTTGATAATCATAGAGTAGTGTTTATAGTGTTAATATCTGGCTGTGGTAATCATATTACGGGTTGTCGGGAAGTGTAAAGTGGAGACTTCGTTACCCAACTTCAGAGGTCTCCACAAGTCCTACGGTAACAGAAGAAGGCTCAACAAACATTCCAGGAGAAAGCTGATGGTATGTGCCATAAGCATATGTAATTTTAATATTCTAGGACTAATAACTGATTTTTGGCAAATATTTTGTGAGAGTCTGTCGGAGCCCAAATAATCCCGCGGGACACGCAAAACTTTGGTAAACATGCCCGCGGTGTAAGGGTTAAAGATCATGTACAGTCAAAGAAGCAACTGTCTTCCCAGTTCTCTCTCTCTCTAAAAAAAATACAACTGGCGAAATGCTATGTAAACCCATAAAGGTACTAGTGTGTGTTCAAGATGGGTCGATATTTCCGTTATGTCTTCGTCACAGTTTGGAAGATACTTGTGTGTGTCTGTACAGTAACATGTTTGAACTTTTTTTTTTATTAATTTTACTTCATGCCGTCGTGTGGAATGCAGGCCGATCACATTTAACAGTAAAAACAAGTGTTCCCCCAATAAGTTCAAATTGAAGGCTTGTTTACATTTTCGTGCACTCAGCTTTTATAATGCAGATTCTTAATACCTGCACCTTGATTACGTCTTTGTGATTCATGCACTACTATCAACTTGAACCACAGCCGCAGGTGCAACATCACAAAGCTGGGAGTTTACTGGGCTCTCACCAAGTTATAAATGATACAGTTATAGAGAATTGCCTGAAATAGAATAACAACGAAATAGCCACCAAATGCCCAGGCTATGATAGTAGGAACCATGCATGGCATGTGAGATGCCCTCAGTGCCCGCGGAAGATGCCAAATGAGAAGACGCACAACAGCAGAGCCTCACCATTTTGTGCCTGACTCACAACCCTGCCATCCAGTTTAGTGCCAAGCTCACCGGGATGTTAACCCTTCACCTCCGTACCTGTATAGGTTGTGGTACCCAGCAGCAGCCACATCATACAAAGAGGGGCGACCTCCCCAGACCACAGCGTGAGAGGAGACAAAGCCATCATCAACTGGGTGACAGTTGCCTCAAACAGACTGCTTCCACTGACACAGTAGCGATCCAGACCGTCTGCACTGCCACGGTGGTCACTCAGGCCAAAGTTACCCTCATCCAGGTTGTAAAAGAGTTTGGCAATTTAGACTAATTTAGTGAAAAGTATGGCATTTTTGACCAGTTTAGAAAAGAGAATGACAATTTTAGACCAAGTCAGAAATGAGTATGGCATTTTAGACCAAGTTAGAAAAGGAAATGTCAACTTTACACCCAGTTAGAGTGAAAAGAGTGGAGGCCAAACACTGACCTGACTAATGGACACAAGACGCAGGTTGTAGAAGAGTGGAAGGGTGAGCTGGTGGGTGACGATGCTGCCCAACACCACGCCCAGCAGAGTGACCACTATTTGTGTCCCGTATAAGTACACTTCAGTGGGATTCCCTGAAGAAAAATAGGGATGGGATTGAAATGAGTTTAGGGAAATACTTTGAGAGAATGGGAGACTGACTAGACGAGTGAGGAGGTGGAGGGGGAGACCAAGGATGAGATGGAGGGATGGAGTGGAGAGGATGTAGAATGAGAGACTGAATAGAAGAGTGCATGTGAGTGAGAAGGAAGGGGAGAGGGAGACCAAGGATGAGATGAAGGGATGAAGTGGAGAGGTTGGAGAATTAGAGACTAACTAGAAGAGTGAGAGTGAGGTGAAGGGGGAGAGGAGGAGGGGGAGACCAAGGATGAGATGGAGGGACAGAGTGGAGGGGATGGAGAATTAGATACTGACTAGGAGAGATGTTGATTCCTTCAGTTTTAGCCATTAATATTCTGCTATGACTTGATGAAATATCATGTTAATTTACTGAAAGATTTGTCTATGGAAAAATGTATAGGAATTTACTGCATCACTCGTTCAATATTGAACCCTGAGGAGAGAGAGAGAGAGAGAGAGAGAGAGAGAGAGGGACTAACCTAGTACAGATATAGCCGAGATGATGCCACCAAGGAGAGAGAGTGCCACAGGGAAGGGTGTCATGGCGCCGCTGCCCATCAAGTACTCCTGCGTGGACTCCTTGCCGCGACTCCTGTAGGCTGTCCACACCCCGATACCGACCGACACCGCCAGCATGAGACTAAACAGAGCATAATCCACGGCGGTGAAGTGCTCAGCAGCGTGACTCTCATCCACTCCCGACGCCATCACTCCACGACCCCGACACTGCTACCAAGAAAGACGGTATTGATTAGGTTCAGTTCACGTTCTGTACACAGTGTTTTGGCGCTAAGTTTGATCTCTACTTTTTCTGTCTTCTCCTTTACTCTAACGAAACCAACCCCAACAGACTAACAAACTACCAAGAAAGACGGTATTGATTACGTTCAGTTCACGTTCTGTACACAGTTTTTTGGCGCTAAGTTTGATCTCTACTTTTTCTGTCTCCTCCTTTACTCTAACGAAACCAACCCCAACAGACTAAGAAAGACGGTATTGATTACGTATTACGTATTGATTACGTTCAGTTCACGTTCTGTACACAGTTTTTTGGCGCTAAGTTTGATTTCCATAAATAAAGGATCGAAAATTAGGCACAAAATTCTTACCTGTCGACTGCAGTTAAGCGATTTAATTTCTAAGACACATTTTTCTCCAAAAATACGACACGTGGAGCATTTTATCTATCAGTATATCTGTCTATTTCTATCTATCTATCTATTCAGACGCCTTAATCATTCTCTCTCTCTCTCTCTCTCTCTTGCTATTTGCTTCCGATGCCTATTTGTTGTCAGTCCACACAAGATAAAAAATACGAGAGAGAGAGAGAGAGAGAGAGAGAGAGAGATGTACGGAGGAAAATAGATGGGAGAAAGGAAGGAGGGAAAGAGTAAAAGAAAAGCTTTGTAAAGGAAAATGAAACTAGGAGAGAGAGAGAGAGAGAAAGAGAGAGAGAGAGAGAGGTGCAGTGTGTCGGTGGGTAACTTAGTGTTCTTAAGTTAGCTGAGAGGGTGTCCCAAGGCGCCACTAAGTTAACCTGTCCGTGTAGATAGAGAGATCGATAGATACAGTAGACTGGGTCAGATAGATGGGTAGACTGACAGACTGGGGCAGATAGATACACAGACTGAGGTAGACTGGGACAGATAGATAGATTGACTGAGGTAGACTGGGGCAGATAGATGGGTAGACTGACAGACTGGGGCAGATAGATACACAGACTGAAGTAGACTGGGACAGATAGATACACAGACTGAGGTAGACTGGGACAGATAGATAGATAGACTGAGGTAGACTGGGACAGATAGATAGATAGACTGAGGTAGACTGGGACAGATAGATAGATAGACTGAGGTAGACTGGGGCAGATAGATAGATAGACTGAGGTAGACTGGGGCAGATAGATAGATAGACTGAGGTAGACTGAGACATAGATAGATAGACTGAGGTAAACTGAGGCAGATAGATAGATAGACTGAAGTAGGCTGAGGCAGACTTGGGCAGATAGATAGACTGAGGTAGACTGGCGCAGATCGATAGATAGACTGAGGTAGACTGGAGTAGATAGATAGACTGATTGATTGGTAAATAGACTGAGGCAGATAGATATATAGACTGAGGCAGATAGATATATAGACTGAGGCAGATAGATAGATAGACTGAGGTAGACTGGGGCAGATAGATAGATAGACTGAGGTAGACTGGGGCAGATAGATACATAGACTGAGGTAGACTGGGACAGATAGATAGATAGACTGAGGTAGACTGGGGCAGATAGATACATAGACTGAGGTAGACTGGGACAGATAGATAGATAGACTGAGGTAGACTGGGGCAGATAGATACACAGACTGAGGTAGACTGGGACAGATAAGATACATAGACTGAGGTAGACTGGGACAGATAGATACACAGAGGAAGACTGGAGCAGATAGATAGACTGATTGGTTGGTAAATAGACTGAGGCAGATAGGTATATAGACTCAGGCAGAGAGATATATAGACTGAGGCAGATAGATAGATAAATAGACTGTGGCAGAATGAGATAGATAGACTGAGGTAAAATGATAGATATATAGATAGACTGAAGGAAAATGATAGATAGACAGATAGAAAGATAGATAGACTGAGGCAGAATGATAGATAGGTAGATAGATAAGTAGATCAGACAGGCAGACAGAGATAGACAGATAGACAGATAGATAGATAGACGGATGGATTTTGTAGCTCCATCTGTATCAACCCACATTAGGTCCACTTCTTTGCTGTGGGAGAGTGACTGCCAGGTATAACCCTTACAAATATTGGCTAAGTACGAAGGAGGTGTGTAAGCAGGAAGAGTGATGCATGGTTTGCTCTCTCTCTCTCTCTCTCTCTCTCTCTCTCTCTCTCTCTCTCTCATGGAATATCTTGAGTGATAATCATTAGGGTGGGACCGACTGACAGGGCCATTCCTAGAGATGTTTCTGCATCAAAATGAATATATTGTTACTACTACTACTGCTACTGTTACTACTACTACGACTACTACTGCTGCTGGTGCTGCTGCTGCTGCTGTTACAACTACTATTACTACTACTACTACTACTACTGCTGCTGCTGCTGCTGCTGTTACTACTACTATTACTACTACTACTACTGCTGCTGCTGCTGCTGTTACTACTACTATTACTACTACTACTACTACTACTACTACTACTACTACTACTACTACTACCACTACTACTACTACTACTTCTAGTACTATTACTACTACTACTAACTACTACTACTACTACTACTACTACTACTACTATTATTATTATTATTATAATAATTATAATAATAATAATAATAATAATAATAACAATTATTATTATTATTATTATTATTATCATTATTATTACCATTATTATATTATTATCAGAAAAACTGACCTAAATTGACATTACCCTAAACTGACCTTGACCTAAATTGTTACCGCATGAGTTTACCAAAGTCTCTGTTCGTGTTGTGGGTGTGAAAATAGGAGTGGATGTACTAACCCTACCTGAGACGTGTTGTGTGAATGGCTTAACTTATAAGTCGGCATTGTGTACTGTGCTGGAGTATAGTTTATGCTACTTGTACTTAGCCAACACTACTAATGCCCCATTTAAGCTGAGTACGGGGACACAAATTGGTGATTTCTTGGTATACCCAGCGGCCGTACGTGTGTGCCAGGACTTCCCACTCTCTGTTGCAGATGTGTGCTCAGTTGTTCAGTCCACCGACATTACCACCCCATCAAATCTTAAATCTCATGTGAAACAGAGTGATTATCCAGAGTACAGAAGTCAGTTGCTTGATCTCTTGCGAGACTATCATGAAGTAGTAGCCCTACCCGGTGAGAACATGGGCAAAACTAGCTTACTCCAGCACAATATTGCATTACAGCCTGGAGCTTAACCAGTGTAGGCCTATATGCCTGCCTACTGTTTACCGCACAGCCAACGCCAACAGGCTGATCGTCTTATTCAGGAAATTTGGAATCCAACGTTATCGAACACTGATAGTCCATGGAACAGTTCACTATTTCTTTTTCCATAGAAGGGTGGTGAGTTGCAACCAGTCATAGATTACAGACACGTAAATGCGCTGAGTGTTCAGAACAGGTTTCCAATTTCTGTACTCACTGATTTGTTGAAATCCTTAGGAGAAAACAATTGTGTTTTCTCCTCCCTAGATCTTCTGAGTGGCTACTGGCAAGTAGAAATGGAGGAATCATCTCGTCCAATCACTGTTTTTAGCACCTCATCCG
This sequence comes from Coenobita brevimanus, assembly GCF_032717465.1. Classification (NCBI taxonomy): domain Eukaryota; kingdom Metazoa; phylum Arthropoda; class Malacostraca; order Decapoda; family Coenobitidae; genus Coenobita; species Coenobita brevimanus. Next base: position 14,065,680 of record NC_137001.1, read on the forward strand.
GTCATTACCAGTTCCGTAGACTCCCATTTGGCTTAAGCAATGCGCCATCAGCGTTCATGCAGCTAATTCATACAGTTTTCGCCGGCATGATAGGTCACTCAGTCTTTTCTTATCTAGACGACGTCATAATCGCTAGTCACTCTGTAGATGAACACTTAGAAAAATTGGCCAAGGTCTTCACTAGGCTCAAACAAGCTGTACTGAAAATCAAACTGTCAAAGTGCCATTTTTTTATATAAGAAGCTACAGTTCCTAGAACATGTCGTCAATGCTCATGGAATTCATACATTAGATGACCAGGTCAGTGGAGTAACAAACTTCCCTTCTCCCACCAACACAGATGCAGTACGTAGTTTTCTCGGCCTTAGTGGCTACTATCATCGCTTCATCAAAGGGTACGCCCAAATTGCTGTGCCATTAACGAAACTGTTAAAGAAGGACGAGCCTTTTATGTGGTCAGATGAACAAGGTACCGCATTTACCACCTTGAAAACTGCTTCTGCACAAGCTCCGGTTTTGGCATTCCCTGATGATTCATAACCATTTCTTCTATGTACTGGTGTTTCTGGAGTGGGACTCAGTGCCGTTCTCATGCAAGATGACTCTGAAAGAAAGAAACGTGCCATTGCCTAGGCCAGCCGTGTGTCAAACTCAGTAGAAAAGAATTGCAGTGTAACTCATTGGGAATCCCCCTGAAATATTTCCACGACATCATCTATGGTTACTCTATTCACATCCAAACAGACAATCTTCCTCTGTGTGACCTGTTTCGGGGACGTAATCTTACCGGTCGACTTGCACGTTGGGCAGTCCCTCTTAATGACTGTAATCCAACCTTTGAATACATTCCAGGAAAATCAAATGTTGTAGCCGATGCCCTCTCTCGGCATATAGCCACAGTCTCCACTGATTGTGACATAAATTTAGCGTTCAGTTATGACACTCCATGGGTTCCAGCGCATTGATCCTCTATGGTCTCAGGTCATATACTTTCTTGAGTCTGGTGATGATGCTTCCTTGCCCAAGTTACCGGTCCCTGTATCTGATTTCTTCCTCGACAGTTGGTGGATAGCGAGTGGGATAAATGTCATTTTACGTCTTCTGTGGGCAATTTCTGCGTTATTGCCCCCTTCCCCATGGTACTGCACCTTCCATGACGATAGTCTGTTCCTGCCCCCAGCCTCCAGCCTCTTTGCAGTTTTGGTGTGGTTCTGCTATGGAATACCTAACTGTAGTTCTGCTATGGAACACCTAACTGTGCTTCTGTTATGGGAATACCTAACCCACACCAACCCCCACCTGCCACCACTCCGCCACAACCCCAGTAAGTCCTCCACCACTAGCCTCACTACCTGCCTGAACTGCCAGTCCTGTAAAACCCATTAGTACATTACCACCCTGCACGAGCTTAGAGATTTAGCCATCATAGCCCCAACCGACCCCTCCAATCCCCACTACAATGAGTAGCCCCCAATCGCCACCAAGCTTGGTGCATCATCACCACCCAACACCAAGCCTCCCTGACGTCATGAAAGAGGGAGCATGGCCACTCACAGAGGGCTACGTCAGTCTTCCGCTCCTATCAACTTCTCGCCTCGTCTCTTACATAACATTATCATCCCCCACTCTCGTCATAATCCTCTTCATAAGTATCACCTCTAACTTCAACTTAGTTTATAGGAAAGACAAGTTGCACTAGCTCCTGCGGAGGGCTTTCATGCTGCTATAATATATTTTAGTTATAACTGTGGGCAAAAAATTCTACGAAGATCCAATGCTGGGCGCCTTGAGCAGCATTTTTTGGGTTAAAATGTGATCACTCATTAAATATAGTAAGAGTTTTTCAACCGTGATGGGACTAAGTTTTTTCACATCAGTGAATTATTTGTGATTTTTGTGCCAGTTTTGGTGCGATTTGAATGTGTAGTTTCTAAAATAAACACACACACACACACACACACACACACACACACACACACACACACACACACACACACATGCCTACTGCTATAGTATATTAGATGTTGTGGATCTACGTGCTGGCAGTGCTGACCCAAGTCGGGTCTGGATTGGGTGAAGACGATGGTGTCATATGGTCTGGGGTCTTGGCTGGCGCGGAAGGAGAGGTAATGGTGGTGAAAGATGTAGTCTCCTTGTGCTACTACCTAGAGCTGCTGGCTGCTGTGGCCATTGCCCTGCCCTATTTCACACACCAGCTAGTGGAGTTACAGGCTCTTCTGTCTGCCATCAAGGAACAACATCCAAAGGATGCAATTTGGTACCCACTCTATCTACCCATATGCTGGAAGATGGATTATGTAAGGCTTCAATTGTCTCATCTCCAAGACTCTTTCCCTAACCAAACACCTGCACGTTGTTCATGAGTGAAACGTGGACTTTTCGATCTTGGAGGAGAAATTCTATCTATCTATCTATCTATCTATTGCCAGACGCCTCAATCCCGTTTGCGGTAGCCACAAACAAATCTCCTCCACGTCGCCCTGTCCCCTGCCATTTCACTGCCCTGCTCCCAACTCACACCCCCCTCTCTCATATACCACTCCACCCCACACCTCCATCTCATCCTCGGCCTCCCCCTCCCTCTTCCTTCCTCCACCTCACTCACATACACTCTCTTCGTCAGTCTCTCACCCTCCATCCTCTCCACATGGCCAAACCACCTCAGTGTGTTCCTCATAATGCTTCCTATCACATCCACACAACAATGCTCCTTTATATCCTCATTCGTCACCCTGTCTCTCCATGTGACTCCACAGGCTTCTCTTAAATAACTCATTTCCACTGCTCTCACTCTTGACTTGTGTTCTTTCAACAACGTCCAAGCTTCACTTCCATACATTGGAGTTGGTATCACAATACCGTCATGTAGTAACTTTTTCACTTCCATGCTAACTTCTCTGCTTCTTATCACTGCTTTCAAGGCACCAGCAACCTTTCTTCCCTGCTGTACCCTTTCAAGCACTTCACCCTCCAAACCTCTATCCTTACTCATCACACTACCCAAGTACTTAAACGTAATCACATTTTCCAATTCCTCACCATCCAACCTCGCTGTACATTCACTGACTTCACCTCTCTCAAAGACCATCACTTTACTCTTCCCTACATTCAACCTTTAGATTCTGTTTCTTACACACTCTCCCAAACTCATCCACCAAGCCTTGCAGCTCCCCTTCGTCTTCACTCAACAACACAGTATCATCTGTAAACAACAGTACAGCGAGTTTCCAAACACTATCCTCTTTCAGCAGGGCCACTCCAACATCCACTACCCTACCTTCTACCTCTTTTATTACCCCATCCATGTACAGATTGAACAGCCATGGAGACATGACACATCCCTGTTTCAACCCAACCTTCAAAGAGAAAAATTCAGTTAGTTCACCAGTCACACGCACTGCAGCCTTAGCACCATCATACATACTCTTCACAACATTCAACAACTTCCCATCTACTCCATATCTTCTTAATACTTTCCACAATCCTTGTCTATCCACCCTGTCATATGCTTTCTCCAAATCCATGAAAGCCGCATACAACTTCTTTCCCTTCTCTAGAAACTTTTCCACTAAAGATCTAAGAATGAATATCTGATCTACACAACCTCTTCCCTTCCTAAAGCCTCCCTGTTCTTCTCCAACTAATTCCTCTGTTCTTTCTCTAACTCTGTCAATAAGTATCCTACCATACACTTTTCCTATTATACTAAGAATGCCCCTATGATTACCACACACTTCTTTTTCCCCTTTTCCTTTGAACAAGGGAATAATTATACCTGACTTCCAATCCTCCAGGATTCTACCTTCCTCTCAGGCCAACCTGCACATCTTCCACATCCATTCTACTACTATCTCTCCCCCATGCTTCAGCATTTCACCACACACTCCATCAATTCCTGGGGCTTTCCCCAATTTAACTTTCTTCATTGCTTCCACAACTTCTATCCTACTGATTTCTTCCTGTCTTCTCACCTCCCTTCTCCCAGCCATTTCCCAGCCACTTATACTCACATTACTTCCATCCTCTATTTTCAACAATTCCTTAAAGTGTTCTCTCCATCTGCTCACTGTTTTTCCCTTCTCCACTAGTAATCTACCATTTTTATCTTTCACTCCCCTGCTAACCTCACTTCCACCCTGTCTTACTCTCTTCACCTCTTTCCAGAGCATTTTCTTACAGTCCATCCATTTTACAATCAAATTCCTTCCAAATTCCTCATCCACTCTCTTCTTACTCTCTCTTACTAATCTTTTCACCTCTCTCTTTCTTTCTGCATATAACTCTCTCTTCCGCCTCTCAACTTCTTCCACACCCCTATTTCTCATCCATTCATTGTATGCTTTCTTCTTTTGTGCCACAGCCTGTCTCACCTCTTCAGTCCACCATGCTGTTCCTTGCACACCCCTCCGTCTTCTCTTCCTCCCACACACCACATCACATGCTGCACATATTTCTTCTGTAAATACCCTGCACACACCTTCCACGTCTTCCATCTGCTCCAATTTCTATTTGCCTAATCGTTCCTCCACTTCTCTCTTATACTCTGCCTTTTTCTCATTCTCTTGTAACCTTTCCACTCTCCTTGCAACTACTCCTTCCTCTCGCCTTTCCCTTCTTCTATTCCTCCATCTTACTTGGAACCTAATTCTGGCCACCACCAAGTAGTGGTCAGAAAGTCCACTCTCCCAACCTGTATAAGCTCTTGCATTCATTACACATCTTCGCATTCTTTTATCCAAACACACATAATCAATCATTGCCTTCCTTTCATTCAGTTCACCAACCACCCTTCTCATCACTCGCCATGTATAAGTGGATTATTTGGTGTAGCTACCACCTCTGACCTTTCTGGATGTAAATCTGACCTTGTTGAATTAGCCAGTGACCTAGAATCTCAAAACAGAGTAATTAATGTTCCACATACTATGCTACAGAATATCACAAACCATTTAGTTGATGTCACACACAAACATTAAACAACTTCACCAGAATTCTAACAAAGGAAATCTCAAAAGTTAATATTGTATCACAACTTTTGTATGAAAAACTCCAACTCGACAACCTACAGGTTTCTCTGGACTCTCTTGTCTCCCTTGTTTCTATCTTAATTTGTATTCTGGTAAGCACTGTCGATGGTCGTGTCACTGTATATTTAATACCTATCTCTGACCTCCGCTCTACATTGGAATGGGCTCACTCCACTTTTGACTAATCTCCAGTGATTTCATTTTGCTTCTTAGAATACTACTACCCAATACTTGAAGCCACGTTCCTTACTAAAGTAATAGTTGTTCATATCCCTCTTCATTCTTGTATCACAATCGATCCCTTTCACATAATTCCTTTTCCTTTCTGGTACAGTACTTCCCTAGTACAGGCCTCTGTTTCTTCAGAGTACTTCCTTCTCTCACATGATCATATCTCTATTGCTTTCACATCCTCCAATGACCTCAACAGGTGTGCTTTTCTTACACCTAACAAATTTGTGCTGCATGCCTCCTGACAATCTTTCCTAGCAGCGCTGCTCCTTGCGAATCCGTCTTAGTTCGTAATTTCTCAGTACAATCTGCCTGCTCCTTTGTTCCAGCCCCCAAGCTGCAAGTGCACCATGCTTGTCTGAAGCATATCCGCTATTTCTTCTTTGTGTGTCAACAATGAATTAATTTACAAAAACTCGGTACTCACAGGTAACAATGTTCCTCGTCGCGACGTTAAGCAAGTAGTCATTCGAACAGACTTAATTCCAGCTGCTCTTCATTTAATCCATGACACCCATCATGCGTCACACCCTGGCAAAGACTGAAGCTTATGACAAGCGCGTCTTTCATATTATTGGCCCTCTATGTGAAAGGATATAGAAGTGCACTGTGATGCATGTTTATCATATGCTCGTCATAAAGGAACAACCTGTCAACCTGCTCCTATATTGCAATACCCAGTACCATCAAGGCCTTGGCAAACTGTCTCCCTCGATCTTCTGAAGCTACCCTGTACAGAATCTAGCTTTGTCTAACTATTAGTAATAGTCGATCATTTCCCCAGATTCATGATATTGGCTCCATTACATGACAAATCTGGCAATGCAGTTGCCCATGCTTTCGTTATTTCAGTCATTTGCCCATTCACAACCCCAGAAGTCATTCTAACTGACAACGGGTCAGAGTTCAACAATTCAGTGCTGAAAAAATTTGTCTTTGATACGGAATTGGGAAATGCAATATAGTGTCCCATCATCCAGCCTCGAATGGCCTCGTAGAGTGCCAGAATAGGAAGATATTGGAGAGTCTGCGTCACATGGTGGGGGTTCAACAAAACTGACCTTGTCTTAAACTGATCTTCCCCTAAATTGACCTTACCCTAAAATGACCTTCCCCATTGACCCTGCCTTAAATTGACCTTGCCCTAAATTGACCATGACCTCAATTGACCTTGACCTAAAATGACCTTGCCCTTTGACCCTGCCCTAAATTGACCTTGACCTAATTAACCTTGGCCCAAATTGGCCTTGACTGGTATTGAGTTTGCCCTTAATTGACTTTGATCTTAACTGACCTATGAATAAGTTGACCTGGATGTAAATTGACCTTGCCCTAATTGACTTTTTCCTAAATTGACCTTGACCTAAATTTACCTTGACCTAAATTAACCTTGTCCCAAATTGATCTTGCCCTAAATTGACCTTGACCTAGATTGACCCTGACCTAGATTGACCTTGCCCTAAATTTCCCTTGACCTAAATTTCCCTTGACCTAAATTTCCCTTGACCTAAATTGACATTTCCCTAAATTGCCCTTGACTTAAACTGACCTTGACCTAAATTGACCTTGACCTAAATTAACTTTGGCCTAAATTAACACTGCCCTAAATTGACCTTGACCTAAATTGACCTTGGCCTAAATTGACCTTGACCTGGGTTGACCTTGACCTAAATTGACTTTGACCTAAATTGACCATGACCAATATTAACCTTGACCTAAATTGACCTTGACCTTAATTGACCTTCCCCTAAATTGACCATGACCAAAATTAACCTTGACCTAAATTGATCTTGACCTAAATTGACCTTGACCCAAAATGATCTTGACCTAAATTGACCATGACAAATTGACCTTGACCTTAATTGACCTTGTCCTAAATTGACCATAACCAAAATTAACCTTGACCTAAATTGACCTTGATCTAAATTGACCTTCACCAAAATTGACCTTGCCCTAAATTGGCCTTAACCTAAAATGACCTTTGACCTTCTTTGACTTTGACCTTTATACTTGTCTTATCCTGAAGCCTTCCACAAAGTTTGGTTTCTCTCTCTCTCTCTCTCTCTCTCTCTCTCTCTCTCTCTGCGTGTGCCTGCCTAACCCTTTGTTCATGTGGGCGAGAATATGCGAGACTTGACAGAGATGGAGACCGAGACTGTTACAGAGACAGACATAGACGCAGAGAGGAGATAGACAGACAGACTCAGAGAGGAGATAGACAGACAGACACAGAGAGGAGATAGACAGACAGACACAGAGAGGAGATAGACAGACAGACACAGAGAGGAGATAGACAGACAGACACAGAGAGGAGATAGACAGACAGACACAGAGAGGAGAAAGACAGACAGACACAGACAGGAGAAAGACAGACACAGGGAGGAGATAGACAGACACAGACAAAGAGAGGAGAGAGACAGACAGAGAGGAGAAAGACAGACACAGAGAGGAGAAAGACAGACACAGAGAGGAGAAAGACAGACACAGAAAGGAGAAAGACAGACACAGAGAGGAGAAAGATAGACAGACACAGAGAGGAGAAAGACAGACACAGAGAGGAGAAAGATAGACAGACACAGAGAGGAGAAAGACAGACACTGAGAGGAGAAAGACAGACACAGAGAGGAGAAAGATTGACAGACACAGAGAGGAGAAAGATAGACAGACACAGAGAGGAGAAAGATAGACAGACACAGAGAGGAGAAAGACAGACACAGAGAGGAGAAAGACAGACAGACACAGAGAGGAGATAAACACAGGCACAGAGGAGAAAGACACAGATACAGGGAGGAGACAGACAGACACAGACACAGGGAGGAGAAAGAGAGACATAGAAACAGAGAGGAAAAAGACGGAGGAGGACGAGGAGGAGAAAAAGAAAAAGAAGAAAGACGAGAAGAGGAAGCGAAGAAGCAGAAAATGGAGAAGAAGAAGAAAAAGGAGGGGGAGGGGGAGGAGGAGGAGAAGTATGAAAATAATAATTAGAAATAGAAGAAGAAGAAGAAGAAGAAGAAGAAGAGGAGGAGGAGGAGGAGGGGAGAAGGAAGAGGAGGAGGAAGAAGAAAAAGTAGAGGAGGAAAAGAAGAAGAAGAAGTAGAGGAGGAAAAGAAGAAGAAGAAGAAGAAGAAGAAGAGAAGGAGGAGTAGGAGGAAGAAGAAGAAGAAGAAGTAGAGGAGGAAAAGAAGAAGAAGAAGAAGAAGAAGAAGAAGAAGATGAAATGAAGAAGATGAAAAAATGAAGAAGAAGAGGAGGAGGAGGAGGAGGAGGAGGAGGAGGAGGAAAAGAAAAAGAAGGACGAGAAGAAGAGGAAGAGGAGAAGAAGGAGACAAGACTATCCTCCTCCCTTAGTTCATTACACCTTGATACCTTTCACTAAATAAAATCGTCAGTAGCAATATAACAGGAACGAAAATGATAAATGCAGAAACTTCAGGGCCCTCCAGTTAATGCTGTTGGTGTGGTAGGGTGTGGGAGAGGGATTTTGGATGGTGTGGTGTGGTGTGTTGTGGTGTAAGGTAGGATGGTGTGGTGGTGTGGTGTGGTGTGGTGTTGTGGTTTGGTGTGAGAGGTGATTTTGGTCGGTATGGTGTGAGACGGTGGTATGGCATGTGTGGTGTGGTGTGTGCTGTGATGTGATGTGTGGTGTGGACTGGTTTGTAGTGTGGTGTGATGTGATGTGATGTGGTGTGGTGTGGACTGGTTTGTAGTGTGGTGTGATGTGATGTGATGTGGTGTGGTGTGATGTGGTGTTGAGTGGTTTGTAATGTGGTTTAGTACGGTATGCTATGAGATCGCTAAAGTCTTTGATAAAGTCTAAATTAAAGCACCTCGCATCCGAAAATCATTAATGAGAGACAGACGGACAGTCCTTCCCCACCAGATAAGCTCCCACATAGAAAGGGTATTGACTCCTGGCCCGCTTTAAGCCTGCGACCCTCGCCATCCGTAACTGCATAACCCACACCAACAGGCTATGACCTCTCTCTCTCTCTCTCTCTCTCTCTCTCTCTCTCTCTCTCTCTCGATGCCGGTTGTGTGTGTGTGTGTGTTCTTACCTAATTGTTCTTACCTAATTGTATCTTTACAGGAATGAGTCAAGCTCGTACTTTCCCGTGTCTTAAACCATATTTATCGTACATATCCTTAAATTTGTGAATTGTTTTGGCACACACTATTTCATTCGGTGTGCATTCCGTTGATCAATTGCTCTGTTTGGAAAAACTGAATTTCCTTACGTCTTTATCACCTCTCTTCTTATGCAATTTTTTGCAGTGTCCTCTTGCTGATGCTTCTCCATATGTTAAGTAATCATTTATGTCTATTTTCTCCTTTCCTGACATGCATTTATATAGCATTATCATGTCACCTCTTTTCCTTCTCTCCTGTAGCGTTGGTAGATTCAGTTTATTTAGTCTTTCTTCGTAGCTTAGGTCCCTTAAGCTTGGTATCCATCTTGTAGCGGCCCTTTGAACTTTTTCAATCTTGTCTATGTGCTTTTTGAGATGAGGACTCCAGACTACTGATGCATATTCCAGGGTTGGTCTAATGAATGATGTTATTATCCTTCTTAGCATGTCTTCATTTATGTATGTGAATGCTATTCTCATATTTGCAAGCAGTGTATACATGTTCCGTACCTTCTCGCTGATGTGGTCAGCCGGAGATAGTCTGTTATTGATAATCACACCTAGGTCTTTCTCTCTTTCTGATGTGTATAGGGTTTTATTTCCTAACTTATAATCCCAATCAAGTCTTTTTCCACTTTTACCTAACTTGATTACATGACACTTGTCCACATTGAATTCCATTTGCCATGTACTACTCCATTCATGAAGTTTATTTAATTCTTCTTGTAGCTCTTTACAAGAGTCTGTGTTAGTAATTTTCCTTTGTATTTTTGCATCATCTGCAAACATATTCAGATAGCTCTCATTTCCAGTGTTACTGTTTATATCATTTATATTCACTAAAAACATGATTGGTGCCAGCACTGAACCCTGTGGTACTCCACTAGTCACTTCTTTCCATGATGAGTAGTTTCCTCTTAGTACTGTCCTCATTTCTCTTTTTATGAGAAAGTCTTGCATCCAACAAAACAGTTTGCCTCGAATTCCTCCTTGATGGTACAGTTTCCATAAAAGTCTTTGGTGTGGTACTGTGTCAAAAGTTTTCTTGAAATCTAAATAGATACTGTCCACCCATCCTTCCCTTTCCTGTATTGTGTTTGTTACTCTGTCATAGTAGCTCAACAGATTAGTAACACATGATTTTCCTTTTCTGAAACCAAACTGTCTTTCTGTTATCATACTGTGTTCTTCTAGATGATTTACCCAAGCTTTTCTCATAAGTTTTTCTAATACCTTGCTCACAACACTGGTCAGTGATACTGGTCGGTAGTTGAGTGGATTTTGTCTATTTCCTTTCTTGAATAAGGGGACAATATTTGTTTTTTTTCCAAATATCAGGTAGTTTACATTGACTCAAGGATTTCTTGAAAATTAAAAATAATGGTTTACTTAATTCCTTTGCACATTCTCGTAATACCCAACATGAAATTTCATCAGGACCACTTGCTTTTCCTCTGTCTAATCTACTTAACTCCTCCTGTATTACTTTTTCTGCTATTTGTATATCTGGTAGTATGTGTGGACATGCGTGTTCCACATAGTCCCTCTCAAATTTTTTTTCTTTTGTAAAAACTAATTGGAAATTCTTATATAGTGCTTCACAAATATCTTTCTCTTGTGTATAAGTGATTCCCTCGTCCGTAATGGATTGTATTATATCTTTTACTTTAGTTTTGCTTCTGATATAGCTGTAAAACAGCTTTGGTTGATCACTACTTTTATTTATTATATCCTCCTCATACTGTTTTTGGGCTTCCCTCCTTATTCTTGTATAGTCGTTTCTTGCCTGTTTGTAATTATTATACGCCCTTTCACTATTGTGTCTTCTGTATCTATTCCACAACAAATCTCTTCTTTCTTTTGATTTTTTACATTCTGTATTGAACAATTTCTGTATTTTCTTATCTGCTTCTTTGCGCTGTGGGTTGTACTTCTGGACTCCTATTTCATAAAATTCACAAAATTTTTTATATACAGCATTTAAATTTTGTCCTCTAAGCTCATTTTCCCAATCAGCTTCTAAGAAATACTTGTTTAGGTCTTGATAATTTCCCTTTTTATAGTTTAGGCTCTTTTTGTAACTATCATTGCTGTTTACTATGTCATATGCTATCCTGAAGTTATAATTTAGTACTGCATGATCGCTTTTGCCGAGTGGAGGGTGATATATTAAACTGTCAATATCATTTTCTTGCCTTATAAATATTAGATCTAGCACTGAAGGTACATCAAGTCCTCTTTTTCTGGTGGTTTCCCTCACATGTTGCGTTAAGAAAAACTCTTGTACGAGATCCAGGAGCTTTTGGTCCCAACAGCTTTCTTGGCTATTTATATCTAGAGTATTCCAATTTATATTTGTATTGAAGTCCCCAGTTAGTATAATTCTTTTCGATTTCTCTTCCATTTTATGTAGCAATGATCTTACACTCTGAATTGTACTCTCTGCCAGGTCCTCATATTCGTCTCTTTCCCATGTGTTTGATCTGGGTGGCATGTACAAATTGGCTACAGTTACTTTACCTTCAGATGTGTCGATCTCTACTGCAATCAGTTCTACTTGTGATGGTATATCTAGTTTTATTTCCTTGACTTTTAGATTTTTCTTAGTTAATATTATAATTCCTCCTCCTTTTTTTTAAATATCTGTCTCTTCTCCATATATTGTATTCCTCTAAGTTTAGTATGTCATTTGATATCCTTGGTATTAATTTTGTTTCAGTTAGGCATATTATTTGTGGTTCATTTTCTCTGACATAATCATTCATCTCTAGTAATTTAGATACCATTCCATCCACATTTGAGTACATCAACTTTATCATCTTGTTTATATACTTGTCATGACATGGTTCTACTACCTTCCTCCTTTTTCTTCCATCCTGTTTGTATACCACTTTAGTACCTGCAATCCTATTACCTTGTAAAAAAATTTGTTCTTCTCCTCTTCTGATCTTCCCTCATTTTTTGTTTTTGCTTCCTCCCTTTTCTCTTTCAATAATTCCAGTTCCTCTTGTGTTAGGCACCTTTTTATCCATACATTTTTGAACTCCTCTTTTTCCTTAAGATTCTTTGCATTTTTTAGTATCTCTTCCACAGTGTTTACACTCTGGAAAGTCACCTTTAGAGGTCTTGTCTTGCTTTTCTCGTATTTCCCTAACCTTTTGTGTTCCTCTATGTCTTTACTACAGATTTCCTCTGATACTTCTTTCAGTAAGCTCATGACATTTGCCATCTCCTTTTTGTCTCTTGTGATCTTGTCTTTAACTTCTTCCTCTTCTATACCAGTGATTACTATTGATTTGTTTATCTCTACTGAATCTCTGACTAACTTTGGATTGTTTTGGATTATTCTTTTCACCTCCTGTTTAATGTTTTTTCCTCCACCCTTGTTTCTAAGTCTTTCTTTATTTTCACCATTTCAGCATATGTGGTTTCTACATCATTTTTGTAGCTTTGCACAGCTTCATTCACTTGTGTTATCTTCTCCTCAATATCACTGCTCTGGTCAATAAGACTGCTAACTTGCCTAATTGTCTCTGTGTCATTTTTGAACTCTTCCATAACACTCTTGTGATTGACTACTGTACTTGCCATTTCACTCATTTTCTTCCTAAGTGTACTCAATTCCACTGTTAGTTCACTGATGGTTGTGTCTTTCTTGTTGGCCTCCCTTCCTAGTTTTTCTATTTCTTCCTTTTGCAAGTGCATCTGCCTCTTTATTTCATCAATTTCATTTTTGAAAGCCATTTCTAGTTTGTTTACACGTTCAACCAGTCTATTGTGGGTCTCTACTTCAACCAGTTCTTGGTAGAAATCATCATTTTGCTTTTTACCTTTATCCCTTTTCTTTTCCAAATTTGTTTTACTGAAGTATGTATCCATTTTGCAATACTTAAAGTGCAAAGCATGTACTTACAATCTCCATGTTGTTGTAGTCTAAACAAACCTCAGCGATGACTGAGCGTATTCTTTCGTCTTGGTTCTATATCCTGTTTGTACAAGTCTTGTTTAAACTTTTTTTTTTTTTCATTTTAATAATGAACAATCATTTAGTCTAACCTGGTACTGAGCTTGTCTCATTCAAAGATACTATTTAGGTAATGCCACTGGCCGTGATGATTTGGTACGGAGCGCCGGTGTCACACGTCCGCCTAGATTGAATCCCTGTGTGTGTGTGTGTGTGTGTGTGTGTGTGTGTGTGTGTGTGTGTAAAATTGCCTTTATTTATTACCCACATCAAGAGTGAGATCAAAACATAAAGGAATTTAACTTTACAATTAAGCGCCCCCTACACGATCAATATTATTGCGTAATATTCCGTATTGCACAATAATAACAACAATGTAGGGATAGTACTGAAGACTAACACAGTATACTGAAAACATCAAAAAGGGTTTGATATTTTACTGCACAATACGAGTATATTGAGTAGTGTGAAGGTAGCATCGCACAATCTTCTGTCAGTGTGTGTCCTGCCTTCATACGGGCGACATGGTTGGCACGAAAGATGATCTGACGACCATCCCTACTGGAATGCATACAAGTAGCCAGTATAGTATCATTGACATTGGTTCGGCGAATGTGGCGACAGATAGTTCTGTAACAGGAACATCACTTTGCCAGTATATTTCTTCCTTCACTTAGAAATTGGAGTTTACGTGTGAGTTATAAGGAATTATAGTAAATACTACAGCTACACACGGAAAGGATTTCTCTTATTATTACAAAATTATTCATGTCACTGATGGGAAGGCATTTTCTACAGTAAGTAGGTTATATCCTGTGGTATACCATTACGGTTAATTATGTTAATGAAAATATATTTTAAATGTCAGATAACGTAAGGATATATTGTATTATTTTATTTCTTAAACATAAGTGTAACCTAATTGTCACAATAACGTGTTCCATTCTTTAAGTACAGTTTACATGTTTTGTTGTGCATAGTCATTTATTTTTCATATATAAATACTGAAACTGTAATGCCTGTTTTACTTACCTTTACATATCCTTTGAGGCAGTGAATAATAGCTTAGCATGACTCCATCACGCTACAGCTGATCGACTGAGGGGACACTGCTCTACCAGATTTCAGATCATCAAATGTGTTGCCGGTGGCAAGATAGCGTAGTGTTACTGATAGCTGCGTACTTGCAGAGATACATTCCCTCATCACAGTGTTCTTTTTGGAAATAATTGGAGCTGCCATCTTCAGTAAGTCGTCAAATGCTGCACTGTCCATTCGCATATAATTCCTATAATCCTCTGGTTCACAGACCCTTATATCCTTCAACAAATTCTCATTGCTGTACTCATGTCTTTTCTTGTACCACTCTTTCATTCATCTGTGACTTTTCTTCTTTTTTGTGCAGCTGGCTATTGCAATTCCGATTAAAGCAATGTCAGTGTTAGTCATGTCACCCTGAGATCGCTCGCTAGACTGACGATACTGAGCAATAATATGGAGCCATGTAGGGGGGACGCATATTGCACGATAATACTGAGTCAATATATTGTGTCGATAATATTGATCGTGTAGGGGACGCTTTAGTGATAAGGCATTGACAAAAAATATATACAGATAGATAGATAAATAGATAGAGATAGAAGGATAGATTTCTCTATATACTTATAGGCAGATAGATAGAAACGATAGATTTATAACAGGTCGATAGAGTGATAGAGAGAGATATAGATAGATAGGTAGATAAACTGATATATAGATGGAAAGACAGATGTGGGTCGGTAGATAGATAGCTAGATAGATACAGCGACAGATAAAAGCAGGGAAACATAGACAGACAGACATATAGATATAAATACACAGACATGAGTAGACAGACAGATACACAGACAGACAGACGGACAGACTTATCTAACATATGCCTTATACTTTAATCTACCTTCTGCCATAGAGAGAGAGAGAGAGAGAGAGAGAGAGAGAGAGAGAGAGAGAGAGAGAGAGCATGTCTAAGGCCTATAAACAGTACCCCTAATGAGCTTGGGGATGTTGAGAGGGGGGCGCTTACCCCTATGCCCGCAAGGCTTCCAGTGTGCCTCTCTCTCTCTCTCTCTCATCACCATAATCCTCCCGTTAAATTGTACCTTGTTAAGATTATTTAGCTAATTGTTTGAGTGCGTAAGTGATTGTATTTCCTTTCCTTTGATATTTTGAATTACTTTGAGATGCATGTAACGTAAATTTATTTTCCTGTAATTAATAAATCTACAGATCTTTTCTTTGATCTCAGTTAAATGTAAGAAGTGTGTTTGATTTCTCCACATTGTGCTTACTTTAGTCTGCCGCTCCTAGTTTGCACAAACATTAATCACGACTGGTAGTTAGGCCAGATGTTTGGTACTGATTCATAATAAATCCGTTGTGCCCGCCAGGGGTTTGCACCAGCAAATCTGTCTTGATTATTATTATTATTATTATTGATTGTCAGGGGTCAGGACACTTTCTCAGAGGCCAACAATATCGACAGTTCAGCATTCGTGAGCGATTAGTCTCCACTGTGTACTGTTGAGAAAGTTTATGAAATTCTCGTCTTTAGTGATTCGGCGAAGAAAGCCACCATAGAATAACACTTACTACTTGACTCGATTCCTTTGTGACAACCGACTATTTATTGGCATTTCATTCGTATTTCCACTCCCCCCTTGACACACACACACACACACACACACACACACACACACACACACACACACACACACACCACTGGTCATTGAGTTGTATCGGGAGGGCCAGTTCTGCTTAAAGTCTTTTTGTGTTTAACCAGTAACATATTAATTCTTTCTCCTGGAAGAATACTGCAGGGGTAGGTGCGGCTAATCAACTTGTCCCTTGTCTTATGAATGTCGCCCCACAGCCTGATACCTCTTCGCGCATTTATTTATTCATTATTATTTCCTCTACAAATATTGCTGTGCAGGTGTTGTGCAAGTACGAGTGTATATCAATTATCTATTTATTTGTCGGTCTGTCTACATGTCTGTCTGTCTGTCTGTCTGTCGGTCGGTCGGTCGCTCCATCTACCTATCTGTCTACCTATCTAATTGCCTCTCTCTCTCTCTCTCTCTCTCTCTCTCTCTCTCTCTCTCTCCTCCATGTTTGTCTTTATGTTATTTTTTTTATGCAAGGAAGGAGCCAAAAGCTAGGAGCCCACAAAATACTTCCTTCTAAGAAAAAAACAAAAACAATACAAAAGACAGCCAAATTCAAGATCCGTTCATTTCGAGATGCCTGGACACACTGCGTTTGAAAGACTGGAGATCATAGGAAGTAGGAAATACAGACAGAGGGAGACAGTTCCAGAGTTGACCTGATGCATAAATGAAGGACTGGGAGTAACGGTTAACTTTTGCATTAGTAAGTTGGACAGAAAAGGGATGAGAGTTTGTTGCTAGACGAGTGCTACGCACCAGTCGTAGAGGTGGAGGGATGCAAGCAGACAGTTCAGAGGAGCAGTGACCATTGAAGTAGCGATAGAAAAGAGATAAAGAGACAACAGTGTGGCGACGAGACAGAGTTTGAACGGAGCCAATAAGAGGAGAGGTAATGAGCTGAAAGCCTTTGACTCCACCCTATTGAGGAGAGCTGTATGTGGGAAGCCTCCCCACACTTGAGAGTTGTACTCTACACAAGGGCGAATAAAACCCGTGTATAAAGTCAACAACCGTGCAGGGATAAAGAAGGTACGGAGTTGGCTTAGCACACCTAATTTCTTGGAAGCACATTCTACAAGAGATGCAATATGATCTTTCCAAGATAGATCCCGAGCAAATGAAACCCCAGGCATGTTCAAGGAGGATGCAGGATTGAGTTGGGTATTATTAAACATTAGTGGGTACTCCTGTGGAAGATTTTGTCGGGTTAATAGGTGTAAAAACCGAGTCTTTGATGCATTAAAAACAACCAAAGTATTTTTACCCCAGTCAGAGATACGAGCCAAGTCAGACAGCAGGTGTGCCATAGCCTTATTCTTTGTTGAAGTAATTGCTCAGATGGACGTTGCGGGAAGCGAATGGAAAGGTGAAAGGTGGAATCATCAGCGTACGAGTAGATAGGGTTAACCCGTCACGTCCCAAGGTTTTCCGCACCTCTGACACCCCTCAATCCCGAGCTATTTTGGAAAAAAAAATTTTTGGCTAAAACTTTTGGTTTTGTTGAGAAACAAAGGAAAATCACCAAGAAAGGGCTTACCGTGGTCCATAAGTGGTCGGATCAGGTGAGGTCCCCCGCGCCAGGTATCGTATTCTATCATTGACGTTTGAGGCGCTCACGTTTTCTATGATAGGAAATACTGGGAGAAAAAACAAACAGCACCTCAACATTTATTGAATTTGAACTAATAAACAATAAAAGCAACATTAAAATGAATTTCAAAAACATATATATGAAAAATCTGCATTGTCCCTTCGTGTGAGCATAGCGAGTTAGGTCTGAGTGGTAACATGCTATATGCTAAGTTTCTTGTATCAGTCAACATATCATTTTTTCTACTTGTATACTTCTGTTTCATTGACATTTTACCTATTTTTACTGTTTGTAAATGATTTGAGATGTTTTCATTCATTACAATGACATGCAGCATAAGTATAGAGCACATCTGCTTACTAAGCGCACTCGTTATTACTCGTATTTCAACATACCCAATTGTTTATCACTTTCCTATTATTTTTTCCTTTACATAGAACTTTTCCTCCACCACTGTAAATATTTTCAATTATTTACATTCATTATGAGGGCATTTAGCGAAATGCTAGTGCATATTCACATAGTAAGCACAATCTCAAACACTCGTGTTTCATCTACTTTATTTTTTCATTCCATTTATACTTTCCCACTTACATTACACACGTTTACACCCCTATACTGCACTATACATAGTTACTGGCATTATTTATTCAAGTGAGCGTCAGAATATCGCATGAAAATAGCCTCGCAATGAATGTTTCGACCAACATAGTACTCAAACACTTACATACAAATTCTTCACATATATTACACACTTTCCCACTCGTTGACAGTGATGTCTAGCAAGTGAAAGAACAGTTTCTTATACCACTTTATCGTGGTCCTGGCACACTCTACCGTTGATATCATGGAGTCTGACTGGTCCACCAGGCGCATGTTTATGTTATAGTCCATGACACACTCAGGTTTCCAAATGTGACGCCTGTTCTCACTCCAGTAATCAACGGAATCAGTACGGTGCATCAAGGGACGGTGAACCGTTGACAAGAGGCTTACTTCTCTATTATGGTTCCACACAGTTGCAAGTATGTTGTTGGCTTTGAAGAAGACAACCTCATTCCTGTCAAGCTTCCACCTTACCTTGGGCATGTGACGCCGGTTCACCTTTACGGTTCCACAGATTCCCGTTTCATGCATGTGTAGATAACGAGCGAGAAGAGGGCTAGTGTACCAATTGTCCAGGTAGAGGACGTGACCACGATGAAGGTAGTCTTCTATCATTGTCTTTACCACTGCTCCCGACAGTCCAATACTCTGGTCTTCTATTATGTCTGTCTGTGCACCTGTGTACAAGACTATGTCTTGCACATATCCAGTCCTACAGTCACACATAACAAAGATCTTGAACCCAAAACGGTGCCTCTTGCTGGGTATATACAGCCTAAATGAAATATTACCTCTCCACAACACGAGACTCTCATCTATGACGAGGTCTCTATAGGGATAAAATGACGAACGAAAGGTCTGCCCCAGGTGATCAGAGGCCAACCTAATTCGCCTCATCTTATCAGTGTCATTCGCATTTGCAGGATCATCAGCATCATAGAAATGGAGGCGACTTAGAATTTGTTGGAAGCGATTATGGCTCATGACTTGCCCAAATATTGGGGTAAACATAACAGGGTCCCTTGTCCAGTAAGCCGGAATTCTGTTTTTTCGTATAATACCCATCAAAAGGACCAGGGCAAAAAATAGGAACATTTCTGAAAGGGAGACAGGGTAATCATATATGATAGAATGCCTGCTCCTTGTTCCCAATCTTTCACTCTCACGGCGCTGGGTGCTCGCAAAACGGTTGGTTTGGTCAACAATCTGCTCCACGAATGCTTCACTAAAAAACAGGTGGAATAAATCTATGCTGGTGGAATTACGGTGAATTCCGGAAGCAATGCAGCCAGCATGCCCATGCTCAGTGAAGGGGTGAATGAGGGGAGAAAAATCACTCCCATCCTCCCAATCCCATCCCAGAAATCCCTCGTCCCCATCATCCCCATCACCGCCTTTGTCTGGGTGGGGAGGAGATCCTGGTTGGGGAGGTTGGGGAGAAGGAGTGCGGAGGGCTTCCCCACTCTCACTCCCCTTCCTCCTGCCTTTACCCTTTCCCTTTCCCTTACCCTTACGGCCTTGAGGAACATTAGGGGGCTGTGGGGATGAAGTTCGGGAATACTGGGGAGCATAAGAGGTGCTGGGGAGTGGTTCCTCCCCACCTTCCCCCTCCATCACAACACCACGTGATTTTTCACACACCCTCACTCACCCACGTGTTTGGGGATACTGGGGAGCATAAGACGTGCTTGGGAGTGGTTCCTCCCCACCTTCCCCCTGCATCACAACCCCACGTGATACAGAACGCACCCGCACTCGCCCACGTGATGCACCCCATCACCTCACACTACCTAGGGAGAGCGATGACTCACTCACGCCACTCTCATTTTCCATACTCCTCCCTGCACTTTCCCTTTCACTCCCCACTCCCTCCACGGCACTTCCTACCTCCCCAAACAAAATACTAGGCCCATACCTGCTCATCTGATGTGGTGTGTGCTTGGGGCCTGGATGAGTAATTACCTCACCTCCATACCACGTGGCAGCACATCCCACGGCTCTGTCCTTGTCCTCGTCCTCATCCTCGTCATCAAATTTGGGTTCCACATCACGTTGGGGCTGGGCATAGGATGTTGCACGTGGTATTTTGGCCGGCTGCCCCTCTCTAGCAGCACAGTAAGTCACATACTGCTGCTTCCTGGGGGACGGGACTTCTTCATCACTGCTGGTGGTTTCCTCCTCCTCTGGCTGCACATAATCTTTGTCAACAACCTCGTCATCCAGTGGGGAATCACTGTCACCTGTTAAGGCATCCAGGGCGGCTTGAATTTCGACCTCTGAGAGACCTCTCTTCGCTATGTCTGAGCAGGACCGTTGCTAACAGGTGAGTGAACGAGCAGCAGGTGAGTGCAGGTCACCGAGTGTCCCCGCCTGGTGGCAGGTAGGGGAAGGTCAAGCGACGATACATACCGAAAATCAAGCGCGAAATTTGACAATTGTGGAAATAATGCACTTTGCAATTGCACGACGTACCGGTATGTCGCCGGGACTGGCAAATGCAAAACGTTGCAATGTACCCATACGTCAACGGGATGGGGCGGGTTAAATGTATAGTCAGCCAAAAAAGTTGTGTTTTCGTTCCGAACCCCTGTAAATATTTGAACCGATAAGTGGCAGCAGCAGGGATAGCTTCACAAGTCTGGTAACTGTGTCAGATCAGACGTTGATGGGGGTGAGTGGATTGGGGGTAGAAGTGGGGTAGTGGAAGGTGTATGTGCACTCATGTTTTATATACCATGCATTACCGATGGGTGGCAGCTGTTGGGAATAACATACTGAGTAATAGGGTTATAGTCAATTTTTATCACTAATATGTCGCTAAATGTCTACATATGCATCATCATGAGTTTACATGTAATCAAAATATACTGCAGTTTCATATACATGGGCTGTCATGTCTAATTCATCTATGATATTTGGAATACTTCAGAGGACAGAATGACTGTGGAATACGTTTCATAACGAGTGACTGGAATTTAATGGAATGTCATGGTTGTAATAATATAAAACAACATTTATTAGTGACAACATGAATCTCCCCTCCAATTTTCCTGTCGCCCAGTATAGATAACTGAATGACTGTGAAGCTATGACTATATGCTGGTGGGTGTATATCTGTGTGTCATTACCGTGTGTAACACTTGTGGTCAGGTTTCCCTTACCCCATTACCAAAACATTAACCACTTGCGGAACCAAATGCTTTTCTCGTTATTACTACTGTGAAGGCACTGCATGCCCCTGTGCCACACCACACATGGTAATGGTATGTAATATATCCTGTCATGTTCAGAAGGTAAACATACAGTAAAAACACAGCTGTCTGTCCTTTATTCACATGTTATGTGGCTAGCTGATGCCCAGCGGAGAGGGTGTGGCAGGAAGGTGGGGAGAGGGGTAGAACCTTGTCATTTCTGCTAATGCTTATTTGCTTACATGTTATAGGCATTTTTTCAGGTTAACGATACATTTCACTATTAACAGGTATTAAATCAGGTGTAATATCACATTTAGAGCCTTTACTGTGCAGTGTATTGCTATACTACACAGCCAACAAAAATTACAGATTACACTGCCAACAATAATTACAGCACACACACACCCCACTTCCCCACCTCCACCCCCAATCCACTCACCCCCACCACCGTCTGATCTGACACAGTTACCAGACTTGTGAAACTATCCCTGCTGCTTCCACTTATCTGTTCAAATATTTAGGGGGTTCGGAACGAAGGCACGATTTTATTGGCTGACCATACAGCTTAGAAGATCATTAATGAATAAATGGAAAAGAGTTGGTGATAGGACAGAGCCCTGAGGAACACCACTGTTGATAGATCTAGGAGAAGAACGATGGCCGTCTACAACAGCAGGTAAAGAACGACCAGAAAGGAAGCTATAGTTGAAGGCACAGATAGAAGGATAGAAATCGTAAGAGGGCAGTTTGGAAATTAAAGATTTATGTCAGACTCGATCGAAAGCCTTTGAGATGTCAAGTGCAATGGCAAAGCTATCACCAAAGTCCCGAAAGGAGGATGACTAGGAGTCTGAAAGGGAGGTGAGAAGATCGCCAGTGGAGCGTCCCTGACGGAACTCGTAATGACGATCAGAAAGAAGGTTGTGATAGGAAAGCTGCTTTAAAATTTTTCTGTTAAGAATTAACTCAAAAACTTTTGAGACACAGGATGTTAAAGCAATTGGACGATAGTTAGAGAGTTGGGAATGGTCACCCTTCCTTGGGACTGGCTGAATGAGAGCAAACTTCCAGCAAGAAGGAAAGTTATAAGTTGAAAGACAAAGGCAAAAGAGTTTACCTAGGCAGGATGTAAGCACAGAAGCACAGTTCATGACGACCACAGGAGGGACTCCATCAGGCCCATTTGCCTTGTTAGTATTGAGGCCAGTGATAGCTGAAAATACATCAGCTGAAGAAATTTTAATGTCAGCCATGAGGAAGTCAGAGGGGGGAAGTGATAGAGGAACAGCACCAGAATCATCTAAGATAGAATTGGAGGAGAGAGTTTGATCAAAGAGATCTGCTTTATCAGTAGAAGAAATAGCTACAGAGCCATCAGAGTAGAAAAGAGGAGGGAAGGATGATGAGGTAAAGTTGTTAGAAAGGTTTTTGGCAAGGTGCCAGAAGGAGCGGCAAGATTTCGAGTTGGAAAGTTGAGAGCATTTAGTACGGATGAAATTATTTTTAGCATAGCGAAGAACATACTTAACACGATTCTGGGCAGAAACATAAAAAAAATTTGATTCAGGGGTGGATTGGCTCTGGTACCTTTAATAGGTCCTCTCCTTGTTGTGGACAGCATTAGAACAAGTGTGATTAAACCAGGGCTTTCTTGCATTAGTCAAAGGATATGGGAAAGGAATGTATCCTTCCATACCGGAGAGAATAACCTCTGTATTGAGCAAAACAGACCGAGATGGCTCCCGGCCATGGAAGCAATAATCATTCCAGGGAAAATAGAAGTACTGCCTGAAGGCCTCCCCATCCGCAGCTCCAAAGTTCCATGGTTGACGTTTCTTTGGTGGGTCCACAGGCCATACTGGAGCGATAGGACAGGTTAAGGTAATAAGGTTGTGATTGGAGGAGCCCAATGGAGAGGAAAGATCAACTGCGTCAGCAGAAGGATTAGTTGTAAGGAAGAGGTCAGGTATGTTGGAGCTCTCCCCAAGGCGGTCAGGGATACGGGTAGGGTGATGTACAAGCTGCTCTAGGTCATTAGGATAGAAAAGATGTAGGCATGTTCACCAGGTGGATCAGTGAAAGGAGAGGAGAGCCAAAGGTGGTGATGAACATTGAAATCTCCTAGAATGAAGATTCCAGAGAAAGGAGAAATGGATAGAATGTGTTCCATTGGAGAAGCAAGATAGCCGAAGAATTTTTCATAGTAAGTAGAATTAGGTCCAGATATATTTAGTCAGAGAATGACAGGACAGCCAAAGCCAGAGAGTAGAGAATTCAGAAGAATCAAGTTCAGGAACACGAGAGCAAGATAAGTCGTTGTGTACGTATACGCAACAGCCACCTTCAGCTTTAAATGAATATAGAGAAAGTACAGTAGGAGGATACAGAAAAGAGTTTGCTGTCACTTGCCTCACACAGCTGAGTTTCGGTTAAGAATAGAAGGTGAGGTTTAGAGGAGGAGAGGTGGTGTTCAACAGAGAGAAAGTTAGAGGGAAGGCAGCGAATGTTGCAGAAATGAAGAAATGAGTCAGACAGTGGTTCCAGGCATCTGGTTGAGTCGTCACCGGGAGAGGGGCGGGTGGGGGCATTTATGGTCCCCCCATCCCCCTTGGGGACTCCGAGGCATGGTTAGTTGTCGCCATTTTACTGTTTTAATTTTGAAAAGGATGTGTAGTGTGTACTGTGCATGTAGTTTGGTGTTGTCAGTTAGAGTAACTTGTATTGAAGAGCATGCTGGCCTACTCTTTGTGTTACTGAACCACTGAAAAAGTTCAGCAAGGGGGGATGGTCAGGAACTAGTCCCGAGGGCTGATGAAACGGGAGCTCCAGCTCTCCCTGTCATCAATTTCCATCCACCTTTGGAGTACTGCCCTGCTCGACTGGCGCTACAGTCTGCAGTCTAATCTACCTATATATCTGTCTATCCATAGGTCGATCGATCTATATATATATATATATATATATATATATATACATATATATCTGTCTGTCTCTGTATATATCTACTATGACTTTATGTACATATCAATCTATCTTTCTATATATCTATCTCTACCTTTCTAGCTGTCTATCTGTCTTTCTTTCTCTCTCTGTCTCTATATATATACAACCGGTATGTCTGTCTTTATGGACGTATGAATCTATCTATCTATCTATCTATTTATCTCTGTCTATATATCTCTCTATCTATCTGTCTTTCTGTCTGTCTGTGTCTGTCTCTATCTATCTATCTATCTATCTGTGTCTTTATGTACAATACGTATCAGTCTCTGTATCTATCCAACTCTCTCTCTCTCTCTCTCTCTCCTATGTCTCTTTATGTATCAGTCTGTTTACCTATCTGTCTATCTATCTATCTTTCTATCTAACTATCTATCTATCCATCTGTTTGTCTGTCTGTCTGTCTGTCTGTCTGTCTGTCTCTCTCTCTCTCTCTCTCTCTCTCTTTCTGTCTACCTATCTATCCATTTATCTATCTATTTCTCTATCTATCTGTCTGTCTTTCTGTCTGTCTCTGTCTCTGTATATCTATACTATGTCTTTATGTACGTATTAGTAGATCAGTCTATCTATTTATCTATCCACGTATCCATCTATCAGTCAATCTACCTATCTATCTATCTATCTATCTCTCTGTCTGTCTCTGTCTCTATATATCGACACTGTCTGTCTTTATCTACGAATCAATAAATGTCGATCTGTCTATCTATCTATCTGTCTATTTCTGTCTCTGCCAATCCACCTATCTATCTATCTGTCAACGTATTCATCTATCAGTCTATCTCTATCTCTACACCTATTCATCTATCTATCTATCTATCTATCTATGTCTTTCTGTCTATCAATCTATCCGTCTATCTATCTATCTATCTACCTATCCACCTATTCCTCTATCTGTATCTATCTATCTATATATCTTTCTCTCTGTCTATTTTTTCATCTATCTGTCTATCTATCTATCCACAATCTATCTATCTATCTATCCATTTAGCAATGCCCCCATTCATCTTTCTTTATATCTATCCACCTATCTATCTATCCGCCTATCTATCTATCTATCTATCTATCCACCTATTTATCAATCTGTCTATCTATCTATCTATCTATCCACCTATTTATCTATCTATTTACCTATCTATCCACCTTTTGATCTATCTATCTATTTTGTATCTATCTATCCACCTATCTATCAATCTATCTATCCCCCTATTCATCTATCTATCTATTTATGTACGTATCTATCTATCTATTCATCTATCTATCTATCTATACCCTTACAAACATAAAAAGCGTATATAGTTCTCAGACATCATCATATTCCTTCTTGTGGTAAATGATAATAATATGAGAAACGCCACACCTTTATCTATAGTGGCAACAAGTGCTCGTGGGTCCTTCGGGCCCCTCGCACTTGCTCCTGCGGAGGGCTCTCGCGTTTATGTGCTGTTCTAGTGTAACGTTGTCACTTGGATTTTTTGTAGCTAACCAATTGATCGTGTTATTTGCAGCTTCGGGAATGGAACCCAAGTTGTCCAAACGCAAGTCCGAAGTACACACACAGACACACGGCTACTGCTACAGTTTATTTTAGTTCTACCTCTGGGCAAAAAATTCTACGGAGATCCTATGCCGGGCTCCGGGAGCAGCGTTTTTGGGTCAAAATGTGATCGCTCATTAAATATAGTATGAAGTTTTTCAATCGTGATGGGACCAAGTTTTTTTACAACAGCGAATTTTTAGCGATTTTTGTGCCAATTTTGGTGCGATTTGTATGTGTAGTTTCGGCTGCCCAAAACACACACACACACACACACACACACACACACACACACACACATACACACGGCTACTGCTATAGTATATTAGATAATTTTCTTAACACACACACACACACACACACACACACACACACACACACACACACACACACAGTAAACTATAAATAGATGGATAATTAGACAGAGTTAGACAGCTGGGCAGATAAACAAACTGATAGACGCACAGATAAACAGACATAACGATAGATAGAGATAGACAGAGATAGACAGACAGACAGATAGATAGATAGATAGACATACAAATAGATAGATAGGCGGATAGACAGACAGATAGATAGATGGATGGATGAATAGGTGGATGGATGATTTGATAGACAGATAGATATATAGAAAGACAGATAGATTAATGGATGGATGGATGGATAGGTGGATGGATGATTGATAAACAGATAGATAGATAGACAGATAGATAGATGGATAGATGGATAGGTTATATGATAGACAAATAGATAGACAGACAGATGGGTGGATGGACAGATGGATAGATAATATGATAGACAGATAGATAGATAGACAGGCAGATAGATATATGGATGGATGGATGGATGGATTATTTGATAGACAGATAGATAGATGGACTGATGGATGATCTGACAGAGAGATGGACAGATAGATAGATGGATGGATGAATAGCTGGATAGATGACTTGATAGATAGACAAATAGATAGACAAACACATAGACAGACAGACAGATAAATAGACAGGTAGACAGATCAAGATGGAAATGTGCCACTTCATTCCTCTCCCGATATATATAAAAAATTAAAAACAAATAAAACAATGACGTCTGTTAAGGAATCTCCCTAGATACCTTTCTAAGTGATTTATTTTGCTTATTATACCTTGCCATGCTCTTCTGTGATATTTAAATCATCATGCACTTCATAATTAATTTACAAAAGTATATTAATCAGACGTCTCAATAAATCGCTAAGGAAGAGGTGTTAGGGAACCTCCTTACCAGATGAGAATACGAGCCTGAGTTTGATTTACCGTTTCTGGGAACCTGACCATTAACATCATCGTCATCATCATCATCATCACCATCATCATCATCATTATCACCATCATCATAAATTACATCATCATCACCTTCTTCATCATTATCATCATTATCAACACAATCATCATCATCATCATCATCACCATCAACAGATCAACATCATCATCATCATCATCATCATCACAATCATGATCATCATCGTCACCGTCATCATCACCATCACCATCATTACCATCATCATCATCATCATCATCATCATCACGATCACCTTCATCACTATCATCATCATCATCATCATCATCACTTCCTCAACATCATCATCATCATCATCATAGTTATCATCACCATCACCGTCATCATCGTCATCACCATCGCTATCATCATCATCATCACCATCACCATCATCATCACCACCATCATTATCTTCACTGACGAACAGTTACTGTAACTATTATTTATAAGAGTCATGTGCACTCTCAGCTTGAATATTGCTCACCCTTGTGGAATGGATGTGGAGAGGTTGCACTAAAACAACTAGACAAATTCAGAACAAAGCTGTTAGAACTATTAATAAACTACCTCCCCTACAAGTAAGAAGGAATGTTGCCTCCCTTGCATTAGTTTCAGATATTTTTATGGCAAATGCTCAGACGAAGTTGAGTCCATTGTGCCACCTCTCCATGCCTTCCCTCGTGCTACACGGGCATCTGGAAGAGCTAATGACTGGAATGTCACACAGCCGTATTGCATAACTTCTGCTTATCAGAATTCTTTTAAACCCCTACCTGCATCACTCTGGAACTCGCTTCCCCGGCGTTGTTTTTTCCCTCAAAGCTTCAACCCACAGCTGTTCAAGTCAAACTGTTACAGATATTTTATGAATGGGGGACGCCAGTAATCTGGTGTATGGATTATTATCGTTTTATTCATTTATTTCTCCTTCCTCTGCTCTGTTATTAAAAAAAAAAAAATCATTATCATTATCAGCAGCAGCAACTACATCATCATCATAATCATCATCATCATCATCAACTACATCATCATCATCATCATCATCATCATCATCAGCTACAATATCATCATCATCATCATCAACTACATTATCATCATCATCAACTACAATATCATCATCATCATCATCATCATCATCACCTACATCATCATCATCATCATCATCATCAACTACAATATCATCATCATCATCATCATCATCAACTACATCATCATCATCATCATCAACTACAGCATCATCATCAACTACAATATCATCATCATCATCATCATCAACTACAGCATCATCATCATCATCATCATCAACTACAATATCATCATCATCTACAATATCATCATCATCATCATCATCAACTACAATATCATCATCATCATCATCATCATCATCATCAACTACAATATCATCATCATCATCATCATCATCATCATCAACTACAATATCATCATCATCATCATCAACTACAATATCATCATCATCATCATCAACTACAATATCATCATCATCATCATCAACTACAATATCATCATCATCATCATCAACTACAATATCATCATCATCATCATCATCATCATCATCATCAACTACAATATCATCATCATCATCATCAACTACATCATCGTTCTCGTCCTGACAAAATAGAGGTGTCCATGGTCCGTATTCTCATTGGTTAAGGTAGATCCCTAACACCGTTACATAAGTGATTTATTTTGCTCATTACACCTTACTGTTCTGCTCTGTTGTATAAATCCTTCAAAGACTGCCATACTGTGCATAAATAACGTACATATGATTGGTAACCAGACATATAAAAATAATCGCTGAGGAAGAGGTGTTCAGTAGCTAGGCAATACAACAGGTCAGACATCATTCACACCTTCGTCTTAACCATTGTCAGAGGCGAGTTAGTCACGATATGTGTGTTAACCACAATTTACACGTAGATCGCATGAATAACACACAGGAATATAGTAATGGAGCATAATCAGAAATAAACAGGTAAGGAAGAGGTGCTAGGTACAGTTGCGTTCATGATTCCCTGGACACATCTGGAGGTATCTGGCATCCTCTTACTACGCGACGTAGTATTAATCTATGAATGAAGGCAACGATTTGTGTCGTGCCCGCTGGTTGGTTACAGAGGCTCAGTTCCCTTGGTTACCAGTGTGGGAATAAAAAATTACATTCTAAGCATCTCTAGAGTGTATTGCGTGATATTGTCAGTATAATGGTAGTGATATCACATGATTCAGTCGTACTGAGTAGATGTATCAGCATTATTTACATACATCTTCAGTTGGTTAAACTGTAGTAATA
The DNA here is from genome assembly GCF_032717465.1 of Coenobita brevimanus. Classification (NCBI taxonomy): domain Eukaryota; kingdom Metazoa; phylum Arthropoda; class Malacostraca; order Decapoda; family Coenobitidae; genus Coenobita; species Coenobita brevimanus. The sequence goes on from NC_137001.1 coordinate 14,095,314, forward strand.
TGAGGAACAGCAGCCAATGGCTGCCTATGTTACATCTAGTTGGATTCGCTTCAAAGGATCAAAACAGAATTCATATTGACCAAATTAAGTTAAAGTATTGTTTCTGCGTAGCTAATTGATGTTTAACATGTCCCACAATCCTCTGTTGCTGTGTGCTAATACTGTTTAATCTAAGGAGCACTGCATCATTTCATTCAGTTACTGTATAACGGAACCCTCTGTGTGCGTGTGTGTGTGTGTGTGTGTGTGTGTGTGTGTGTGTGTGTGTGTGTGTGTGTGTGTGTGTGTTCCCATTCTATCTTATGAACTGCTTAAGGAATCAATATGACACCTTCAGGGTATCAAGATATGGCCAAACTCGTGGCCGAGTTCGAAAATGTGCACTCGGGGTCAAGGTCAAGGTCACCAATATGGCTGTCAGAAGTCAACTAGTGTTTATAGCTGGCCATTAACACCATTATATTTCATGAATAGCTTGAGCTATCAACATGAAACCTTCAGGGTATAAAGATATGGCCAAAATCTTGGACTTAGCCGAACATATTCTGGCGGGCAATTAGCATTCGGCTTCCGAACGCATCTCTGTCATTTATATTTTATTTGCTTATACATATTTTTTTACAAGAGAGTAATTCGAACCAGATAGGTTCCTGCGTCCTTGTGGCGTCATGAGTGAGTGTTTGATTAGCATCAGCGGATATCATATAGGCATACCGATCTCCATTTAGTAATTATTCAATATCAGCGTAACCCTATATAACTTAAAACGTGGGCTCTTCGAGCCTAACCTGGGGGGGATGGCCATCCCTATACCTCGTTTCGTACTGTGCACTACATTATTAAAGACTGCTTTTGAGGTCACCGATCAGTATTTTAATGCACAAATTCAAATCATAACTTAAGTGCAATTCATACACTTATACAAAGAATTACTATTATCCTGAAATAAAATACCAGACTGTTGTGCAGTTACAGGGAGAAACAAATGTAGGACGTTTCGGCCACGGAATTTTGGGCCATGGGACACCAACCAAGGACGTTTTGAAATGTGAAGTGTTGTGAACCTTAATCTAACCTTACCTTACCTAACCTAACCTAACCTAACCTGTGTCCTACCTTCCGTGGCCAAAACGTCTTAGGGTGGTGGCCCATGGCTCAAACGTCCTTGCCCGAAACATCGGAGCACGTGGAGAAACAATTGTTCAAGCAAGCGACGCTCACGTTATCCAAAGCACACTCTATTTCTTATACTGTATGCTCTACGTGTGTGTATGTGTGTGTGTGTGTGTGTGTGTGTGTGTGTGTGTGTGTGTGTGTGTGTGTTTTGTTATAACAGATATTAGATCGCTGCCAATGAAAAATAAGTAATAATTTTTACAATTATGAATCAAATTATAAAAATGGTAGTGTAAAAAGAACCAACACTTCTCTCCGTGATGTTCCAACACACACACACACACACACACACACACACACACACACACACACACACACACATACACACACAGGGTTCCGTTATACAGTAACTGTATGAAATGATGCAGTGCTCCTTAGGTCAAACAGTATTAGGACACAGCAGCAGAGGATTGTGGGACATGTTAAACATCAATTAGCTACGCAGAAACAATACTTTAACTTAATTTGGTCAATATGAATTCTGTTTTGATCCTTTGAAGCGAATCCAACTAGATGTAACATAGGCAGCCATTGGCTGCTGTTCCTCATATTACTACAGTTTAACCAACTGAAGATGTATGTAAATAATGCTGATACATCTACTCAGTACGACTGAATCATGTGATATCACTACCATTATACTGACAATATCACGCAATACTCTCTAGAGATGCTTAGAATGTAATTTTTTATTCCCACACTGGTAACCAAGGGAACTGAGCCTCTGTAACCAATCAGCGGGCACGACACAAATCGTTGCCTTCATTCATAGATTAATACTACGTCGTGTAGTAAGAGGATGCCAGATACCTCCAGATGTGTCCAGGGAATCATGAACGCAACTGTACCTTCCCAACAACATGCAGGAGTATAGTAACGAAGCAGAATCAGAAATAAACCGGTAAAGAAGAGATGTTAGTAAGCTTCCTATCGACACACAAAAATATATTAACGAAGCAGCATGTGATGTGGTGTGTGGAAGGAAGAGAAGACGGAGGGGGGTGCAAGGAATAGCGTGGTGGACTGAAGAGGTGAAACAGGCTGTGGCACAAAAGAAGAAAGCATACAATGAATGGATGAGAAATAGGGGCGTGGAAGAAGTTGAGAGGCGGAAGAGATAGTTATATGTAGAAAGAAAGAGAGAGGTGAAAAGATTAGTAAGAGAGAGTAAGAAGAGAGTGGATGAGGAATTTGGAAGGAATTTGAGCGTAAAGTGGAGGGACTGTAAGAAAATGTTCTGGAGAGAGGTGAAAAGAGTAAGACAGGGTGGAAGTGAAGTTAGCAGGGGAGTGAAAGATAAAAATGGTAGATTACAAGTGGAGAAGGGAGAAAAAGTGAGCAGATGGAGAGAACACTTTAAGGAATTGTTGAACGTAGAGGATGGAAGTAATGCGAGTATAAGTGGCTGGGGAATGGCTGGGAGGAGGGAGGTGAGAAGACAGGAAGAAATCAGTAGGATAGAAGTTGTGGAAGCACTGAAGAAAGTTAAATTGGGGAAAGCCCCAGGAATTGATGGAGTGTGTGGTGAAATGCTGAAGCATGGGGGAGAGATAGTAGTAGAATGGATGTGGAAGATGTGCAGATTGGCCTGGGAGGAAGGTAGAGTCCCGGAGGATTGGAAGTCAGGTATAATTATTCCCTTTTACAAAGGAAAGGGGGAAAAAGAAGTGTATTGTAATCATAGGGGCATTTGTCTTCATAGTGTAATAGGAAAAGTGTATGGTAGGATACTTATTGACAGAGTCAGAGAAAGAACAGAGAAATTAGTTGGAGAAGAACAGGGAGGCTTTAGGAAGGGAAGAAGTTGTGTAGATCAGATATTCATTCTTAGATCTTTAGTGGAAAAGTTTCTAGAGAAGGGAAAGAAGTTGTATGCGGCTTTCATGGGTTTGGAGAAAGCATATGACAGGGTGGATAGACAAGGATTGTGGAAAGTGTTAGGAATATATGGAGTAGATGGGAAGTTGTTGAATGCTGTGAATAGTATGTACAATGATGCGAAGGCTGCAGTGCGTGTGGATGGTGAACTAAGTGAATTTTTCTCTTTGAAAGTTGGTTTGAAACAGGGATGTGTCATGTCTCCATGGTTGTTCAATCTGTACATGGATGGGGTAATAAAAGAGGTACAAGGTAGGGTAGTGGATGTTGGAGTGGCCCTGATAAGAGAGGATTGTGTTTGGAAACTCCCTGTACTGTTGTTAACAGATGATACTGTGTTGTTGAGTGAAGACGAAGGGGAGCTGCAAGGCTTGGTGGATGAGTTTGAGAGAATGTATAAGAAACGGAATCTAAAGGTGAATGTAGGGAAGAGTAAAGTGATGGTCTTTGAGAGAGGTGAAGTCAGTGAATGTACAGCGAGGTTGGATGGTGAGGAATTGGAAATGTGAGTACGTTTAAGTACTTGGGTAGTGTGATGAGTAAGGATGGAGGTTTGGAGGGTGAAGTGCTTGAAAGGGTACAGCAGGGAAGAAAGGTTACTCGTTTTTTGAAAGCAGTGATAAGAAACGGGGAAGTGAGCATGGAAGTGAAAAAGTTACTACATGACAGTATTGTGATACCAACTCTAACATACGGAAGTGAAGCTTGGACGTTGTTGGTAGGACACAAGTCAAGAGTGAGAGCAGTGAAAATGAGTTATTTAAGAGGAGCCTGTGGAGTCACATGGAGAGACAGGCTGACGAATGAGGATATAAAGGAGCGTTGTGGTGTTGATGTGGATGTGATAGGAAGCGTTATGGGGAACACACTGAGGTGGTTTGGCCATGTGGAGAGGATGGAGGGTGAAAGACTGACGAAGAGAGTGTATGTGAGTGAGGTGGAGGGGGAAAGAGGGAGGGGGAGGCCGAGGATGAGATGGAGGGATGGGGTGGAAAGTATATGAGAGAGGGGGGTGTGAGTTGGGAGCAGGGCACTGAAATGGCGGGGGACAGGGCGACTTGGAGGCGATTTGTTTGTGGCCACCCCAAACGGGATTGAGGCATCTGGCAATAGATAGATAGATAGATAGAATAAAAAATAAACCAGTAAGGAAGAGATGTTAGTAACCTTCCTAATCACACCAGAATACAGTCCCAAATGCTTTAGTCGGCAGACCAGCCCAAGGAAATATGCCTAAATAAACTTTTGATGGCATTTTTTGTTCAAAGCTGGCAACCATGCTAGAAAGTATCATTGTGGTTTAGGCCTTTAGAATCATCTGGTTGCCATAATGGCATTTGACCTTTAACCCGTGGCGTCCCGTCAACGTGAATTAACATCCGCACGTTTTGTCACTCCCAATCCCGTCGACGTACATAAATGCGAATCAATTGCAAGGTCCCTAATTTGCACAATTTTCAATTTTCGCGAGTGATTTTTGGTACATATACACGGGACACCTTCCTCTAGAAGATGCCAGGCAGCGATAATGCCTTACCCAGCATGACCTCCCCCCCCCTTGCATGCCTTTGTCTCAGCAATTCACCTGTTATCAGTGACCTGGCCAATAAAGCCATGTCATGTCGCGGTACGAAATTCAGGGCCAGAGTGATTCTCTAATCGATGACAATGTGGAGGACAAACTTTACATAGCATTAGAGGAAGAAACAGTCAGAAATGATGATTATGTAATGTGGCAAAAAAAGGTCAGGTATGGTGATGAGTTAGTGGGTGAAACAATGCTTATAATGCCTATATTACCGTTTGAAAACCAATATACTCTCGTCTATCTATCTATCTATAGCCCGACGCCCTAATCCCGCAAAGGGTGGCCGCAGACAAAACGCCTCCAAGTCACTCTGTCACCCACCATTTGACTACCCTCCCCCCAACTCACCCCCCCCTCCCTCATATACCTCTGAACTCCATCCCTCCACCTCATCCTCGGTCTACCCCTCCCTCTCCCTCCCTCCACCTCACCTACATACACCCTCTTAGTCAATCTTTCATTCTCCATTCTCTCCACATGTCCAAACTCTCGTACTACATATAAATTCGTACCATGTAAATAAATAAATACCGTTTATGAGTGTTGTGAAATAGTTACCCTCCCGTAGAACTCGTTTTCTTTGGTGCCAGCCTGTTAGAAAACCCAGTATGGTAAGGAGGTACTGTTACCTGGATCGAGTATTTTAAACCTCAGGTGAACGATTTCTCTATGAATTTTCAATGTTTCTCACCAAAAACGGAGGTTTGAGCTAAAAAAATAAAAAAATAAAAAATGGTCGGGATTGGGGGGAGTCAGTGGTGGAAAAGTGGTTGGGATGGGGTGGGTTAAGGTCAAATTTGAAGGTCAGAAGTTCAAATAAAGTCAAATTTTGTTTCCCTCTCTCATCTTGTACTTTAGAATAATGTTAGATCTGGCATGAAATATTTAGGAAATAATGAAATACAAGGGTTTTAAATTCCATAATCGGTAAATGTGAGGAAATCTCTGAATATAAATATCAAATTCTCATTAATGCATTAGTTTTTAGGAAGTATTGGAGCATGAACTGTCAGTTGTACCACCTACAGTAGTTTTGTAAACACAAATAAAATGATGAACAGTATCCAGAAGTCTGCAATGCTTCACCTGCTAACCACTGATCTTCGTGTAGAGAAAGTCAGTGGAACACCAGATACATAAGGAAAAACATGCATCTTAATCGATGGCCATGCATTGATTCAATCCCCAGAGAAGCCACCAAAGTGCAAGACCTTCGGTGACTATGCCAAAAACTTCGAGAAGTCTGTTGTGACACAGTTCAATGGCATGGTTTCCAGGACTGACGTTGTTTGACCAGCACATGCCTTTATCTATAAAGTCAGCTAAGAGGACCAAAAGAGCTGGGCAAATGAAGAGACCAACCCGAAAGGTGATCAACAAGGAGGATCTTCCACTTCCCCAAGCATGGAAGAACTTCATCGTTTTAGATGAGAACAAGGAAGACCTTGCCATGTGCCTAAGTGGCAGACTTGCCATGCACAATGGCAGAGACAAGGAGATAGTTGTTGGTGGCAGCAAACCAGACGGATATTCGACAACACGGGGAGTCATCCCAGCACTACAGGCAAACCACGAGGAGGCGGACACAAGGATTGTCCTCCATGCCCTTGAAGCCATTGATGCTGGATTTGAAATTATAATCGTCAATTGACGTGACACAGATGTCCTCCTCTTCTCATTCACCTTACCAGGGACAAACCGTGCCAAGTGTGGATGGAGAGCAGCACTTCCAAGTAGCAGGAATGCTTTCCAGTGCATGTCATCAACAAGAATCTCCCTCTAGTAGTAGTGGAGAATGTGCCTGGCTCCATAACTGGCTGCGATAATGTCTCGTCCTTTGCTGGGAATGAGAAGAAATCGTGTTAGAGTGTGTATTTGCAACATCTAGAGCTGTTGCAAGGTGTTGGTTGAGATGGCCCATTAGGCAAAATTGAAGAGTTCGTATGTATGTTGTAGAAGGCACCGTGTTCTACTTCGGGTGTTGATAGGGCCAGACATGACTTGTTCCAGAAAAGAAAAAGGGTGATTGAAATGTTGCCACCAACGAGTGACACACTGGAGTTACATCTCTCACGTGCCAACCACCAGGCCAAAGTGTGGCTGCGGGTAAACAAACCTGACATCGTTATCCCAAGCCCTCAGGAGACAGGAGGTTGGCAAGTAATGGACAAACGGTTAGAAGTGGTGTGGTTATGGAAGCCATCTGTTCCAAGCAGCTGTTTGGAGTTCGTTACTTTTGGATGCATAACCAAGTACCACACATAAGCTTGTGTTTGTCATCGGATGAGGCAACCATGTATACTTGCATGCGGTTGTGATGCAGACAGATGCCTTAACATCAGAGGCAGTGGACATGGTCTGGATAAATCTTAAGGACTTCCACAGAAGTAGTAGGGGTAGGTATCTCCGCCCAGGGAAGTACTATCGCCAAGGTAACAGGAGACTCAGGAAATAGCCTGGATTCCATTTTCTCTCCTAGGCCTTGGTAGCTGGTTACACATCTTTCTACCTCAAACATCAGAGAGCATGAGGCTGCCCTCTTTACACAGCACACATATCCACATTATATCACATTGCCTTAAACTAGCTACCCTCTCTCCATGAAACACCAATCTTGTCATTACATATCATGCACATTCCACAACACATCCCTGCTCTCCCCCCAATAAAAAGAACCATGGCTGCTGCTATACTAGGAATTAGTGCGGTGGTTTCTAGGGTGACCATCACCGGCAGGGCTGGGTCATCTGCACAGGGCCCTCCTGGTCGGCATCAAGCGACTTTGCGGACCCCTAAATCTGCTTGTCAGTGCAGTAAAATTTTCTTTTCCAATATTAGGGGACTTCACTCCAACTTCATCTCTGTTCAAAATTTCCTCCAGTTTGAATCCCTTGATCTGCTATTTTTGACAGAGACACAAGTAAGCTCTACCTCTGATTTAGCTAGATTTAATTTTCCTGGTTAATTCTTGATTCAAAATTTTAGACCCAAAGGAGGCATATGTTGCCTTGCTAAATCAGAAATTGCCCTGGAGGAGATTACTAAATTCAACCGTCCATCTTTCGACTATTCCATATACAAATTAAATTCTTTTGGTAAAATTAAGTATTTCTGTTGCTTATTGTTCCCCTAATGCCCCTCCAGAGCCGAGTTTATTTGACTCTGTCTTCACAACTAAGTGTCCCCAACATTACTACTGCATCAGAAATTACTATTCTGGGTGATTCTAATGTCCATAATGTTGAATGGCTCACTTATTCAGCTAGAACTGATGACTCTGGTCTTGAATGTGAGCTATTTGCAGACTCATATAATCTCCCCCAGTTAGTCAGTCAACCCACCCATGTAGCAGACAACCCCAATCAAAATCTCCACTTATTGGACTTGTTTCTAACAACCAGTTCAGATAATTATAATGTCGAAGTGAAGCCCCCCCTTGGATCCTCTGGTCATTGATTCAAGCCACCAGTTTAACCCGCCGTGTCCTGATGACATATGGACACATCACCACGTTTCGTCACAGTGACACCCGACGACATATCCATACATTATGCAATTGCGAGGTTCGTCATTTGCACATTTTTCAAGATTCGCAGGTGATTTTTGGTAGGCGTATGTGAGAAACCTTCCTCTACCCAACGCCTGGCTGGGATAATGCCCGGCTCCACCTGACCCCCTCTCTCCCCCCGCACGCCATTTTCTCGGCAACTCACCAGTTAGCAGTGACCTGGCCAGTAAAGACATGTCGCACCGCACCACCGTCTCTCCAGTGATGAAATTCAAGGCAAAAGTGATTCCTGAGGTGGAGGGCAAAGGAAGAAATAAGCCAGAGGAAGAAGCAAGCAGAAGTGATGAGGTGGTAATGTTGTAAAAGAAGGTGCCATATGTTGATGCTTTTGGTGAATGAACAACACTTATATTGCCTATATTATTGTCTGAAAACCAATATACTCTTGTACTACATATAATGGAGTAAATGGGAAGTGTGTCGTCCTGTCTCGGCTACCTCCCTTTCCTTGGGGGAAGCAGCCTAGGCATATAGATAGACTACATATAAATTCGTACCAAATAAATATCTAACCAGTTATGAATGGTTTGAAATAGCTACCCCTCTCATAGAAAACGTTTTCTCTCGAGTATGGCATGAGAAAACATGGTAACAAGGTAAAGTTACTCTTACTTCTACCGTATTTCTAAACTAAACTGAGCACTTTCTCTCTGGAGTTTCGATGTTTCTCATAAGAAGCAGAGGTTTTTGCCCAAAAAAAAAAAAAAAAAAATCTAAAATCTGCAGGGATTGCAGGGAGTCATTAGTGAAAAATCTGCCAGAACGCGGCGGGTTAACACCTACCACACACTCCTGCTCTGAACCTGTGGTGGTGACTAAAAGGCACTACGACAGGGCAGACTAGGAGGGACTCCATAATTTTTTCATGGATGTTCCTTGAACCTCCTTTTCTCCCATGATGCAAATTCCACATTGGGCCATATACAGGATTTCATTAAAGTCGGCATGGAAACATTCATTCACCATCATAGTTACAGAAAAAGATGTAATTCTCCTAAATGGTTTGACCACAATTGTGCTAGGGTAACAGAAAATAAAACAATAGCCTATAACACTTACACAAGGACCAAAACCAAAGAAGCCTTTAACTACTATAAAAATATCAGAAACCATGCCAAAACTATTATCAATCTATCTAAATTAAACTTTCTACATAGACAGGCTAACAAACTACTAAACAACCCAAATGATAATAAAATATTCTGGTCAACCCTTAATTCATTCAAAACTAACTTCACTACCACCTCTTCCATTCCACCTTTACAGTCCCCCAGTGGAAATCTAGTAAGTGACCCACGTGGAAAAGCCAAACTTCTTGTTCACATTTTTTCAACAAACTCAACCGTAAATATAGAAAATCACAACATTCCTGTACTTGATTTTGATTCCCCTCAAATACCTCCTTTCATGATTCACACCAGATATGTACAAACTGTATTACAGAATCACTCAGCAGACAAAGCTACTGGTCCAGATGAAATTCCTTCAATAGTACTTTAAAGTTGCTCCTCAGTGTTGACTCCTGTATTGGCAAAATTTTTCTGCTTATGCATCCATACCTCAAGTTTTCCAGCCTCTTGGAAAGAACCAAATATCTATCGTGTTCCTAAAAAGGGGGCAATTTCTGATCCATCAAACTATAGACCAATTGCAATAACTTCCATTCTAGGTAAAGTTTTTGAAACACTAACAAACATATAATCAAGCATCTAGAAATCAATAAATTAATCAATGATCAGCAATATGGAATAAGACAAGAACGTTCAACTGTAGACATTCTTTGCCTTCTTACCCATCAGCTTAACAAAACAATAGACCAACACGGTGAAACACACACAATAGCACTTGGTATTTCAAAAGCATTTGACAGAGTATGGCACCGGACCTTATTGTCTAAGATGTCACACTATGGCCTTGCATCACTGGTTCCTCTAACTTCCTACCTTCATAATAGAAGAATACGGGTCATAGAAGATGGAATTTATTCTCAGTTTCACTCCACAAATGCAGCCGTACCTCAGGGATCAGTTTTGGCGCCAACCCTCTTTCTCATTCGTATAAATGACCTCCTATCTGTCACGCACAACCGAATACACTCTTATGCTGATGACTCGACCCTTCATAGTTCTTTCACATTTAGTACCTCCTTTACACAATTAGATATTATAAATTCCCAAATAAACACAGCAATTTCTCTGAACCAAGACCTTTCCAAAATTAATCAATGAGGACAAACTAAATACATTAATTTCTCCAACAGAAAGAATCCCTCAGACTCTCACATAATTTAAAATGATGTCAATATTCCCAAATCCACTACAATTGATATCCTAGGTGTTACTCTAAACCCCAACCTAAGCTGGACAGCTTATGTTAAATCCCTTGCTAAAAATGCTTCCCAAAAATTGTGACTTATGTACTGAGTTCGTGAGTTCTTCACTGACGAGCAGATGGCCACAATATGCAAAAGTCATGTGCATTCTCAGATCGAATACTGTTCACCACTGTGAAGTGGATGTGGAGCGGGTGCATTGAGGCAATTGGACAAAATTCAAAGTAAAGCCATTAGATTCATCAATAATCTTGCCATTACGCAGGGCCTTCCTCCATTATCAGTACATAGAGATGTTGCTTCTTTAGCATTATTTTATCGATATTTTTACCGTAAGTGCTCTGACGAAGTGGCTTCAATTGTGTCTCCCCTTCACATTTTCTCCTGAAATACTCGGGCAGCTGGGAGCGCCCATGAACACACACCCTCTCCCCCGCAATGCAGAACCTCTGCTTATCATAATTCATTTATCCCCAGAACTACTACTTTCTGGAATTCACTTCCTGGGAGTTGTTTCCAACAAACATTTAATTCACTTCAATTTAAATCCAGTTGTTATAAATATTTTCGAATGGAGGATGCCTTTAGGCACATGGACATTTTTTTTCTTTGTTTTTCCTTCCTCCATTCATTATTTGTAAAAAAAAAAAAAAGGAACATTAATTGCCAAAGGTAATGGGACATAGGAAAATGATATTCAACCATCATTGTGCCTTCTTGATGAAGAAACTGATTTATTTTCAGGAAGAAGTGACGTTAAAGGAACGGATCTTTATTTTGTGTGTAATCCAATCCATAATGGAGTAATGAGCATTTCAAATCCTAATTTCCTTCGCAAATACCAATTATTTTGCAACTTAAAACCATTGTATCTCAATAATTCCTCAGTGTTTCTTGCCAAACTTTACATTATTTGGAAGTATACGACAAAAGAGGGAAAGCACAAAATTTAACCTTATTTGACCTTTTCACCTCCAATTTTGACCTTAATGGTCAGATGCCATTTTGGCAATTGGGTGTTTCTAAAACCTTATACCATAGTGATACTTTCTAGCATGGGTGTCACCTCTGAACAAAAAATGCCATCAAAAGTTTTTTTGAGGGTCTTGGCCTGCCGACTACTTACTGACGTGGGCGGCAATTCAGCATCATTTTAACTCGCAGTTCCCACCCACACCTGCCCACGTCCAGTGAGGCCACTTGTGCAGGTTATAATGAAGCAAAACTCCCACCCGCACCTCCCGCACACACACACACACACACACACACACACACACACACACACACACACACACACACACACACACACACACACACACACACACACACACACACACACACACACACACACACACACACAAAATGCAAGAAAGTAGGGAACAAAGGCCAAAAATCGGCAATGTTGTTCCCTCCTAGAAAAAAAATATATCAAGATCCGTTCATTTTGAAATGCCTGGACACTGCGTTTAAGTAAAAGCTTGGAGGTGATGGACAGGGGGAAATACAGACAGAGGCAGAAAGTTCCAGAGTTGACCTGTTGCATTCATGAAGGACTGGGAGTATCGGTAAATATTTGCATTAGAAGTGGTGTGAAAGCCGCCGTGGCCCTAGGAAGAGCAGGCCGAGTCGTTTCTGACCGACGGGTTTCGAGGGAGGGCGGGAGTGCAAACAAGCAATGGTAGTGGAGTGTTGGTGTGACAGGTCGGGGTGAAGCGATGGGAGGGAAGGAGAAGTTGGAATAGAGGTTAATGCTTGAATTGTCTGTGATTACTCCGAAAAGTAGATAAAAAATTACAACAGTATTTACAGGTAACTACGACTCAGTACATCTTTATCAGGTATATATCTATGTCTATCTATCAATCTATTGCCAAACACATTAATCCGGTAAGGGGTGGCCACGAACAAATCGCCTCCATGTCGCCCTGTCCCCAGCCGATTCACTGCCCTGCTCCCAGCTCACACACCCCTCATCATATACCTCTCCACTCTATCCCTCCATCAACAACCATAATGAAGATACGGGCCCGTATTGTCGTAGGTTAAGGAAGCTCCCTAACACGTTTCCCAAGCTATTTATTTGGCTTATTACACCTTACTGTACTCTTCTACGTTATATAAATCCTTTCAACATTGCCATCTTCTCCATAATTCACGTACAAAGGGATATTAACGAGCCAGGTCCAAAAATAAATCGCTAAGGAAGAGGTGTTAGAGAGCTTCCTTGCCCGACGAGAATACGGACCTGTGTCACTTTTATCTGCAGGGAGTTGTACAATGAGGGTGAGGACAAGGAAGAAGGAAGTTGGCCATGGTATACTCCTTTTACTATATCTTGGCCTAAAATTGACCTATCTCCATCTTGAATGCTCAGCTGCAATAAAGGGTTAGCACTAGAATGCAGAGCTAGTCACGAAGCAGTGCTATGGGAAGGACGAAGGGCTGCAGTATTGTCTTTTTCTGCTCTTGACTTATGAGAAACTGGCTGCGAAAGGACGAAAACTTGGGCTAAGTTAGCGTGAAAAGGGTATAGATAATATATCAGTCCCTGACAGTGTTCTGGTCCTCACTCTAACGTGTGGCAGTGAAGCTTGGAAAATGGCTGGAAAGGTAGAAATAATGAATGAAACGAGAGAAATATATCCGAAAAGAGCATAATGAGTTACGCAAAGGGACAGACAAACAAATAGGGGTGGAAAGGAATGTTGTGGTACTGACGTGGATAATACTGAAGGTGTAGGTATGGAGGAAATGGAGAGTGAAAAACTGACTATACTCTTGTCATCTGAGCTTGACCTAGATTTTCGCCCTTTTGCAGCATATTCCACATAAGTCGTGGCAGAAATATACATTGCTGCGGCTCTACATCCTTCCCATAGCTCTTTTCGTGACTAGCACCATATTCAACAGTTAATGTATTGTTATGACTCAAGATTTAAAACAGAGAGACGACAATTTTAAGCCAAGTTAGAGTAAAACGAGAATAGGAGATTGTGAGTGATAGAGATGGAAGGAGATAGAAGAAGAAGACCAAGAATGAGGTGCAGTGAGGTGGAGAGGCATGTGGATTAGAGTGGTGTGGAACGGAGAAAGGGCAGCCTGATGGGGATGCGACAAGGGCCCAGGGCAGCGATTTGTGCGTATTGTTGACAGTGCTCCAGTAGGTAGCATAAGTGTATCAGGTGCTCATGTGCAACAAACAGGTCGCCGTGTCCATACTGTAGGATGGGACCTTTCTGTATGAATGTGATAGGGAATCACAGCCCACCAGAAGCGGCACTTGACCGCTTCCAACATGGTGGGTGACAGATTGGTGACATGGAAATTGATGGGGCGGTCACTGACAATATACACGATCACACGGACATGCATGGTGGTGAAAGACCCCGTGGTGAAGCGAGGGATAGGGATGGACGCCAAGATGCGAGAGATATGGAAGCGCTGGGTGGGTTAAATCACCATGGGGAAGTGAATATTAGTGAAGTTGTGGGTGAGGAACATCATGAGGTTTATAATAGAAATGAAACTCAGGATGAAGACCACCATAGAGGTGTGCATGAAAGAGGGAATCATCCAGGTATTATACGCCCCCAGAACGGTAGTGACACAAACAACGAGGAAGCAGAACAGCCTCAAAGGTCTGTGCGAGAAGGTCGTCCCACATACTGGATGGGCAAATCTCGAGAAAATGCAGTAACCTGGGTGAAGACCACATAATGAAATAGTTGGATGGTCCTCAAGTAACCTTTTTGAACCTCCCTAATGCAATGCTACAACTGACATGATCAAGGAAATCACTCACCTGATAGCCGACTACAACAATAACACACCCATTGCCTCATTCTCTCTTAAGGTCTTGCACTAATACCACATCTCTTCCTCAACAAGACCTGCCCAAGAGCTAGCATTGCAGAAAATATTAAGGCCATCCAAAGGCGGGTTGAAACATGGAAAAGAGGTGAAATCGACAACCAACTTGAGGAAGCAAGGGCCTTGCAGATGAGAATAAACAACCGAGGCAGATGAAATCAGAATACCAACGATGTTGCAAGGATTTTTGGCAGCAAGATGAGACAGGGGAAGGTCTCGATGGCAACAAGATCCCTGTCAGCTGAATCACCAAACGGAGTACTTGACCTGACAGATGAAACAATGCAACAACTAAAAGAAAAACACCCACCCGACTGCACGACAAGCAAGTGCCCAGTCAGAGCTTGACGGTAACTACACTCCTCCCAACCTCATCATATATGACAGGATAACTGGAGATATGGTGTGGCGGAAGGCAATGCACACACAGGGAGGGGCAGGACCGTCAGGCCTGGATGCAAAATCTTGGCGAGTAATCCTCAGTAACATCAAGTTTGGGGAGGCAGCAACAGACCTATGTAACACCATTGCCTCACTGGCGAGGAAGCTGGCTTCAGGTCAGTACAGTAACATCGAAGCACTGACAGCTTGCAGACTAATCCCCCTTGATAAGAATCCTGGATGCAGGCCCATCGGGGTGGGTGAAGTCTTAAGACGGATTATAAGAAAAGGCATCATGGAGGTGGTGAAAGATGATGTGATGCAGGCAGTTGGCAACCTCCAGGTGTGTGCAGGCCAGCAGGCAGGAGGTGAGGCAGCAGTTCACTCCACGAAGAAAATTTTTGGGGATGAGGACTGTCAGGAAGTATTATTAGTTGATGCCTCAAATGCATTTAATTCCATCAACTGGGAGGCAATGCTGCACAATATCAAGGTTAAATGCCCAGCATTTGCCCAATATGTGGAAAACACCTACAAAGAACCAGCAGACCTCTACATTGTGGGTAAGACAGCTGCTCACGATGTCGGTGTAATCCAGTCCACAGAAGGAACTACTCAGGGGGACCCCGTTGCCATGGCTATGTACGCCCTGGCGATGACAGTGCTGCAACAAGAGATCAAATACGAGGCCACCAATGTAAAACAGGTAGCCTATGCAGATGATCTCATGGGTGCTGGCAAGGTTGAGGATGTGAGGAAATGGTGGAACCTTGTAACATCTCATGGCCCTGAAATAGGTTACTACGCTAATGCAAGCAAGTCCATCTTGATCGTGAAACCAGCTTACTATCAAGATGCACAAGAAGCATTTAGAGGCACAAACGTCATAGTGACCAAGGAAGGTCAGAGGCATCTTGGGGCTGTGATTGGAACTAAGGAATTCAAAGACAAATATGTGAGTGATAAGGAAAAGACATGGGTAGAAGAAATTCATACACTATCTAGCCACGTAAAAACAGAACCCCATGCAGTATACAGTGCATTTACCTATGGTGTAAAGCACAAGTGGACCTTCGTGATGAGGACCAAACCAGACATCGAGTTGCTGCTACAACCACTGGAGGATGCAATCAGGGATTCATTCCTCCCATCTCTAACCAATAGCCACATCCCCACACCAGAAGAGAGGGACCTTCTAGCACTACCACCCAGGATGGGAGGCCTTTGCATTATAAATCCAGTAGCCGTGGCAAGCTATGAACACAGAAATTCACTCAGGCTTACTGAATCCTTGTCACAGAAGATCTGTGCCCAGGTCGAGACGAGTGAAATCGACCACCAAAGGCAGAAAGACATAAAGACACAGATAAGCAAGGAGAGTGAAGCAAGACAAAAAGACCAGCTGCAGCACATAATCGAACATCTAACACCAGACCAGTGCAGAAGAGTTGATATTGCACAGGAGGTTGGGGCATAGAACTGGCTCACAACTCTGCCTCTCAAGGCAAAAGGCTTCCACTTCAACAAACAAGAATTTATTGACGCCATAGCCTTGAGATATGGGTGGCCAATAGAGGACCTACCTCAACACTGTGCCTGTGGCACTGCCTATGATGCAAACCATGCAATGGTATGCAAGAAGGGAGGCTTTGTTTGCATTGGACACGATGAAGTATGCGACCTCACTGCCAAAATGTTGCAGGAAATATGCCATGGTGTCACGATTGAGCCAGCTCTGCTACCCCTGGACGGCGAGCACTTCACCCACAGAACAGCAAACACATCAAATGATGCAAGAGTGGATGTCAGTGCTCGAAATTTCTGGACACGTGGGCAGAGGGCGTTCTTCAACATCAGGATATTCGATCCCATGGCAGCATGTCATCGTGAACTGTCTCTCGAAGCTGCACACAAGAGGAATGAACAAGAAAAATATAGAAATTATCAAGAAAGGATCCAACATGTGGACCACGGTCGATTCACTCCCCTTCTGTTCACGACTTCAGGTGGGATGGGTCCAGAGGCAGTGAGATTCTATTCGAGACTGGCAGAGGTTCTTTCTGAGAAGAAACGTCAACTGCAGAGTCCTGTTATGGCCTGGATGAGATGTCAACTGTCATTCTCCCTCGTGAGGTCTGCTCTGCTATGTCTCAGGGGCACAAGATCATCAGCCCTCAGACCTGTCTCTCTGGCGGGTATGGATTACGAAGCTACAGTGGACGAAAGTCGCACAGACCAGCGGCTCCAATAGTTTAATGTCTTTATTTACACTGTAATATCAATAAATAAAAAATAATATATTAATAGTAATAGTAGATCGTTGGTAACCACAGCCGTTGGCGTGCTTGGGGCCAACGGATTGTAATATGAGGGTTAGTGTTAACCTTCACATTACAACTCCAAATGGTGAACTGTATTAGGAAGGTTGGTTTTGATCTTCACAATATAATTCACTAATGGATGGAGGTGATTTTGTTAAAAAAAAAAAAATTAGTGGTAGTAGTAGTAGTAGTAGTAGTGGTAGTAGTGGTGGTGGTGGTGATGGTGGTGGTGGTGGTAGTAACAGTGGATGTGGTAAGAGTAGTTGAAGTAGTAGTATTAGTAGTAGTTGTCGTTGTTTTTGTTGTTGTTGTTTTTGTTGTTGTAGTAGTGGTGGTGGTGGTGGTGGTTGTAGTAATAGTGGTGGTGGTGATAGTAGTAGTAATAGTGGTGGTGGTGATAGTAGTCGTAGTAGTAGTGGTAGTAGAAGTAGTTGTAGTTTTAGTAGTAGTAATCATAGTGATGGTGGTGGTTGTGGTGGTGGTGATAGTAGTAGAAGTAGTAGTAGTAGCAGTAGTAGCAGTAGTAGTAGTAGTAGTAGTAGTAGTAGTAGTAATAGGAGTAGTAACAGTAGTGAAATTGGTGGTGGTGGTGATGGTGGTGGCTGTAGTAACAGTGGTGGTGGTGATAGTAGTAGTTCCAGTAGCAGTAGTAGTGGTGGCGGTGGTGGGGGTGGTGATTGTAGTAATAGTGGTGGTGGTGATCGTAGTTGAAGTAGTACTAGTAGTGGTGGTGGTGGTTGTGCTGGTGGTGGTGGTGGTGGTGGTGGTGATGGTAGTAGTAGAAATGGTAGTGACAGTTGTAGTAGTAGTAGTTCCTCCATCACTTCCTGCCTATGACTTCGTCATACCTGACATTAAAATTTCTTCGGTTGATGTATTTTCTGCCATCACTGGCCTCAACACTAACAAGGCATATGGGCCTGATGGGGTCCCTCCTGTTGTCCTCAAGAACTGTGCTTCTGTGCTTACACCCTGCCTAGGTAAACTCTTTCGCCTTTGTCTTTCAACTTGTACCTTTCCTTCTTGCTGGAAGTTTGCTCTCATTCAGCAAGTCCCAAACAATGGTGACCATTCCCAACCCTCTAACTATCGTCCAATTGCTTTAACATCCTGTGTCTCAAAAGTTTTCAAGTCTATTCTTAACAGAAAAATTTTAAAGCATCTTTCCTATAATAACCTTCTTTCTGATCATCAGTATGGGTTCCGTCAGGGACGCTCCACTGGCGATCTTCTCGCCTACCCTTCAGACTCCTGGTCATCCTCCTATCGGGATTTTAGCGAAAGCTTTGCCATCACACTTAGCATCTCAAAGGCTTTCGATCGAGTCTGGCATAAAGGTTTAATTTCCAAACTGCCCTCTTACGATTTCTATCCTTCTATCTGTGCCTTCATCTACAGCTTCCTTTCTGGTAGTTCTATATCCGCTGTTGTAGATGCTGTCGTTCTTCTCTTAGATCTATCAACATTGGTGTTCCTCAGGGCTCTGTCCTATCACCAACTCTCTTCCTTTTATTAATCAATGACCTTCTAAGATTTACATCTAACCCTATCCACTCATACGCTGATGATTCCACTCTTCACCTTTCCATTCAGGTCGCACAGCGTCCATCCCAGCAGTTACATCAACAAACAAGGGATGAGGCTATGGAACGCCTAGTGTCTGACTTGGCTCGTATCTCTGACTGGGGTAAAAATAATCTTGTTGTTTTAATGAATCAAAGACTTAGTTTTTACACCTATCAACCGACAAAATCTTCCACAGGAGTTCCAACTAATGTTTAATAATATCCAGCTCAAGCCTGCATCATCCTTGAACATGTTTGGGGTTTCATTCACTCGGGATTTATCGTGGAAAGATCATATTACATCTCTTGTAAAATCAGCTTGCAAGAGATTAGGTGCGCTAAGCCGACTCCATACCTTCATTATCCCTGCCCAGATGTTGACATTCACGGGTTTTATTCGCCCTTGTGTAGAGTACAACTCTCATGTGTAGGGAGGCTCCCCATATACAGCTCTTCTCAATAGGGTGGAGTCATAGGCTGTTTATCTCATTAACTCTCCTCCTCTTACTGACTCCCTTCAAACTCTGTCTCTTCTCCGCACTGTTGCCTCTTTATCTCTCTTCTGTCGCTACTTCAAGTGTCACTGCTCCTCTGAATTGTCTGCTTGCATCCCTCCACCTCTTCGATGGGCGCACAGCACCCATCTAGCAACAAACTCTCTTCCCTTTTCTGTCCAGCTCTCTAATGCAAGAGTTGACCGTCACTCCCAGTCCTTCATTTATGCAAGAGGTCATCTCTGGAACTGTCTCCCTCTGTCTGTATTTCCTACTTCCTATGATCTCCAGTCTTTCAAATGCAGTGTGTCCAGGCATTTCGAAGTGAACAGATCTTGAATTTGGCTCACTTTCGCATTGTTTTTTTTTTTTTTTCTTGGAGGGAATGTTTGCGGGCTCCTGGCTTTTGGTTCCTTCTTACTCGCATAAAAAAGTAGTAGTAGTAGTAGTAGTAGTAGTAGTAGTAGTAGCAGTAGTTGCAGTAATAGCAGTAGTCAGGCGAGGATCAATTATTACTGTAATTGTAGTTGAAATTTTTTTTATGAATTAAAAGATTAAGTAACTGTAATTGTATTTGTAACTGAATAAGGAAAACAAACTAATTTTAAATACAACCATACCCTGTTGTTCAGATTTCATGCAGATATCAGTTTCATTCTGAATCATGGACATTACAGTATGCAGTGTGAATAACCGCTTGACTATTGACAAAACACTACTAGAATGATAGCTGTATAACATCATTATACACCCAACACTACTCTGGTTGAGGAGGTGGCAATACTAGAGTTACACACGTGCAATACTTGTACATGCTGACAGGCATCCGTTACAGACAGCTACACATCTTATTTAAAATGCCAGCTGTGGCAACTTAGGTCGCCACCACACCCCCAGGAGGAGGACACGGAGGGCTAGACGATGTGCAGAAAGTGCCCGGGCAACAGGGTCACAAGTTCACCCTGGCCACGTGCCCCTATTCCCTGGAAGTCGCCCGCCACCACCACTTTAGTCAAGAGTACACTACCTTCCGGGCAAGCTGACCACCGACGGGATCAGGGTGGAACTGGCCTAACAGTTCTGAGCAGCACCCCAGCCACGGCCTGTAGCCGGGCACCAGAGATGGCCTGTAGACGCTCAGTACATAAAGAGACAGCCTGTAGCCGCTCACAAAAAGCAAGGGCCATGGCCTGTAGCCAGACACCAGAGATGGCCTGTGACCATTCACAAAACAGGTCCCGGCCTGTAGCTGGACCACTAATTAGGAGACGGCCTGTAGCCGCTCTGACAAGTCCTGCTCACACCCCCTACAGAAACCGGCAATGGACTGTAGCCACGCCGGGAGAGACAGATACGTCCCCTCTCCTTCTGTAGTTGCCTTGCAGGGCACAACACCTGCGACATCCTGTAGCTGCACCTGTAGGGAGGAATGGCCTGTAGCCGCTCCTCTCCTGCATGTTGCTCTCCTTGCTGGACCTCGGTGACGGCTGGTAGCTGCACCGGCAGGCAGGTGAAGGCCAGTAGCCACACCTTGCCTGGGTGCCCGTTAGGGAGTCGGGCCCTGGCGATGGCCTGTAGCTGCGCCGACAGAGAAGGGACGGCCTGTAGCCACCTTCCATCTGTTGTCCAAGGGAACCCAGCAACGTCCTGTAGCCACGCCTGGGAGAGTTGCCAAAGTCTCTCTCCCCCTGTGACTCTGCAACGAGACAGTGAGCTGTGCTCAGTCCTGCCCTCTGGCAGGAGCACAGATTTTCCGCCTCTCCTCCCAGATCGAGGCAACCTCCAGGTGGAGGACCACTGCTCAGAGGATTGGTGGAGCGGCCCATTACTGTCCCCGGGGTTGTTCTCCCTCTGTCCGGAGGAAGAGGATGCCTACCTGACGGACTCCGGCCGAGAGCAACGTCGCAGCCCAGCCATGACAGTGACGCCGCCAGCAGAAAACCGCAGCCGGCGGCCCTCTGAGGACATCCCCCAGACCCCCGGGCGGGCCCACTCCTCACCCTGACGAAGGCGATGCCCGTTCTCCAGCAGGCGCTTGAGTGAGGGCGTCCAATGCCTGTTTGGCCCCAGTCCTGAAGGCCAGACCCCAGTTCCCAGCCCCGACAGTAAGGGGCCTTTTGCTACAAACAGCCCGAGCCCCAGCAGAGAGATGATGCCCCTGAGGATCGTCCCGTGGCCGCGGGACGACGGGACTCCCACAGGGCATCCGCCCACCCCAGGTCAAGAGTTGTAAGCCCTGGACCTTCCCTTCCCCCAGTGAAACAAAGTAGACCCAAAGACAGTGAATTTACAATGAACAGTGAGAACAGCACTTGAGGACTGGGAGTGAGTTTACAGTGACATCAGAATACAGTGAAGCCAGAAAAGACCGACACCAGTGAGTGTAAAAGAACAGGTGCCCTAGTGAATTCCAGTTACCAGTGTACAGTGGGGCCAAGTAAACCCAAAAGACCCTAAAATTCAAAAGCACAGACAGTGAATATTACGAACAGTGATATTACCCTCGCTGCCTACAACAGCGCCTGTAAATAGTGCTACCAAATATTCCCCTCCCTTGTGCAAGTCAATAACACTCCCCTCTCCCATACTCAATCTATAAACTCCGTGTCACAAGAGTGAATGCCTCACTACAGTGCCTCCTCACTACGGACAGTGTAACAGTGCCTTTGCCCTCCTGAACCAGACTTAAACTCCTGTGCATCCAGTATCCTGTGCGATACTATACCCATTAATGCTAGCCTATGTAATGATTTTTGCCTACAAGATGGTGTAAGATTGTCTACCTGTTCCACAGCAGTTGAATTTGTCAATATACGTGTAAGGTTGTTGCCCAGTGTTTTTATGCCGTGGCCTTCTCCTGTTTGTCTAAGCTCCGACCTAGAAAGGGAACCCAGCTACAATCTAGGGTTTCTAGGGACGGGAAGCCACCCCTTAAACACCTAGCATAACACTTATATTAGTAATAATGTTGGTGTTAAAACTGAGTGGCACTATAATGCAATATGGGATGCAGGCTAATCACATAAATTGACCTTTTGTATCCCTGCTGACTGTAGTATAATATGAGATACGGGCTCTTAAAAAAAAAAAAAAAATAAAGCAGGTTTTCTTATAAATAACTGAAAAGAAATGGAGTATCCTTACATCTTAGCACAGTCAGTTTTAATACTGTAAATGCTCTCGTACTTGAGGTGTTACTGTGTTAATATTTTGTATGGCACTACCTTAGTAGTTCCCAAAACTATTTAAGTGTTAAAAATATGTATATGATTATTATCGTAAGTATAAGTACTGTAGTATCCGACGTTTTTTACCAACGTCCTTTTGCAAGTAGGAGTAGTAGAAGGACTAGCAGTAGTAGCAGTAGTAGCACATGGGTAACCCTGTACTACACTTTGCACGCATTAAATAAATCGAAATTTCAAATTAGGGTTCAAGGGCCTGACTGGGAGGGTCCTGTCCTCCCATGCCATCGCATCCCCCCCCCTCCGCGGCAACGCCACTGAATAAAAGCAACAAAAACAACAGCAGCAGCAGCAGCAGCAGCAGCAGCACCGTGTATTAAATGAAGAATAAAAACTGTTAAGTCTAAAAGAAATGTCCTCATGATCTTTAAAATTAAAAGAAACATTATGACCCAGGTGTTTAAATACTTTTACCACCTGCAGCACATTACCATTCAGCTGAATATTCTCCATTGGTTCATCTTGCCTATTACTAAAAATGACACATTTAGTCTTGTCCCTGTTATTCGTGAGCAAATGTTCATCTATACAATTTCCAAGCTTACCATACTGAATCTGCATTTCA
The DNA here is from genome assembly GCF_032717465.1 of Coenobita brevimanus. Lineage (NCBI taxonomy): Eukaryota > Metazoa > Arthropoda > Malacostraca > Decapoda > Coenobitidae > Coenobita > Coenobita brevimanus. Next base: position 14,118,297 of record NC_137001.1, read on the forward strand.
GCTGCTGTTCCTACCAGCCATACCAAATCATCTGCATATGCTAGGATACTGCTTCTAATGTCCCCAAACCAGCATCCACAATCAGAGTTTGAAATATCATTTGTAATACCATCGGTATAAATACTAAACAAAACGGAGACAAAATGCCCCCCTATATCACACCTTCCTCCATGAAGCAGTAGTCTGATGGCCACCTAGCCTTGATTTATGAATCCGTAATTTATGAACACTTGATTTACGAGGATTGACTGTATTACCCATGAGTAAAAGATTAAAATTAAACATAAAATACATACAGTATTGACACAGTACACGTTGTACAGTAATACAGTACATAATTTAATCGTACATATCATAAGTAATATAAACAGTAATCATATACAGGTATAATTACGAGTGAGCAAGCGAAGCAAAGTCTACTGTCGGAGTAAGGACAACAGAGCGAATATGAGCAACCTGGCACACCATCACACTTTGCAGAGGATAATAACTTTTTACTTATGGCAGATAGAAACCTGATTCCATTTAATACGGTGCATACACTCAATATAATTCATGTTAGCCCATACCCTCGGTCATAAGAATGTAAGAACCATGCTATATCTGGGATTTTCCTGAGGAGTGTTTAGCAGAAAACTGAAACTTGATAATATTAAAATATTAATTGTGGTGAGTGTAGCCTATACACCGTATATGGCTAGTGAGGGAGTGATCGCCCTCTACCTACACAGATCAAAAGCCCTCGGGAGCAGGGGGGTGGTTGCTTTCTCAGGCAGAGGAACTCCTTGAGAGTGAAATGGCTGGGAAGCATGCCGGCACGTGACTGGCTACAGCATAGCTGGGTCTTTCGGGTGTGGGCAATCAGGCAAGTTAGCTGCCTACTGCGACTGCAACACAATGGCGAGGTGTTCAGGAAGTTAACCAAAGAAACCTTGATGGACTCTGAAAGAACAATAATGGCCCCCAGTCCCGTGCAGCCCTTAAATGGGCAGGGGGTGCTAAGAATCTCACGGTTGCCTCAGTTACAATCTAATTCCTTTGTCAATGCAAAAAATACAATTAAAATTGGTAACTGGAATGTGAGAACGCTAAATCATGACGGTAAAATCGATGAGTTAGTGAAGGTTTTTCAAAATTACGGACTTGATATTTGTGCTCTGACAGAAACTAGATTAACTGGAGTCGATAAGTTGGATTTGGAGGATGGTATACGTTTATTGATATCTGGCCGACAGGACGGAATGCATTATCAGGGAGTAGGATTGTTGCTGGGTTGTAAAGCAAATAAGGCTTTATGTGAGTGGGATCCTATAGATGAGCGATTGCTATACGCACGGTTTAAATCAAATCATGGCAACATCAGTCTGTTTGTGTGTTATGCACCTACTAATGATGCACTCGATGAAAGGAAAGACACATTTTATGAAAAGTTGCAAGAAGGAGTAGGAAGGGTACCTAGACATGATGTTTTGATCTGCGTTGGAGACTTTAATGCAGTAATGGGCTGTTCAAATGAGGGATTTGAGGCATGTATGGGTAAGATGGGAGTTGGTAGTAGGATGAGTGAAAACGGAGTGAGGTTTGGAAGCTTCTGTCTAGCAAATGACTTAGTCATCGGGGGCACACTCTTTCAGCATTGCAATATACACAAGACAACTTGGGTGTCGCCGTGTGGAAAATATAAAAATCAGATTGATCACATCGCTATCAGTAGGAGGCATAGAAGTTCTCTGCTAGATGTTCATGTTAAACAGGGAGCGGATATTGGTAGTGACCATCAACTCAGCATTGCAAAAATAAGGTTTAAACTTAAAAATCAGAAGAAGGAAAAATCTGGTGTTGGTAGATACGATATTGTTAAGCTTAGAAGAGAAGGAGAAGAAAAGGAGGAATTCAGATTAGAATGCAGAAATAGGTTTTTGGTGTTGGAAACGTTGGAAGAGGGGGAGAGAAGTGTAGATGAGATGTGGGAGGATGTGAACAAAGTTTTGCATGAGACTGCTGAATGTACGATTGGAAGGAGACATAGATTCAGGAGAAAGAAATGGATATCAGAGGAAACGTGGGATATGATAAAAAAGAGAGGTGAGGCTAAATTGAGGAGTGAGATGCAATGCGTTGATGAACGAGAGATTGAATTAGCAAGAGCTGCGTACTGGAGTTTGAATTCAGAAGTAAGAAGGTTAGCTAGGAGAGATAAAAGAAGATGTGTGGATGAAAAGGTTGCAGAGACTGAAATCCTAATAAACAAAAATGATGGACAGAGTCAAAGAATAGCATATGAATCGATTAGAGAACTGAGTGGTAATGCAGGTAAACGCAAGGAAATACCAATTAGAGACAGGGAAGGAAATTTATTGACCAAAGATGGAGATATTAAAAATAGATGGAAAGAGCATTTTGAGACAGTTCTTAATAGACCAATACCACCAGAAGAGGATATACCGTCTGCTCAGGAAGATTTAAATATAGAAACAGGAGAGTTGAGGCTTGCAGAAGTGGAGAAAGCAGTAAAACAGTTAAAGAATAATAAGGCACCAGGGGAGGATGGTTTATTTCCGGAAATGTTTAAAGTGGAGGGGGATAGATTAATAATGATCTTGACCAAGCTATTCAATAAGATATGGGTGACGGGGTTACTACCATCAGTTTGGAAGAATGGTGTAATTGTTAAAGTTCCGAAGAAAGGAGACCTGAGTGAATGTGGTAATTGGAGGGGAATCTCTTTGTCACCGATAGCTTTGAAAGTTTTCAGTAGAGTGTTGTTAAATAGGTTGGAGCCGGTGGTTGAGGGTATTCTGAGGGATGAACAGGCTGGTTTTAGAAAGGGACGTGGTTGCAATGATCAGATCTTTATAGTTAGGCATTTGATGCAGCAAGTTAATGAAATGAGAGTACCGTTAAGTCTTTGTTTTGTTGATTTTGAAAAGGCTTTTGATAGTGTTTCGAGAGAGTCTATGGGGAAGATCATGAGACATTATGGAATACCAGAGGAGTTTGTGAGGGTCATTATGAACATGCATGAGGACACATTTTGTAAAGTGATGGTTGATGGTTGTCTGAGTGATTCGTTTGAAGTCAAGTCCGGAGTAATTCAAGGTGGTGTTCTATCGCCTTTACTATTTATATTGGTCATTGATTACATTATGAAACGTGTTGGAACAGAAACCGGTGCAAGTATACTTTGGGGAGAGAACAGGAAACTTTTGGATTTAGATTATGCAGATGATATAGTTTTGATTTGTGATGGGCCAGAAGAGATGCAGAGAGTGTTGGACTGTTTGGTGAGTGAAGGTCGCAAGGTGGGTTTGGTTATTAATTGTGGAAAAACTGAAATAATCAATATGAATATGGAAAATGCGCAGGAATGTGTAATTGGAGGTATGGTTGTAAAGCAAGTTGATAGGTTTAAATATTTAGGTACTTATTTAGCCAAGGATGGTTCTTTGAACTTTGAATTCGAGGAAAGGTTAAAGAAGGCTAATCAGGCAATGGGAATGCTTAAAAATATTTGGAATAATAACAATTTCTCTGTGCATACAAAAATCAAACTTTATAAGGTAATGGTTAGGAGTATCTTAATTTATGGACACGAGTCTTGGTACAGCACAGTGACTATGGAAAATAAATTCTTGGTGTTTGAAAATAAAGCACTTAGAAGAATATTAGGAGTTAAGTGGTGGGAAAGGATACCAAATAGTAGAATTAGAGAAATAACGGGAGTGCAGCCGATCGATGAATATGTTAGATTCTCACGATGGAAGTGGCTAGGACATGTGTATAGGAGACAGGGAATAGTACGAGGTACACCAGGGTGGGTGGCACCTGGTAGGAGAGGTAGAGGAAGGCCAAAAGAGACGTGGGTGAGGACAATGAGACGGGAAGCTGGAGATGAGTGTTGGGGAGATCTTGAGGAGTTAGCACAAGATAGGATGTGGTGGTGTGAGTTCATCGAGGCCCTATGCATCCCCGAGTGTGCCACAGGAAATGATTGATTGATTGATTGATATTAACCTGGTGGTGTCTCAGGTAATGCAGTATCAGTAGCACCACGTCAACAGGAAGAGAACATCTAAGCAACTTCTTCCCAGTATAAAGTGATCTACCCTGCCAAAAGCCTTACTTATATCAACGAAAATGGCAATGCTTGATCATTTGCTTTGGAAATACTTTTTCATGACTTCTTTTAAGATGAAACAAGCATCCGTGTTTGAAGAATCAGTCATATAACCTAGTTGCCCAAAATTAACTGTAAACTTCTTTGATAAAACATCTAAAATAAATAATTCAAAAATCTTTAAAAGGCATGAGGACTGCATAACTGGTCGGTAATTTGATGAGTCGGTAATAGTTTTGCTTAGTATCTTTTATTACAGGAGTAATAGTACCCTTCAGAAGATTACCAGGGAGGTAACACTGAACAAAGCACAAACTGTAAAAACAAGCAAGATTACATAAGAAATAGTCAGAGGCATTCTTTAAGTAAAAGGATTGAATCAAATTCTCACATTGGCCAGCCTTCAGACGCTGTATAAGTTTTCTAAGTGTATCACTGGATATATGCAAATACATTTTCTTTCCTTGAAGCCAAACTCACTTAATTTCACTGCACAAGTTTGTTTCTGATTCATTACTGGTATGAGGCTACTTCAATAAAAAATTTATCATAAAACACATTATTGGTATTAACATCACTTTCACCATCGATAGCATTAGATAACTTATTTATTGACTTTTTTTTCTTAACATCATTCCATAAGTTTGTTTTATTTTTGTAACTAAATTTCTCCATAATTGACTGACAGATCTCTCTTTGCTCGTTAACTTTACATTCTTTAGGAGCCTTCTTCAAATCCTTTCTACTAGACAGCATCTTTTCATGTAGGGGTGTGCCTCACAATCTGCCATGCTTTACCCAGTTCACATATTTTTCTCTGGCAACACTGTGCTTTCCTTTAATACCACGGTTCCATCTTGGGATTACCCTAAATTTATTCTTTTTGATGCAGCTCCTCATTTATTTCCGGCTACCCGTAATAATTTCATACAGTTCATCTATCATTTTAAGATGCTCAAGTGATCGGCAACTTGTCTTATGGCAATCATGTACAGAGAGTGAACCAAAGTCTTGCAAGTGCACGTCAATTGTACGATTTAGTTCATACATCTCATGGTCCTTAAGTCTGTCCCATCTGACTGATGAATGGACAGTTTCATTGGAAGGCACTTGAGGCTGCATTACAGATACTCCACCAGTATTTCTAAAACTCACAGCCAATGGCAAGTGATCATAACCGACATTATTCTGTAGTATAATAATATGTGGCCAATATCCATCTATTTCCTCATATCTTACAAATACCTAACATTATTTTTTCTATTTCCAGGGACATTACAAGAACGTGATTTTCGTTACTTACGGCTGGTACCTAGCTGTGAATATTAGCGTTTTTGGTTTCCTTGACTCTTTGTTCTTTATGCTATAGATCTTTTCCACGTGACGTCACGGGTCATTTGTCTTTTGTTTACGATGCCATACTCGACGGCAAATTGTCGAACGTGTAGAAAGAAAGAACTGCAGATTCCACAATGGTATTCCACTGTTGTGCCCTCGGCTGTAACACATGGCAGAAAAGTGGAAGTGGTGTAAACTTCTGCCTGTTTCCATCCAATGAGGAAAGGCAACGGAAGTGGATAGCTGCCATGAAGAGAGAGAATTGGCAGCCGACGGCCTACATCCGACTCTGTAGCAGGCATTTCATATCAGGCGAGCCACCCCCCATCCCCTCCAACCCCACCCCATCCCCCACACCGCCACCCAACCACCTCACACACACACCAACCCCACCTACACACCGCCATCACCCTCCCTCTGCCACACCAAATCCCCCCCCACAACTCCACTCCACCACCGTCCCCCACAACCTCTCACTCCTTCCCCCAACAACTCCCAACCCCCCACTCTCGAACCCCCACCCCCCCACACCCCACGCCCTAACTCCCCTCCACAAACCCCCAGCTCCCCACAATATGCCCCACCACCACCAAACTTCCCCTCCACCCCCTACCTGTCCCACCCCTTACCACCCATCCCCAACCCTCCCCCACACCCTCACCCCCCACATCCCCCACACCCCCATCCCCAAAACCTACCCTAATACCCCTACCGCCATTCAAACCCCCAACCCTTCCTCCTCCTTCCCCCACTCCCACGCCCCCACCCTCCACTCATCAATTACTCGTTTCCCAGTCAGTGTATACAATCCTTCCCCCCTTGGCCCCACGTCAATAATTTAGTGATTATCAAGACGATTTACATGTACTGTATGTCAATTCCAGCTAAATATATTACACATATTTACCTTGAGGGATGCCCCGGTGAACTTTCAGGGGATGTTCACCAAATAGTGATAGAGATCGCCATATCTGAGATCTGGTTACGGTCTCCCGTAGTTGAAACGGGTGAATTTCTCCCTAGGTATGGTGTAAGCATCCAGCCTCAAACACTATCTTGTTCCTGCACAGATCTTGGTGGCGTTGATCCAGATTTCTGCATATATCAGACAGTTCAGTCTCTGACAGCCATGTCTGGACAGCCATTACTGCAATGAGTTTGCCGTCCAATATGGAGTCACAAACAAAACCACGTGATTTCTGTGACATCACTGGAAAAGGTCTACAGAAAGACTTCTTTAACTCCTGCCCAACTAGAATTCTGTCTTACGTTGAACAGAATGGTCAGAGAGAGAGAGAGAGAGAGAGAGAGAGAGAGAGAGAGAGAGAGAGAGAGAGAGAGACTGTAATGAACACTACAACATTCAAGCTGTATACTGTCAGGTCTTTAGGTCGTTAGCACAAAAATACCTAAAGGAAGCCTAAAAACACTACAAAAATGTCATTATATGAACGTGACTTCATAATCATAAAAATATCAAGGCATAATTATTCTCAACCTAAACTTTCCTAACCTAGCCTGACCTAAACTTTCCTAACCCATACTTACCAAGGCAAGGCAAAGGAAACCTAACCTAAAGTATGCCGACCTAACACTATATTTTTTCCTGCTTGCAGGGACATATGCGTGAATGTGATGCTCATGACTCACGAAAGATGGTTGGCGGTGGATTTCAGCGCTCCTTACTTCACCCACTTTCTCCTTCTTGTTTAAGAATGCACTGCCAGTTCATCTCTGGTACACCGTCGTTTTCCCCTTGAGGTAAAATCTCTCTCTCTCTCTCTCTCTCTCTCTCTCTACCAGTGACTACCAGTCATATAACCTTTCACTGCATTAGCATATTTTTAGATGTGGGTGCATCTCTCTTAGTGGCGTGCTGTGTCAGTTAATATTTAAGGTTTTTCTGACACAAGGTACTTCACTCCTCTACACCTTAGGTACGTCCCATAATGCAGCCCTAGTGGTTCCTCCTCTGTGTAGGACTTTTGCGTAGTTGCTTAGGTCTTATGCTAACACCTGACTATTTTTATAATTGAGAGAAATCCTACCAGTCAAACGCTTCACGGACTAACTCGATTAACTTTTCATCTGCTACTGGTACACCAAGAATTTTGACCGAAGTTAACACAAGTCGATTCTGTTTAGTAAAGACAAACTAGCAGAATAGTGGCTGAATGCAATACTGTGTAAACTTGCCTACCGCAAAAATATATTAGTTTCGTCGATACTCCCAACATATGGGATGATAGGGAATATTGTTTCAGTGTTTTATTTAGGAAACAAAGATCAGAAGTCCGCAAGATTGTTCCCTCCAAGAAAAAATAAAAGCAAAACAACAGAGAGCCAAATTCAAGATATAATCTAAAGTACACTCTTGTTATTATGATACTGAAGATCAATGTTCGTATGGGTTCTAACTACGCAGATTAATCTGCTGTTTACCTAGACAAAATATTTCATAAAACGAAACGAATAGTAACGAAATTGCGAACCCTCCAGTGTTTGGTGAATAGGTCATAGAAAAGGTAACCATCCGAGACATACACTGGTTCAGTTAAGATACTGGTTGCGTTTCTATTTATTTATCATATAAAACGTAACAGTCCCAGAGAGGGTTGACACACACAAATTGCCTCTACACACACAAATTGCCTCTACACACACAAATTGCCTCTACACACACAAATTGCCTCTACACACACAAATTGCCTCTACACACACAAATTGCCTCTACACACACAAATTGCCTCTACACACACAGAGTGCCTCTACACACACAAATTGCCTCTACACACACAGAGTGCCTCTACACACACAAATTGCCTCTACACACACAGAGTGCCTCTACACACACAAATTGCCTCTACACACACAGAGTGCCTCTATACACACAAATTGCCTCTACATGCACAAATTGCCTCTACACACACAAATTGCCTGTACATGCACAAATTGCCTCTACACACACAGATTGCCTCTACTTGCACAAATTGCCTGTACACTCACAAATTGCCCCTACACACACAAATTGCTTCTAATCACACAAATTGCCTCCACACACACAAATTGCCTCTACATGCACAAATTGCCTCTACACACACAAATTGCACCTGCACACACAAATTGCCTCTACACACACAAATTGCCTCTACACACACAAATTGCACTATATACACAAATTGCCTCTACACACACACACCATACACACACCACAAAGCCATCCAGGAGACAGAGCGTGTGTAATATGCAATCCCCAGGCCTTGTCTTCCCCCTTACTAATTTTTAATCAGCCCATACCCCACTCACCGGGCTAATGTATGGCCCGGCCTGCACTATAGGTGCAGGGAATATGTAAACGAACGAACACACAAATTGCCTCTATATACACAAATTCCCTCTGAACACACAAATTCCCTCTACACACAAAAATTCCCTCTACATGCACAAATTACCTCTACATGCACAAATTACCTCTACATGCACAAATTGATTCTACATACAAAAGTTGAGTCTACACACACAAATTGCCTCTACATACACAAATTGCCTCTACATACACAAATTGCCTCTACATACACAAATTGATTCTACGTACAAAAATTGAGTCTACACACACAAACTGCCTCTATACACACAAATTACCTCTACATACACATATTGCCTCTACATACACAAATTGATTCTACAAACACAATTTGATTCTACACACAGAAATTGCGTTTACATACACAAATTGCCTCTACATACACAAATTACCTGTATACAAACAACTTGCCCCTACACACACAAATTGCCTTTACACACACAAATTGCCTCTATATACACAAATTGCCTCTACACACACAAATTGCCTTTACACACACAAATTGCCTCTACACACACAAATTGCCTTTACACACACAAATTGCCTCTATACACACAAATTGTCTCTACACACACAAATTGCCTCTACACACACAAATTGCCTCTACACACACAAATTGCCTCTACACACACAAATTGCCTCTACACACACAAATTGCCTCTACACACACAAATTGCCTCTACACACACAAATTGCCTCTACACACACAAATTGCCTCTACACACACAAATTGCCTCTACACACACAAATTGCCTCGACACACACAAATTGCTTCTAAACAAACAAATTTCCTGTGCACACACACACACACACACACACACACACACACACACACACACACACACACACACACACACACACACACACACACACACACACACACACACACACACGCACGCACGCACACACACACACACACACACACACACACACACACACACACACACACACACACACACACACACACACACACACACACACACACACGCACACACACACCAATTGCCACAAACTACACAAATTGACTCAACACACACAAAATTGTCTCTACACACACAAAGTGCCTCTACACACAGAAATTGCTTCTACACACTAAACACACAAATTGCTTCTACACAAATAAATTGCCTCTATACACAGAAATTGTCTCTACACACAAATTGCCTCTACACACACACACACACACACACACACACACACACACACACACACACACACACACACACACACACACCAATTGCCACTAAATACACAAACTGACTCAACACGCACAAATTGTCTCTACATGCAGAAATTGTCTCTACACACAGAAATTGCTTCTACACACACCAATTGCCTCTACACACACCAACTGCTACTAAACAGAAAAATTGCCTCTACACACACCAACTGCCTCTACACACACCAACTGCCTCTACACACACCAACTGCCTCTACACACACAAATTGCTTCTACACACGCAAATTGCTTCTACACACACAAATTGCTTCAACACACACACACAAAAATTTCTCTACAGACACAAATTGCCTCTACAGACACAAATTGCCTCTAGACACACAAATTGCCTCTACACACACCAACTGCCACTAAACACACAAATTGCCTCTACACACACTAACTGCCTCTACACACACAAATTGCTTCTACACACACAAATTGCTTCTACACACAAAAAAATTTTCTCTACAGACACAAATTGCCTCTACAGACACAAATTGCCTCTACACACACCAACTCCCTCTACACACACAAATTGCTTCTACACACACAAATTGCTTCTACACACGCAAATTGCTTCTACACACACAAATTGCTTCAACACACACACACAAAAAATTCTCAACAGACACAAATTGCCTCTACAGACACAAATTGCCTCTAGACACACAAATTGCCTCTACACACACCAACTGCCACTAAACACACAAATTGCCTCTACACACACTAACTGCCTCTACACACACAAATTGCTTCTACACACAAAAAAATTTTCTCTACAGACACAAATTGCCTCTACACACACAAATTGCCTCTACACACACAAATTACCTCTAGGTCAGATTTTCTTTTTTTTTTAATGCAAGGAGAAAGGAACCAAAGGCCAGAAGCACGCAAGATTGCTCCTTGGAAAAAAAAATAATAATAACAAAATAACAGCCAAATTCAAGATAAATTGGTTTTAAGATGCCTGGACACACTGTGTTTCAGAGACTGGAGGTCATAAACAGCAGGAAATACAGAGACAGGACGATTATGTCGTCTTCCATCAGACTGTCCTTCCTCCAGCTCCAGTTAATCTTTTTTCAAGCCCCTCTCTGTCCCATCCCTTAAAAAAAAAAAAAATAAAAAAATAAATAAATTGTCCTAGAGAAAAGTTTTCAGGAATGTTGCAAGTTATTTACATAAAGAATCTTTGGGGGATTTATTATTTCAAAGCAAAAATCTTTGGGGATTTATAACTTTAAAGTAAGAATCGTCGGAGATTTATTATTTAAAAGCAAGAACCATTAAGTGATTTATTATTTCAAAGTAGGAGACTTTGGGGGATTTATTATTCTAATTAAGAATCTTCCGGGATTTATTATTTCAAAGTAAGAATCTCTAGGAGCTTTATTATTTCAAGGTAGGAGTCTCTGTGGGATTTATTATTTCAAAGAATCTTTGGGGCATTTTTTCAAAGTAAGAATCTTTTGTGGATTTATTATTTCAAAGCAAAAATCTTTGGGATTTATTGTTTCGTAGTACGAATCTTTGAGGATTTACTAGTTCAAACTAAGAATCTGAGGGAAAACCATGTGGACCTGCCGGGCAACTCTGCACCCACCAGATTCTTTTTATTTTTTTTTTGCCGTTAACGCATGCTGTACTGTACATTACATGAGGCGCATGATGAGGACTACCAGATTGTTTCCCCTGTCCGGAGTGACCCAGAATGCAGTTACCAATGCTGGCAGTGGTATTTTCAACCCGCATAGGCTAGTCATGAAGTGCTATGACAAAGGCGTGAATGTATGGGCCACATAAGTGTAGAATGGGTATAGTTTTCCTTTTTAGTACTGAAATATGCTACTTCACTCAATTATTTTCCATTGTGTGCCTGAAATCCCACTTCAGGGGGGACCATCAGACTTACTGGATTATCAGCTTTATCAGATTGGGTTTGTCCCCAGTTGATCCTGTGTACTGTAGAGAGGGTCTACTGTATGTATAATATGCTCAAGCTGATATGTGAACTTTGGAGACCACTGTATAATAAGTCATGTATTGTGTGTACCTCCAGAGATATTCCTTCAGATTAAATAGTGTTTTTACCATGTTTTAATATGTTTTTACCATGTTTTAACAGCGTTTTTTCCATGTTTTAAGTGCTTTTTCCAAGCACACCTACCTCACTGCAAACAATATTGACATATAAGGAAGTTACATACTGTAGTAGAAGTCCATGTATAAATCTTTATCACGTTTTTCAGGGCCACCTGTCATTAATTTTATGAGAGATTAAAAAGTACTAGTATTAAGATATTTTTAAAAGTGAATGCTACATGAGGATGAAAGCTATTGAATGTATCCCTGTGAAAATATCAGAGATTTCAAGTGATGATGTCAACTGATATTGTATATATGTTTTTCATTAGAAAGTGACATCTCATATTCATAAAATGTGTTCAAAACAAAATGCAACAAATGTTTTACTGCTAACACTTACACAGGAGTGAAACTTGGCACTGAGTGACAAAGAAATTTCTACGGTACAATTCTCAGAACAGCTGCAGGCATCAGTAGGATGGATGGTGTAAATAATGGAGAAATTCATGAGCATTTTAGAATGGAGGAGAGGGTGACGGGAGGGAGGTGTGAAATAACGTGAATGGATAAAAAGAATTATACAGTATGGTGATGGTATGGTCATCAACAAAGAGAGTGAAGCAGTACAGTCATTCCCCAACTTGTGGACATTAATCTCCCATGGATTTAATTTATGTGATGCTACAAGCTCTATGGTGCTATGAGCTCTATGATGCTACAAGCTGTTGGCACTGTGAAATCTATGGTGCTACAACCTGTTGGTGCTATGAGGTCTATGGTGCTACAAGCTGTTGGTGCTATAAGGTCTATGGTGCTACAAGCTGATGGTGCTATGAGGTCTGTGGTGCTACAAGCTGTTGGTGCTATGAGGTCTATGGTGCTACAAGCTGTTGGTGCTATGAGGTCTATGGTGCTACAAGCTGATGGTGCTATGAGGTCTGTGGTGCTACAAGCTGTTGGTGCTATGAGGTCTGTGGTGCTACAAGCTGATGGTGCTATGAGGTCTGTGGTGCTACAAGCTCTAACTTTCACACTGACACGTATATCCCAGCTATTCCCAATAATAAAACATTCATTAGGGCATGTAACAACAGAAATACCCATTCTCTCTCTCTCTCTCTCTCTCTCTCTCTCTCTCTCTCTCTCTCTCATAGACCAGATTTTTTTTTTTTTAAATAGTTCAAGACCCAGCCCCACAAACTTAGGAACTAACTAGGCAAAGAGGAAAAGATTGTATCGCATTTGAGCCTTCCCTGTACACGTCCTAGGTTATTAAAACTTCCAAATACTGTGCCACTCTTAATATCATTTATTTACAGTATACTAAGTTAATTCACATGGCAAATGCTGTAACTGTACTCAGTATCAGTTCAGTGTTTACTCATTTATCCAACTTTCGGGTTGCTTGTTGTACCTTCGTTCGGATGAATCCTGACGGACTCTCATTAAGTGAACATCTGTATGACAGCACAGTTTCTCCTCTTCCTGCTATTAAGATGCCATTATATAAAATTATTTACTGATTTGTCTAAAGTAGGCTATGGAAAAAAATAATCGTAACCAGCACAACATACATTACATGCTATACTGAACTTATAAATATAAAAGTAATGGTAGTGCACTCCGTAATTATTCTAAAGGAAGTTATATACCAAGTATCATCATTAAAATATTTGAGGGCTCACTGTTACATATAAACGGCATCAATGCAATGTTCCTGCCTTTAAACAAATCATTACAAGAGGCTGTTCATTTATGTGGTATCTTCTCCATGTGTGATGAACTCATTGCGGAAAAATCAAAACATCTGAAACATGCACTGGTAGAGATAGGGTTTTTACACTGTATTTAACCAGTTGTACATTTTCTTCTGACAGAACTGGGATGATGTTTCTTTACTGTTCATGTTGGAGAACACTGGATTGATTTGTGTGTGGTGGTGGTAAGGCAGCATAGGCTAGGGTTGGCTGTCACCGTCATGACTCTTGGTTTGGGGCAACATGGTCATGGTGGTCACATGGTCTGCCTCATAGACATAGTCCACCTTATGTGAACCACAGCGGGTCCTCCACAGCCACTGATGGAGCCTCCCGCAGCTGAGAAACGACAACTGCTTATCTACAGCCTTTGGGCTCAGAGGACCTGGAGGCATCAGTTCAACAATTTAGAGTCCAGTTAAGCTTTTACAGACACTCTATTCCTGAAATTATGAAAGTAACAACTCCATAATTATCTACAAATATACCACACAATAATGTAAGCAGAGTCTTGCCAACATTGGTGTGGTTTCAGCGTAATATTTGTACATATTATCAAACAGGTTACCAAAAAAGATTGTCATGGTATGGAACTAAGTCTGGCCCGATCTCTGGCAGCCTCCCTATTCAGTCCCTTATCCTTGAGGTCACACTGCATGACTTCATCCCAGGTCTTTTTCGGTCAGCGTTTTGCAACTCTACCCTTAATGTTCACACTTCTCATTTTCCGCATCCAGTTGTCATCCTCCATCCTCTCCACATGCCCAAACCATGTCAATCTGCCCCTCATCACACCACCAAAATGCTCCAATCCCATCCTTCCTCTCAACTCTTCAGTCGTAAACCTAGCCCCCTCAGGCCTCACATTCAAGGATGCAATACACATCCACATAATCATTGTCATTTCTGTACATTTGAGCCCACGAATATCCTCATCCTTTGCTGTCCAGGTCTCACTACCATACAACATTACACTCCAAACACATGCCACATCCAAAGATCCCTTAGCACAGAGGGAGAACCCTCTCAGTGTCAGGAGAGGCAACAGCTCCTTGAACTTCTTCCAATCACTCCATACTCTAACCACAAAGCTAGTTCCAGCCCCACCTCCAGTAAGTAACTTGTCCCCTAAATAACAAAACTTCAACGCACTTAAGAAACTCACCAGCTGGATCAATCCTTTCACACCTGACTATCTCTATATGCTCTCCCAGACTCACTGCACACATGGAATCAGCATTATGTACTCACTTACCACAAATACTGTACAAGATGAAGTTACTTCCCACACTCTTGTGGCAAACTGCACATGGTCACTCTCCCTCTGCTTTGATAGTGTTTGCATCTGCTAAACTATGGTATATTTCATTTTTCAGATTCTAGAGTTGAATATCCACCCAATTCCTAAGAAAGGAAGTTCCTCTGACCCCTCTGATTACAGACCAATAGCTGTCACATCGTCTCTTGGTAAGGTATTGGAAACTTTAATTAATAAGCACATTGTTAAACATCTTGAATCCAACAACTGAATTAGTGAGAGACAATATGATCTTCGCCACGAAAGATTCACCATTGACGTACTCAATCCCCTAACTCATACTATCCATCATTTAACTGACCTACATGGAGAAACTCATGCAGTAGCCTTTGATATTTCTAAAGCTTTCGACAGAGTATGGCACCATTCCCTGCTGTCCAAACTCCCTTCCTATGGACTAACATCTTTTTTTCCTTTGATTTCCTCATATCTCAGTGACAGGAAAATAAGGGTAAAAGTAGATGATGTTATATTCCAATTTCCACTCACTTAATACCAGCGTGCCGCAGGGATCAGTTCTGGCGCCAACCCTGTTTCTGGTTCATATTAATGATCTTTTATCTGTCACCCACAATCCCTTCCACTCATATGCAGATGACTCAACACTACTTAGTTTATTCACACTCAGACACCCATTTACAAAGTCTAATATCTCTACTTCTCAACTCAGTACAACCATTTCCTTAAATCAAGACCTATCTGCGATCAGTGAATGGGGACGAAACAACCTTGTCTCATTTAATGCTAGTAAAACTAAATATATATACAATTTACTGATAGACAGATATTTCCAGATTCGTACATTACCTTCTGTGCTACTAATAGTCTCATCTCCAAAAGTATTAAAATTCTTGGCATGTCACTTAACAATGCCCTCAGCTGGACCTCTGATGTTAGATCACTTGCTAAAACCGCCTCAGAGAAACTTAGATTATTGCACAGAGTCCATTACTTTTATTCTGAAGAGCAGTTAGCTATAATTTATAAGAGCCACGTGCACTCTCAGCTTGAATATTGCTCACCCGTTTGGAATGGATGTGGAGAGGTTGCATTGAAACAACTAGACAGAATTCAGAACAAAGCTGTTAGAATTATTAACAACCCTGCCATTACAAATAAACTACCTCACCTACAAGTAAGAAGGAATGTTGCCTTGCATTATTTTACAAATATTTTTATGGCAAATGTTCAGACGAAGTTGCGTCCATGGTGCCACCTCTCCATGCCTTCCCTCGTGCTACACGGGCATCTGGTAGCGCTCATGACTGGAATGTCACTCAGCCATATTACAGAACTTCTGCCTATCAGAATTCTTTCATTACCCGAACTGCATCTCTTTGGAACTCGCTTCCCCAGAGTTGTTTCCCTCCAAACTTCAACCTACAGCTATTCAAGTCTGACTGTTACAGATATTTTATGAACAGAGGACACCAGTAATTTGATGTATGGATTATTTTTTTTTAATTCATTTGTTTTCCTTCCTCTTTTCTGTTAATAAAAAGAAAATGTGTTATGAAAAAATGGTGTTGGGTCTGTATAGAGAAGCAGTGACACAGTTGTGTTCCGAACATTAAAATGTCCTCTGAAACTACATTAACAAAGCCTAGAATTATGGTGTTGCCATTCTAATCACCTTTCACAACATACCGGTACTTCATGACAACAGTAGGTGACAGAACAGGAAATATTGCTGGTGCATAGCAACTTTTGCCATACTGTCATTCCAATCGGCTGCTGCATCACCATTTGTTCCTACCATTGCTACCAGCCCTGACTGTTGGTGTACTACCACCAGGAACAGCTTGGTCTACTAGTCCCAGCCACTGATAAACAGTACCACCATCTGCCACTACTGGTGCTAGTCAGTGTACCGCCACCCAGTTTGTCAGTGATACCAGAGCTAACTGTTGGTGTGCCATCACTATATTACTAGTGCTAACTGCTGGTGTGGGCTCACCCCCACCCGGGCCAACCAGTGCTGAGTGAACATTACGACGGCAAGACAGCTCACCAGTACAGAGGGATATGAGGTTGCTGATGATGAGGGTCAAGATGATGCCAGTGATACCGAAGTAGCAGTACGAGACATCATACACGGTCCTGCCCTCACTCCTGCTGACACCATACCACACATCCTCAAACATTTGCATATGTAAAGAAATAAACTCGCTGAATCATTACCAGTGAATAAGAACAAACGCTGTAGTCATGTCCATGTAAAAAAAAATGAGGAAGTAATTGAAATGAGTGCAAAAATTATTGTGATATGTCTGTTCGTTGTTGCTGGAAAGTTGATATGGAGGAATTATCATGGCCTAAGAGGCAGTATATCAACACACCCGCTGATTGATGAACAGGATAGCTTCACTAGTGATTGGGAATTTATGGATCAAATCCCAGTAATGGAACAATAGGAACTGCTGGTGACAAGAAATGATAGATGTTTATGATAGATATCGTTTTTATAGGCTCCAACATGCTTGCCTGCATCAGCCTTGGTCACATAATGGCAGCCTTCGACGCTGCTCGATAACTGACAGCCTCCCTATTTAGTTCGTTTTCCCTGAGGATTTGGAGAAAGCATATGTCAAGGTAACCAGAGGGGTATATGGAAGGTTTTGTGTACGTATAGTATGGACAGAAAGCCATTGATTGCTGTTAAGAGTTTTTATAATGGTAGTCAGGCTTGTGTAAGGGTGTCTTAAGTTTGTCTATCTATCTATTGCCAGACGCCTTTATCTCGTAAGGGGTGGCCACAAACAAATCGCCTCCATGTCGCTCTGTCCCCCACCATTTCAATACCCCTCTCCCAGCTCACACTCCACTCCAGCCCTCCATCTCATCATTGGCCTCCCTCTCCCTCTCCCCCCTCCACCTCACTCATATACACTCTCCTCGTCAGTCTCTCACTCCATCCTCTCCACATGGCCAAACCACCTCAGTGTGTTTCTCCTAACACTTCCTATCACATCCACATCCACATCACAATACTCCTTCACATTCTTATTTGTCAATCTCTCTCCACATGACTCCACATGCTCCTCTCAAATAGCTCATTTCCACTGCTCTCACTCTTGACTTGTGTCCCTCCACCAAGGCCCAAGGTTCACTTCCATGCGTTAGAGTTGGTGTCACAATAGTGTCACGTAGTAACTTTTTCACTTCCATGTTCACTTCCCTGTTTCATATCACCGCTTTCAAGGAACCAGCAACCTTTTTTCCTTGTTGTACCCTTTCAAGCACTTCACCCTCCAAACTTCCATCCTTACTCATCACACTATCCAAGTACTTAAATGCACTCACATCTTCCATTTAATCCTCATCCAACCTCACTGTACATTCATTGACTTCACTTCTCTCAAAGACCATAACTTTATTCTTGCCTACATTCACCTTGAGATTCCGTTTCTTACACACTCTCCCAAACTCATCCATCAAGCCTTGCAGCTCTCCTTCATCTTCATTTAACAACAGAGTATCATCTGCAAACAACAGTACAAGTAGCTTCCAAACACTGCCCTCCCTCATTAGGGTCACTCCAATATCCTTTGCCCTACCTTGTATCTCTTTTATAACCCCATGCACATACAGATTGAACAACCATGGAGACATGACACATCCCTGCTTCAATCCAACCTTCAAGTAGAAAAATTCACTCAGTTCACTATCCACACGCACTGCAGCCTTAGCAACCTCATACATACAGCAATCAGCAACTTCCCATCTACTCCATATATTTTTAATACGTTCCACATACGTTCCACAATCCTTGTCTATCCACCCTGTTATATGCTTCCTCCAAATCCATGAAGGTCGCAAACAACTTATTTCCCTTCTCTAGAAACTTTTCTACTAAAGATTTAAGAATGAATATCTGAGCTACACAAGCTCTTCCCTCCCTAAAACCTCTCTGTTAGTTTCCAACTAATTCCTCTGTTACTTCCCTAACTCTGTCAATAAATATCCTACCGTATACTTTTCCTATTACACTAAGAAGACAAATGCCTCTACGATTACCACACACTCCTTTTTCCCCTTTTCCTTTGTACAAGGGAATAATTATACCTGACTTCCAATCCTCCGGGACTCTACCCTCCTCCCAGGTCAATCTGCACATCTTCCACATCCATTCTACTACCATCTCTCCCCCATGTTTCAACATTTCACAACACACTCCATCAATTCCTGGGTCTTTCCCCATTTTGATTTTCTTAATTGCTTCCACTACTTCCATTCTACTGACTTCTTCCTCTCTTCTAACATCCCTCCTTCTCCCAGCCCCAGCCACTTATACTCACATTACTTTCATTGTCTGTGTTCAACAATTTTATAAAGTGTTCTCTCTATCTGCTCACTTTTTCTCCCTTTTGCACTAGTAATCTACCATTTTTATTTTTCACTCTCCGACTAACTTCACTGCCACCCTGTATAACTCTACCTCTTTCCAGAACATTTTCTTACATTCCCTCCACTTTATATTCAAATTCCTTCCAAATTCCTCATCCATGCTCTTCTTACTCTCTCTCTTATTAATCTTTTCACCCCTCTCTTCCTCTCCCCATATAGTCTGTCTTCCGTCTCTCAACTTCTTCCACGCCCTGTTTCTCTCCCAGTCACTATATGCTTTCTTCTTTTGTGCCACAGCCTGTCTCACCTCTCCGTTCCACCATGCTGTTCCATGCACCTTTTTTTGTCTTCTCTTTGCCCCACATACCACCTCACATGTTGCACAGATTTCTTCCGTGAATATCTTGCACACACTTTCCACGTCCCCCATCTGCTCCAATCCATAGTTACGCTCCTCTACTTCTCTCTTATATTCTGTCTTTTTCTCATTCTCTTGTAACCTTTCCACTCTCCTTGCATATACTACTTCCTCCTGTCCTTCATTTCTTCTATTTCTCCATTTCACTTGGACCATGATTTTCACCACCAAGTGGTTGTCGGAAAGTCCATTCTTTGCATCCATTACACACCTTCGCATCCTTTCATCCACACACACATATTCAGTCATTGCCTTCCGTTCATTCAGTTCATCACCTACCCTTCTCAACACTCGCCATGTATACCTATGGATCATTTTGTACCTGAAGAGGTTACCAACCTCTTCCCGGCACAAATGTCCACTAAAGCACTGCCTGTCTTAAGAGTGTGATTTAATATCAGTGTTAGAGTGAGATAGGTACGAGAATTGTTCAGAAAATATCCAGCCTAAGGCTCTAAAAAATTGAATAGATAACATGTTGAGCTCGGACATTATTCACCCACAAAGTAGGACTCTTCAGACTTGACACACGTACCCCAGCATTCTTTCCACTCCCTGAAACATTTTCAAATTCGGTTTTCAGTATCTCCTACAGGTGCTTCGTCACATTCATCATGCTATCTTCTCACGTCTCAAATCAAGAACCCTTCAGTGCAGTTTTGAGCTCTAGGAGTAACCAAAAGTCACACAGAGCCATGCCTGGCGAGTAGGAAGCCTGCTGGGCCTGTGGGATGTTGTGTTTGGCTAAAAATTCCTGAATCAGTTGAGAAGAATGAGCAGGGGTGTTGTTATGTTGCAGCTTCCAACTTCCTGCTTTCCAAAGGTCTGCTTTCTTCCTCCCAGCTGCATCACGGAGACAACGGAAAATGTCGAGGTAGTCATGCTTGTTGACAGTCTGACCCTCCGGTGCGTATTCGTGATGCAGAACATCACGGTAGTCAAAAAAAAAAAAAAAATGTTAACATGCGAGCGCATTTCACCTTGCTGTGGACCTGCCGTGCTTTTTTTGGCCACTTTCAACTCTGTTTGCTTCCACTGGGACGACAGTGCTTTGGTTTCTGGATTGTACTCGTACACCCAAGTTTCATCTCCAGTTATAACAATCTTCAGAAGGTCTGGATCACGATTTGCACACTCCAACATGTGTTGAGCAATGTTCATCCGAGAGAAGAGATCATTACGAACGCGATGATTCACCTGCAGGAGATATTGAAAACCGACTTTGAACATTGTTTCACCAAGTGGAAAGAATGCTGGGCTACGTGTGTCAAGTCAGAAGCTAACTACTTTTAGGGGGATTAGTGTCGTAGCTCAACAGGTTAGCTATTTATTTTTTTTTTTTTAGCCAAAGGTCGGATACTTTCTGAACAGACCTCGTATGTGTAACATATTCATGGCTGTTCAATGTACATACCATATACTGTGTATGAATGGGTTTATTAGAGATTAAAAGTCAAGCTATTGAGAGAGGGATGAGGACGGTAACGAGTGGTGAAGGGTGGATTATCTCAAATATGGTGTGGGCAGATGATGCTGTGTTAACTGCTGAACAAGAGATTTGAAGATTGGTGCAGACTGTGGTGAATATTTGTGAGCATAGTGATCTGAAAGCATATGTAAACGATAGCAAAGTGATGGTTGCTGAGGAAGAAGGTGACTCCCAGTGTGATGTGATGGTGTATGATGAGAGACTTGAATTGGTGACAGAGATTCAGTACAGAGGTGGTATAGTGGAGAGTGGTAAATCTGCAAAGGAAGGGAAAAGTGGAGACTCACAGGAAAATAAGATGGCAGTTGCAATGAAGATACTGATGTCATACAGGTCCAAGTATATTGCCTATGCTTGAGGAGTACATAAGGGAGTTTCAGTGCCCACAGTAACATTTGAGTGTGACATTAGTGTGAAATGAAAAGCTTAGAGTAAGTACAGTAGAAATGTAGTTTTGGGGGAATATGTGTGGAGTGTGGGTGGGATGAGAAGTATAGTGTGAGTCATGAAAGATGTGGAGTGAGGAAGTCTATGGACAGTAGAGTGTGTCTTTAGATGGTATGGTAATTTGAACAGGATGGATGTAAATACTGTAGTATCGCGAAAAGAGTATAACTGTTAAAACATGAAGGTTGGAGGAGGTATGGAAGACCAAGAAGGTGGACAGATATGGTGAAGGAATGTGTGAGAAAATGAGGCATGGAGGTTGATAAGGCTAGGAAACTGTCAAGGGATCAAACTGCTTGAAAGAATTTTGTACTAAAGTATGACGTGGCTTGGCACCTCTGTTTTTACCACGTGATGTGACAGTCATCAAACTGGTTCTAGCTGATCAATAAGGTGAAGTGCATAAGTGTGGTACGTTATGCTTGTGATGTGGAGTCAGGATTCCAGGAGTTTGAATGGTGAGTAAATAAGAATGTGGTTCATTTAACTAGGCATGTTGTTGATTAGTTCTCCTCCTGCCATTTTTTTTCTTTTTTGCCCTCTGGCCCTGTCTCACTGCATCCTTGGTTGGGAAAAAATGTTGGGATGATGATAATGAAAATGATGAAGCTCAAGAAAACTCAAAGGTAAAGCAAGAGAGGGTAACGTCCTCTCTTGCTTTACTTTTTACCAAAAAATAATTTCATGAGTAATTCTCCTTTAATGTTGAATCTATACTTATCTATAGCCCAACACTCTAATCCCACAAAGGGTGGCCGCAGACAAAACGCCTCCAAGTCGCTCTGTCACCCACCATTTGACTGCACTCCCCCCAACTCACTCCCCCCTCCCTCATATACCTCTCAACTCCATCCTTCCACCTCATCCTTGGTCTGCCCCTCCCTCTCCCTCCCTTCACTTCATCTGCATACACCCTCTTAGTCAGTCTTTCATTCTCCATTCTCACTACATGCCCAAACCACCACACTGTATTTCTCCTAATTTTCTCAACCACATCCACATCCACACCACAACATTTCTTCACTTCTTCAATCGTCAACCTGTCCCTGCATGTCACTCCACATGCCCCTCTCAAGTAACTCATTTCCACTGCTCTCACTCTTGACTTGTTCCATTTTAGCAAGGTCCATGCCTCGCTTCCATACGTCAGAATAGGGATCACAATACTATCATGCAGTGACTCCTTAACTTCCATACTCACCTCCCTATTTCTCATCACTGCTTTCAGTGAATCAACATCCTTCCTTCCCTGCGGTACCCTTTCAAGAACTCCATCTCCATAAGTTCCATCCTTACTCATCACACTACCCAGGTACTTGATGATACTCACATTCTCCCTATTTTCACCATCCAACCTCACTGTGCATTCTTTGACTTTATTCCTCTCAAATACCATAACTTTACTCTTGTTTACATTAACTTTCAGATTCCTCTTCCTACACACTCTCCCAAATTCATTCACCAAACCTTCCAACTCCCATTCATCTTCACTCAACAATACTGTATCATCAGCAAACAGCAACACCGGAATCTTCCAAATCTCACCCTCATTCATTGGAGCCACCCCCACATCCACTGACCTACCTTGCACCTCCTATGCAACCCCAACCATGTATATATTAAACAGCCATGGAGACATCACACATCCCTGTTTTAGTCCAACATTTAGATCAAAGAACTCACTCAGCTCATCATCCACTTGCGCCGTAGCCCTAGCTCTTTCGTACATACTCTTCACAGCATTCAACAATTTCCCCTCCACTCCATATATTCTTAAATACCTTTCACATACCTTGCCTATCTTTCCTGTCATAAACTTTCTCAAAGTCCAAGAAGACAGCATACACTTTCTTTCCCTTCTCTAGATACTTCTCCGCTAAACATCTTAAAACAAATATCTGATCTACACACCCTTTTCCCTTCTTAAATCCCCCTTGTTCTTTTCCAACTAGCTCCTCTGTTATATGCCTAACCCAATCAATGAGTATTGTGCCATATATTTTTCCAGTCATACTAAGAAGGCTAATACCCCTATGGTTACCACATACTTCTCTCTCCCTTTTTCCTTTGTATAAAGGAACAATTATATCTGATTTTCCAGTCCTCTGGAACCCTTCCCTCTTCCCAAGCCAGTCTACACAACTTCCATATCCACTCCACAAGCTCACCCCCATACTTCAGCATTTCACCACACACTCCATCAATTCCTGGGGCATTACCCATCTTCATCCTCTTCATTGCTTCCACTACTTCCGCCCTACTGATCTCTTCCTCCCTCCTCTCATCTCTTCTCCCAGCCGTTCCCCAACCACTTATACTCGCACTGCTCTCACTCTTTACATTTAACACATCCTCGAAGTGCTCCTTCCATCTCCTCATTTTCTCTCTCTTCCCCACCAACAGTCTATTGTTCCCATCTTTCACTTCCCTACTATTTCCATTTTCATACTGTCTTACTTTCTTTACCTTCTTCCAAAACAATTTCTTACCCTCCACTTAACTATCAGATTCCTCCCAAACTTTTCATCCACTTTCTTCTTACTCTACTTCACCAATCTCTTCACCTCCCATCTCCTCCTCACATATACCTTTCTCTTCTCTCTCATCTTCTCCCCTACCTATACTCGCTAGCCAGTCACTATATGCCTTCTTCTTTTGTTCCACAGCTCGTTTCACCTCATCATTCCACCATGCTGTCCCCTGCACACCCCTGCATCTCCTCCTTACTCCACAAACCACCTCACAAGCTGCGCCTATCTCATCCGTGATTATCTTACATACATCTTGCACCTCTTCCATCTGCTCTAACTCATAACTTCCCAATCTTTCTTCCTCTTTGCTCTTATACTCTGCCATTTTCTCACTATCTTGCAACTTCTTCACTCTTCTCACAGGAGTTGTTTCCTCCTGTCTTCCCCTTCGTCCCTTCACCAATTTTCTTTGCAGCCCTACTTTGGCCATCACTAAGTTCCATTCCTCCACCCTCTCCACACTCTTGCATCCAACACTTTTCTTCTCATTCGCTCATCCACACACATGTAATCTATCATTGCCTTTCGTTCAACAAGTTCACAGTCTCATCCTCCTCATGACTCTCCATGTATATCTGTGGATCATCTTATGCCTGGGCTATTGCCAACCCCTTACCAGCACAGACGTCCACCAAAGCACTACCATTCCAAACTTCAGTTGGCACACCCCACTGACCAACCACTGCATCCACTTTTTATTTTTATGCGAGGAAGAAGGAACCAAAGGCCATGAGCCCGCAGTAACAGTTCCCTTCATGAGAAAAACAAAATACAATAGAGAGCCAAATTCAAAATCCGATCATTTTGAGTTGCCTAGACACACTGCGTTTGAAAGACTGGAGATCATAGGCAGCAGGAAATACAGACAGAGGGAGACAATTCCAAAGTTGACCTGTTGCATAAATGAAAGACTGGGAGTAACGGTTAACTCTTGCATTAGAAGGTTGGACAGAAAAGGGATGAGAGTTTGCTGCCAGACGGGTGCTACGCACCTGTCATAGAGGTGGAGGAATGCAAGCAGACAGTTCAGAGGAGCAGTGACCATTAAAGTAGCGATAGAAAAGAGATAAAGATGCAACAGTGTGGCGAAGAGACAGAGGTTGAAGGGAGTCAGTAAGAGGAGGAGAGTTAATGAGACGAAAAGCCTTTGACTCGACCCTATTGAGAAGAGCTGTATGTGGGGAGCCTCCCCACACATGAGAGTTATACTCCACACAGGGGCGGATAAAACCCCTGTTTAGAGTCAACAATTGTGCAGGGGTAAAGAAAGAGCAGGGTCGGCTTAGCACACCCAATCTCTTGGAAGCAGATTTTACAAGAGATGTAATTTGATCTTTCCAAGATAAGTCCCAAGTAAATGAAACCCCAAGCATGTTCAAGGATGATGCAGGATTAAGCTGAATATTATTAAACATTACTGAGTATACCTGTGGAAGATTTTTTCGGGTTGATAGGTGTAAGAACTGAGTCTTAGATGCATTAAAAACAGCTATATTATTTTTACCCCAGTCAGAGATACGAGCCAAGTCAGACACTAGGTGTGCCATAGCCTCATCCCTTGTTTGTTGAAGTAACTGTTGAGATGGGCGTTGCGAGAACCGAATGGAAAGGTGAAGGGTGGAGTCATCAGCGTATGAGTGGATAGGGTTAGATGTACAGCTTAGAAGATCATTGATGAATAAAAGGAAGAGAGTTGGTGATAGGACAGAGCCCTGAGGAACACCACTGTTGATAGATCCAGGAGAAGAACGATGGCTGTCTACAACAGCGGCTATAGAACGACCAGAAAGGAGGCTAGCGATGAAGGCACAGATAGAAGGATAGAAACTGTAGGAGGGCAGTTTGGAAATTAAAGATTTATGCCAGACTCGATCGAAAGCCTTTGAGATGTCAAGTGGAATGGCAAAGCTTTCGCCAAAGTCCCGAAAGGAGGATGACCAGGAGTTTGAAAGGTAGGTGAGAAGATTGCCAGTGGAGCGTCCGTGACAAAACCCGTACTGATGATCGGAAAGAAGGTTGTGATAGGAAAGATGCCTTAAAATTTTTCTATTGAGAATTGACTCGAAAACTTTTGAAATACAGGACGTTAAAGCAATTGGACGATAGTTGGAGGGTTGGGAGTGGTCACCCTTCTTTGGGACTGGCTGAATGAGAGCAAACTTCCAGCAAGAAGGAAAGGTACAAGTTGACAGACAAAGGCAAAAGAGTTTGCCTAGGCTGGGTGTAAGCACAGAAGCACAGTTCTTGAGAACAACAGGAGGGACCCCATCAGGCCCATATGCCTTCTTAGTACTGAGGCCAGTGATGGCAGAAAATACATCAGCTGAAGAAATTTTAATGTCAGCCATGAGGAAGTCAGAGGGGGGAAGTGATGGAGGAACGGCACCTGAATCATCTAAGGTGGAATTGGAGGAGAAAGTCTGTGCGAAGAGATCTGCTTTATCAGTAGATGAATTAGCTACAGAAAGATCAGAGTAGAAAAGAGGAGGGAAGGATGATGAGGTAAAGTTGATAGAAAGATTTTTGGCAAGGTGCCAGAAGGAGCGGGAAGAATTCGAGTTGGAGAGTTGAGAGCATTTAGTATGGATGAAATTATTTTTAGTGGAGCGAAGAACAGACTTAGCACGATTCCGGGCAGAAACGTAAAGATGATGTGATTCAGGGGTGGGTTGGCTCCGGTACCTTTGGTAGGCCCTCTCCTTGTTGCGGACAGCATTAGAACAAGCGTGATTAAACCAAGGCTTTCTTGCGTTAGTCAAAGGATATGAGAAAGGAATGTATGCTTCCATGCCCGAGAGAATAACCTCCATAATGCGCAAGGCACACTCAGATGGCTCACGGCCATGGAAGCAATAATCATTCCAGGGAAAATCAAAGAAGTACTGCCTGAGGGCCTCCCAGTCCGCGGCTCCAAAATGCCACAGACGACGTTTCTTTGGAGGGTCCACAGGCCATACCGGAGTGATAGGACAGGTTAAGGTGATAAGGTTGTGATCGGAGGAGCCCAACAGAGAGAAAAGATTAACAGAGTAAGCACAAGGATTAGTTGTGAGGAAGAGGTCAAGTATGTTGAAGCTCTCTCCAAGGCGGTCAGGGATACTGTAGGGTGCTGTGCAAGCTGCTCTAGGTCATTAAGGATAGAAAAGATGTAGGCTTCTTCACCAGGTGGATCAGTGAAAGGAGAGGAGAGCCAAAGGTGGTGGTGAACATTGAAATCTCCTAGATTGGAGATTTCAGAGAAAGGAGAAATGGATAGAATGTGTTCCATCGTAGAAGTAAGATAGTCGAAGAATTTTTGATAGTCAGTAGAACTAGGGGATAAGTAAACAGCACAGATATATTTAGTCAGAGAATGACAGGAAAGCCAAAGCCAGAGTGTAAAGAATTCAGAAGAATCGAGTTCAGGAACACGAGAGCAAGATAAGTCGTTGCGTATATATACACAACAGCCACCTTTGGCTTTGAAATGAGTATAGAGAAAGTAGGAGGATACAGAAAAGGGTTTGCTGTCAGCTGCCTCAGACAGCTGAGTCTCAGTTAGAAAAAGAAGGTGAGGTTTAGAGAAGAGGTGGTGCTCAACAGAGCGAAAGTTAGAGGAAAGGCCGCGAATGTTGCAGAAATGAAGAAGAAGAGAGTCAGACAGTGGTTCCAGGCACCTCGAGTCGTCACCGGGAGAGGGGCGGATGGTGGGAGCATTTATGGTCCCCCCCCCGGGGACTCCGAGGCTTGGTGATGAGACGCCAATTTAGTTGAATTTTGAATAGAAAGTGTAGTGTGTACTGTGCATGTAGTTTGGTGTAGATAGTTAGAGAAATTTGTACTGGAGAGCATGCTGGCCTACTCTCTGTGTAACTGAGACACTGAAAAAGTTCAGCAAAGGGGGATTGTCAGGAACTAGTCCTAAGGGCTGATGAAATGGGAGCTCCAGCACTCCCTGTCATTAGCTTTCCATCCACCTCGGGAGCACTGCCCTGCTCGACTGGTGCTACAGTCTACTCCTTACATTCCCACCTTTCCATTTTTGTCTCCAATCTAAAACACTCTCTCACTCCTCTAAAACTTGTCCATACATTCTTCTACACTTGCCCAAAACTCATCTTTCACTCTTGCCACTTGGTCCTTTGTCGTCGCTTACGCACATACAGTCACCGAAGCCTGTCCACCTTCTTTCATCATCACCCATACAATCCTTGCATCCACTGTTCTATACTCTCTTATAATCTCCTTCCACTATTTGCTTATCATCAGACATACTCCCTCTCTTGCACTCTCATTCTCATTAACTCCGGCACATATTCCTAAACTGTATTCCCATTCTCTCACCCTTTCAACCCCCCCGTTTAGTTTCAGTCAATCCACATACATCCACTCTTGCATCTTCAAGCACCTGAACAGTCTCTCTTTCTCTCTTTCATTTCATCATTCACTCCTCTCACATTCCATGTCCCCACCCTTAGAATGTACTTTGTCCATTCCTTAGTCGTCAACGAATGGTCCGTCCTGGTCCGAGGCGCTTTATTCGCTTGTTTAGTTAGTTCTTTTTACGGGATGGGGCACTAACCCACCAACAACCCTTTTAGTCGCCTCATATGACAAGCAGGGATACTTGGGGAGTATTCATGAAACCCCCCCTACTTGTAGTTAAAGAGAAAGTTTCATGTTTGATGACACTGTTTGTTAACCTGTTAGTGTCAGGTGCCACAGTGGTGAAATCTGCAGTCAGGTCAGTACTGAGATTGGTGCTGGGTGTAGCAGTGGTGATGTTGTTGATGAAGGCGACGATGGAGGCGTTGACAGGATGGAGGAGGTTCTCAGGACAGCTGTCAACAGAAAGGGGGAGGTGGGTGGGGTGTCCTCCCCCACGCAGGAACTTGCCCACCACCACCCAAATGTTGTAACAGAAGGCCACCAGGAATCCTAACACTGCACCCTGAAGATTGTGGTATGGTCATATGAATCACTGTGGTTTTATGTGGACATCAGTTGATATAAAATACTACTTGCATGTGTTATAATATTGCCCTCCATATTCCCAGCAGACCTGATATTAAAAAGGAAGAGGATCAACTGAGATAACAGTCCCATATCCTCTATTCTTACTCTCGGCAGTTTTGCAGCAATCCCCTGATCTAGGTCCTGCACTAATAATAAGCTAGTTCGTGTGGCCTTTTGATGTGAGGTGTGAATATGGTGAATGTGTTAAGGAATTCATGGTATGTTGTGTTGGCACTGCGTGAGGCAAGGATGAACGGGCATGAAGTGGAGGAGTGAGAAGGTGTGAACACGTGAGTGGATGGCGTACAGAAGGAGTTGCTCTGTTGATGAATGATGTATAGCAGAAGTATGAAAGATCATAAATTTGTCAGCATGAGGTTTATATATGTCAAGTTCCAATCTGGGAGAAAAATGTGATAATAAAAGACACATTTGGTGATGGGAAAGAGTAACCTTGACGCTGGTGGTATGGGCATAAGAGCAGTAGAGAGGACTGAACTTATGTTGTAGCTAATTATAATGATACAAATAATTGCATTATTGTAAAGTACAAAAGTTTTGCTGGGGGAAAATATGAAATCCACAAGAATTACACACCAGTGTAATGAAATAATTGACATCCATTGATAATGAGTGTGATTATGAAGAAATGTATGAGAAATGAGAGGAACAGTAAGTTATAAAACCTGTGACATCTTTGTTTCAGGATGTACAGTGATTATGAAATACTATTTTATGTATGAGTGAAAGAATGAGCAATAATTGTTTTTATGTCATGATTTATATTAAGTAATCTGTGCTGCTTCCGTCATAATAATACAACGATTGTACAGTTCTGGTGGCCTCTCCTGGCTAGCCCTTTGCATGCAGTACAGTATGCTTCACTAATCAAAGAACTTTCCAGCCAACGTAGCAGCCATCTTTATACAACTTACCTCTCACACACCACTCACAAGAATGTAATGATTTGCATTTACTTATTCTGCGTGATGTGTTTGACCATTAGGGAAGAGTAAACTTTAGTTTTGAAAGAGCTGATACCCCCTACTCTCCCAAAACCCTGTGTGGGAGGTAATGCCTACAAGATATAGTAAATCCCTGTAGTTGTAGGTTACATGTATAAATTTTTGACTATTAATAATATCCTCCTCATGGAGCAACGTAGGATTGGATGATGAAATGAAATAACAATACTTTTATGTGGAGAGCGTAAACCTGTGCCCACCTTTGTGTTGACCCAGGGTGTGCACATGCCAGCCAGGAAGACCCCTAGGATTGGTCCCCTGGCAGCTCCTGACATGCTGGCGAAGACGTGGAAGATGTTGCCCACGTTGCCTGCCAGCACACCCACACAGATGCCTGACAGGCCCATCACCACAGCTGCCACCAACATGCAGCATCAATACACAGTGTCACAAAACAGTGTCTACCAGAATGTAAGGAAAGTGTTTTGCAATACTCTATGCTGATGATACAGTCTGGTTCCATTGTATAAAATTATAAATGCCATGGACAACATGCAGTGCTGAGTGTGTATTGACAACACAGGGAATGATTTTTAAAAGAGTTTATGGCCCCCTCAAAACTGCAGAATTATTGCTGATAACATGAGAAGAAAGCATTACATATGAGCTTGAGGACTCTCGTGGCTGAGGCATCTGACATCTTGCTGAAGTATGGTATATCCTTCAGAAAGTCCTCCCACAGCAGGCAAGCCATAGAGTTACAGCAGCTGGACAGCGTACTGTGTGGAAAGTGGGACATTGTTTGATAATTATGAATGTGTTGTTTCAAAGGGAAATTATCCCTCGAGCTAGACCTTACTAGATCATATAGCCCTGCTAGGTGACAGAAGGGCACTACCCCTCCCGGCATGGCAGCTACCTGGCATGGCTCGAACTCACGACCCACCAGTCCCAAGTCCGACACTCTACCACTGTGTCACCCTGACCTCATGTGTTGTTTGATAAATACATAGATGGTAACTTTATCAAGAAATTTATAATCTATGATTGTTTTACTTGCATGATTAATGTACGTAAAAGCTAAAGTATGAAATGGGGCAAGTAGTCACTTGAAGTGGAAGGCTAATGTGTGCTCTGAAAGATGTGATATGGAGAAGAAAATTGAACAAAATGGCTGCAAGACAACTTCAAAAAGGAATATATACTAGGCTCAGCATTGTCATGTGGATGGAAGAAACTGGCGATAGTATTTAAAAAAAAAAAATAAGGAAAGTGATCCATTGAGAAATGTGGAATAATATATCCTTGCATCATTAGGATAAGAACTGATGTAGTTGAAAATAGAAGCACAATGGAGTTGTTTCCTCCAAGTACTGTAGACTGCCTCCGGTGTGACAACATGGAACACTTATATTTTTGTGAGGGAAGTACATGTACAGGAGATGATGGAAGAATGAGATATTGTACAGCAGTTCAAACAGATGTACAAGACATCAAGATGTGGAGACTGATGAAGCAAAGAATTAGCAAATGATTACACTGTATTGAAGATTCTTGCACAGAGTTATGTATGATTCAGTTATGGCATTATCTCTCATATTGTTGTGTATGTACTTACTGAGATGAGTTATCTCAAAGAAAAAGACCTGTTCTATACCAGCTTCAACTCAGGTGTGGAACAGTGCCCCTTGTGGGATACACTTTTAGCCTTTAGCAACTTCAGTGCAGTCACTGGCACTGACAGGGAAGGCTTTGAGGATTGTGCATAAGTAGGTCCCCATGGCTTTAGAACCAGGAATTCCAATAGTTCTAACTTTATGTATTTTGAAAATACAATATGTTGAAAATTTCTGCATCCAGATTCCAGAAGCCTTATCTTCACTGCTGGACTTTTTATTTCATTGTTGAAGGGGTTGCTAAGGAGACTGACCACCTTGTTGTAAGAACCCTGGAGCATCCTGTAGAACTGCTTGGTTTTCAGGAAAACAGAGTCCTTTTCTGCAGTTCACAGACTTGATGTTGCTGCTTTAAGGCTACAGATGAAATATGGGAAAATCTCGGGATGTCATGTATAACTATTCAGTTTTGAGTATGGAATGCACTGAGGAGTATGCAGTGGCAGTCAGGAGTCAGTTTGGTGTGGTCAGTGTTGTTGATGACCCTTTTGAGTGGTAGGGTACTCATAAGTGTGTTACTGTGGGAGAAGCTGATGAATGTGTTGTTGAATGCCCAAGATCAAGTAGGGGATTTGTCTCACCAGGGACGCTAGCAACAGGTGATGGGTTATGCTTCTAAACTGGCTAGGGACTGAGGGCAACAAAGATTTCTGGCTTGTCGGTCAAAAGTTTTACCAAGAACGGACAAAGAGAGGTATTTCAGGGAAATTCCTGAGGAGTTAGAGGGTGGCATTCAAGTACAATAAAAGTCCTGTAATCCGAGTGCCAGGGGACCGAGGGTCTTTCGGACTACTGTTTTTTTTTTTTTTTTTTTTTTTTGGACTACTGGAGGGACTTCTGAAAACATTCCCTACTTCACGGAAAGAAGCCAATATCCACCCAATTCCAAAGAAAGGAAGTTCCTCTGACCCCTCTGATTACAGACCAATAGCTGTCACATCTTCTGTTGATAAGGTTTTTCTATCTATCTATCTATCTATTACCAGACGCCTCAATCCCGTTTGGGGTGGCCACAAACAAATCGCCTCCAAGTCGCCCTGTCCCCCGCCATTTCACTCCCCTGCTCCCAACTCACACCCCCCTCTCTCATATACCTCTCCACCCCATCTCTCCATCTCATCCTCGGCCTCCCCCTCCCTCTTTCCCGCTCCACCTCACTCACATACACTCTCTTCGTCAGTCTTTCACCCTCCATCCTCTCCACATGGCCAAACCACCTCAGTGTGTTCCTCATAACGCTTCCTATCACATCCACATCAACACCACAACGCTCCTTTATATCCTCATTCGTCAGCCTGTCTCTCCATGTGACTCCACAGGCTCCTCTTAAATAACTCATTTCCACGGCTCTCACTCTTGACTTGTGTCCTTCCAACAACGTCCAAGCTTCACTTCCGTACGTTAGAGTTGGTATCACAATACTGTCATGTAGTAACTTTTTCACTTCCATGCTCACTTCCCTGTTTCTTATCACTGCTTTCAAAGAACCAGCAACCTTTCTTCCCTGCTGTACCCTTTCAAGCACTTCACCCTCCAAACCTCCATCCTTACTCATCACACTACCCAAGTACTTAAACGTACTCACATTTTCCAATTCCTCACCATCCAACCTCGCTGTACATTCACTGACTTCACCTCTCTCAAAGACCATCACTTTACTCTTCCCTACATTCACCTTTAGATTCCGTTTCCTACACACTCTCTCAAACTCATCCACCAAGCCTTGCAGCTCTCCTTCGTCTTCACTCAACAACACGGTATCATCTGCAAACAACAGTACAGGGAGTTTCCAAACACTATCCTCTCTCACCAGGGCCACTCCAACATCCACTACCCTACCTTGTACCTCTTTTATTACCCCATCCATGTACAGATTGAACAACCATGGAGACATCACACATCCCTGTTTCAACCCAACTTTCAAAGAGAAAAATTCACTTAGTTCACCATCCACACGCACTGCAGCCTTCGCACCATCGTACATACTCTTCACAGCATTCAACAACTTCCCATCTATTCCATATATTCTTAACACTTTCCACAATCCTAGTCTATCCACCCTGTCATATGCTTTCTCCAAATCCATGAAAGCCGCATACAACTTCTTTCCCTTCTCTAGAAACTTTTCCACTAAAGATCTAAGAATGAATATCTGATCTACACAACCTCTTCCCTTCCTAAAGCCTCCCTGTTCTTCTCCAACTAATTTCTCTGTTCTTTCTCTAACTCTGTCAATAAGTATCCTACCATACACTTTTCCTATTATACTAAGAAGACAAATGCCCCTATGATTACCACACACTTCTTTTTCCCCTTTCCCTTTGTACAAGGGAATAATAATACCTGACTTCCAATCCTCCGGGACTCTACCTTCCTCCCAGGCCAATCTGCACATCTTCCACATCCATTCTACTACTATCTCTCCCCCATGCTTCAACATTTCACCACACACTCCATCAATTCCTGGGGCTTTCCCCGATTTAACTTTCTTCATTGCTTCCACAACTTCTATCCTACTGATTTCTTCCTGTCTTCTCACCTCCCTCCTTCTCCCAGCCATTCCCCAGCCACTTATACTTGCATTACTTCCATCCTCCACGTTCAACAATTCCTTAAAGTGTTCTCTCCATCTGCTCACTTTTTCTCCCTTCTCCACTAGTAATCTACCATTTTTATCTTTCACTCCCCTGCTAACTTCACTTCCACCCTGTCTTACTCTTTTCACCTCTTTCTAGAACATTTTCTTACAGTCCCTCCACTTTACACTCAAATTCCTTCCAAATTCCTCATCCACTCTCTTCTTACTCTCTCTTACTAATCTTTTCACCTCTCTCTTTCTTTCTACATATAAATTGAAACTAATTAATAAGCACATAGTTAAACATCTTGAATCCGACAAGTTAATTAGTGATAGACAATATGGTTTTCGCCACGAGAGATCCACCATTGACATACCCATTCTCCTGACTCATACCATCCATCAATCAGTTGATCTACATGGAGTTACTCATGCAGTAGCCCTGGATATTTCTAAAGCTTTCAACAGAGTGTGGCACCGTTCCCTGTTGTCCAAACTCCCTTGCTATGGACTAAACTCTTTGTTCTTTTGATTTCCTCATATCTCAGCAACAGAAAAATAAGAGCAAAAGTAGATGCTGCATATTCCAGTTTCCACTCAATTAACGCCGGCGTGACGCAGGGATCAGTTCTGGCACCAACCCTGTTCCTTGTTCATATTAATAATCTCTTATCTGTCACCCACAGTCCCATCCATTCATACGCAGATGACTCAACACTTCATATTTCATTCACACTCAGACATCCATTTACAAAGTCTGATATCTCTAACTCTCAACTCAGTACAGCCATCGCTTTAAATCAAGACTTATCCACGATCAGTGAATGGGGACAAATTAACCTTGTCTCATTTAATGCTAGTAAATTAAATATATACAATTTACTATTAGACAGGTATTGCCAGAATCGTATATTACCTTCAATGCTACAAATATTCCCATTTCCAAAAGTATTGAAATTTTCGGTGTCTCGCTTAACAATGCCCTCAGCTGGACCTCTCATGTCAGATCACTTTCTAAAACCACCTCAAAGAAACTTGGATTATTGTACAGAGTCCGTAACTTCTTCACGAACGAGTAATTGGTTATGATTTATAAGAGTCATATGCGCTCTCAGCTTGAATACTGCTCACCCTTGTGGAGTGGATGAGGAGAGGTTGCATTAAAACAAGTAGACAAAATTCAGAACAAAGCTGCTAGATTTATTAATAACCCTGCTATTACTAATAAACTACCTCCCCTACAAGTAAGAAGGAATGTTGCCTGCCTTGCTTTATTTTACAGATATTTTTATGGCAAATGCTCAGACGAAGTTGCGTCCATTGTGCCACCTCTCCATGCCTTCCATCGTGCTACACGTGCAGCTGGCAGCACTTATGACTGGACTGTCACTCAGCCATACTGCAGAACTTCTGCCTATCAGAATTCTTTCATTCCCAGAACTGCATCTCTCTGGAACTCGCTTTCCCAGAGTTGTTTCCCTCCAAACTTCAGCCTACTGCTGTTCAAGTATAACTGTTACAGATATTTAATGAACAGAAGATACCATTAATCTGGTGCATGGATTTTTTTTTTTTTTTTTTTATTCATTTGTTTTTCCTTCCTCTATTCTGTTTTTTAAATATATATATATATATATATATATATATATATATATATATATATATATATATATATATATATATATATATATATATATATATATATATATATATATACAGGATCATTAAACAAACAATTAAAATGATATGGGTTATTGTTTTACTCACCGCAAATGCAAAGAATTGTAGATGAATAGTTGGAGGCAGGTACATCCAAGTAGAAGAGCAAGTCCGAGCCAGATAAATCTTTAGATAATGCCCAGAAATATTTGAGAAAGCCTAGAAAATTAAACAAAAAATTTCCTTGCAATATTCAGAGTATTGGGATGTTTGGATTATTGGTGGTCGGATTGAAGGACCTTTACTGTAAATGACATTCGACCTGCTATCAAGCCCTGAGGAAACTCTGCTCCAGACCTGCCTCTCAGGTTAACTCTGCTGAGATAGTAGATAGATGGCTTGTGTCTAGAGTGAGTGACTAGAGGGCTCATTAGCCTGAATACTTAAAGTAGTTGTGTATAGCAGAACCCAGCATGGAGCTTCCATCGGCTGATGTTCAGTCGCTTGCTGCCATCCCACCAGTCTACAATGCCATGTCTTCCTTAGATGAATACAGGAAGGCAGTGACAAGGCTGAAAAGTGGTAGAGCGACTGGTCTTTGTGGCATCCGGCCAAACTGATCAAAGCTGGGGAAGAAGCCATATATGGGGATTACTTGCAGTAGCAGAAGCTGTTCGATGTACTGGTATAATTCCTCCTGACTGGACAAGGTGTTTGGTTAGCCTTGTTTGGCAAGGGAAAGGAGATCAGTGTGACTGCAGTAACTACCACGGTGTTACAGTGTTCAGTGCTCCAGGCAAGGTCTTGCTCATATGCTGTTGATGGATATCCAGGACCATTAGTTCAAGATTCAGAGGCCTCGGCAATCTTTACCCAAGAAGTCTACACTTGACTGTATTCTAACCATTGTGAGTTTCAGTAAGGGCTGCTGGCAGCCTGCATCAGTCTTAAGAAGGCGCTTCACTCAGCAAATGAGGCAGCAGTAGGGTGACTCCTGTTCCCCTGGCACCCCCACAGTGATTATCCAGTTGATAACTGGCTTGTATTTAACACTGTGTGTGTGTGTGTGTGTGTGTGTGTGTGTGTGTGTGTGTGTGTGTGTGTGTGTGTGTGTGTGTGTGTGTGTGTGTGTGTGTGTGTGTGTGTGTGTGTGTGTGTGTGTGTGTGTGTGTGTGTGTGTGTGTGCGCGCGCGCGTGTGTTCTACTGCGTGCCCATTGAGTTTATTTTTTTTCATTTTCCAGTGTGAGAATAATGATGAAAAGTGTGAGGGTCATGACGAAAGATGTGATAGTGATGATCAGGTTCGAATCCAAGAATATTATAAGGTGTTGTCCATACACAGTCCCAAAGTGATGAGCAATTGGCAGTTGGTATCATTTGCTCTTTTATTATATTTTCAGACTTTTGACCCGATGATGAAGTGCTGTGAATATGGATGTGCGTTTATGTACCTGTATTGTTCGTAACTTTCGTGCTTGCATGCTCCGGCCTTGGTCACCTAATGGTGTCACACAACGCTGCTTGATCTCTGGTAGCTCCCTATTTAATCCTTTATCCTTGAGACCACACTCTGTAACCTTATCCCAGGTCTTTTTCGGTCTGCCTCTCACAACCCAACTCCCAACGTGAAGAGGTTGTATCACAGTTCTATCGTTCATTCATTTTTGAAGGATCTAACACGTTTGCATGACTCGGCCTTGGTCATCTACTGGCGGCTGTCCATGCTGCTCAATCCCTGGCAGCTTCCCTATTCAGTCCCTTATCCCTGAGGTCACACTCAGTGACCTCGTCCCAGGTCTTTTTCGGTCTACCTCTCGCAACCCTACCCCCAGCATTAACACTTCTCACTTTCTGCAACCAATTATCATCCCCCATCCTCTACACATACCCAAACCATCTCAATCTACTGCTCTTCATCACAGCACCAATACACTCCAGTCCCATCCTATCCCTCAACTCTTCCACTGTAAACCTAGTCCCCCACCCCAGGTCTCACACTCAAGGATGCACTGCACATCCACCTAATCATTGTCATTTCTATACGTTTGAGCCTGTGACTATCCTCTTCCTTTACTGCTCAAGTCCCACTACCATACAGCATTTGAGCCTGCGACTATCCTCTTTCTTTACTGCTCAAGTCCCACTACCATACAGCATTGCACTCCAAACACATGCTGCATACAAAGATCCCTTAGCATGGAGGAAGAACCTTCTCAATGTCAGGAGAGGCAACAGCTTCCAGAACTTCTTCCAACCACTCCCCACTCTAGCCACAGAGCTAGCTCCTGCCCCACCTCCAGCACATAACATGTCTCCCAAATAACAAAACTCTTCCACACACTCAAGAGACTCACCAACAAGCTCAATCCTTTCATGCCTGACAATTTCCACCTGCTCTCCCCGCCACACCACGCACATAATATTAGCATTATCTCGCCGTCTACCTCTAATACCACTATATCTCTCATGCACCCACTTATCACAGACACAGCACGAGGTGGAATTACTTCCCACGCCCTTGTGGCAAATCGCACATGGCCACTTTCCCTCGTCTTTGACAGTACCGCCCCCAACCCCAGATATCATCACTTTTGTTTTATCTGCATTTGCTCTTAAGCCCCTGTGCCCTATACCATCTCTCCACTTCGTAAATCTTTCCTTCCCCCCCCCCCTTTTATTCTCTGCAATCATCACCAAATCATCAGCATACAACATCTCCCACGAGAGTCCATTTCTGAAGTCACGTGAGAGGGCTTCAAGTACCATGATAAACAACAAGAGGCTCAAGACTGACCCCCTAATGCACACCAACATTCATGGAAAACTCATCACACAAATCTCCATTCACTCATACCTGGGTGTGAGCACCCTCATACATGGCCATAACCACCCTAACCAGCCACTCCTCCATCCCAAGCTTTCTCAATGTCCACTTCACCACCTCTCTAGGGACTCTGTCAAAGGCCTTCTCCAAAGCAAACAGAAACAAAGTACAGTTCCCGTTTCTTACCTATATATTTTCCTGAAGCTGTCGAACAATAAATATGGCATCAGTGGTCCCTTTGCATGACATAAAGCCAAACTGCCTCTCATCAATATTCACTCTTTCTCTAATCATACCTTCTAGAACTCTCTCCATTACCTTCATTATTTGGTGTAAAAGCTTTATGCCTCCATTATTTCCTTTTTCCAGGGCATCACCCTTCCCCTTGTACACATTTCTATGGAGGAATAAAAATAATAAGAAGGGAAAGACCCAATTTGTATGTGTATATTGCAGAGTGACGCAAATAATGCTTCACTAAACTCATGTGGCAGTATCTTATGTGTTGTGGGGATGCCTCAGTCTGCTAGTATGGGCGCAGATGATGGAATATGAGTATGAAATACATACGCGATTCAGGGTAGATACTGGTAATACTAAGTGATGATATAGGATGTAAGAGTGATGATAAAGGATGTGAGAGTGACGATAATGGATGTGTGAGTGATGATAAAAGATGTGAGAGTGATGATAAAAGATGTGTAAGTGATGATGGATGTGAGTGATGACAAAGGATGTGTGAGTGATGATACAAGATGTGAGAGTGATGATAAAGGATGTGGATGAAAGTGATAATAAAGGATAGTGTTAATGGATGTGAGTAATGATAAAGGAAGTGGATGAAAGTCATGATAAAAGATAATGATGATGGATGTGAGTGATGATAAAGGATATGAGAGTGATGTTAAAGGATGTGAAAGTGATGATGGATGTGAGAGTGATGGTACAGGATGAGAGTGATGATAAATGATAGTGATGATAAAAGATGTGAGTGATGATGATGGATAGTGATGATGGATGTGAGTGATGATAAAGGATGTGGGTGATGATAATGGATAGTGATGATGGATGTGAGTGATGATAAAGGATGTGGGTGATGATAATGGATAGTGATGATGGATGTGAGTGATGATAAAAGATGTGAGTGATGATAATGGATAGTGATGATTGATGTGAGTGATGATAAAGGATGTGGGTGATGATAATGGATAGTGATGATGGATGTGAGTGATGATAAAAGATGTGAGTGATGATAATGAATAGTGATGATTGATGTGAGTGATGATAAAGGATGTGGGTGATGATAATGGATAGTGATGATGGATGTGAGTAATGATAAAGGATGTGGGTGATGATAATGGCTGCAGATAAGAAAAGGAAGAACCACTACATCACCCACCTAAGGGCGCCGCCATAGACAGCTGCCACAAAGACCCCAGGAACGCCAGTGAGGTGACCCAACTTCTGCATGACCAGGTAAGGGATCACCTGGTCCGGTTTCTGTATCCTGCCTGATGCCAAGGGATCGCAGTCTCTGAAGGCAGCATAGGCAACCAGGCCGGAGAAGGAGAACAGACCCCACAGCAGCCACACACCCACGGCAAAAGAGATGACCAACCTGTGGGGAAAAACAGGTAAATTAAAGATTAAATGGTACCAGCAGATACCTTTTAACAACCACACACCCACAGCAAAAGCGATGACCAACCTGTTGTAAAAACGTAAAAATTATTAGATGTACTAACAGAGAAGTACAACATACCCCACAACAGCCACACACCCACAGCAAGAGATGACCAACCTGTAGTAAAAACAAGAGGCTTACGAGGTCCATATAAATTAAGCATTGGTGAGTGTATGTCAGTGAAGTACCCTGCAGTGAGCTGAAGGACTGATCTTCTGAGCACTACAAATGATAGTTCGTGTTTAGTGTTGGGACGATACGTGGATTAAGCAGTGTTGTGCTGGGGCAGTATTTGTACAGTTTATGTGAATTCTGTGTTTTCAGCCCTTACCTTGAGGATTTTTATATGCATATGAAGTCTGCTATGAATTTTAACATAAATTAATCTGAATACTTAAATATGCAATGTGTCCACACTCAATCCTCAATATGCAACTCCATGAGAATGTAGTGGGGTTACGCAGTTTTGTTGTGCCTATCTTCTCCACGGATATCCACACACCCTTCTTACCCTCAGCATATTCCCTTCATTCATTTGACTGTCTTGCATCCACTCTCGTCTCCCCTTTTCCCCCACTGCCCATTCAACATAGGCATCCGACAAACTGAACCTTTCTTACTCCTTGCTACCCTTGCATTCCTAACCACACACTCCCTCAATCAACTCCACACGTTTTCCAGATCCATTTGTTCCTAATTCATTGACTCTAACTCATCTTTTCCCTCAGTACTCGCCTCACTGCTTTCACTTTAAACTTCGCTACTTGTCAATCCCGTTGTCCTCTTCCTCTCTATCCACCACGTTCCTCGCAGCGTTATCTTTTATACCATAGTCTTATACTCAATGAACTTCCACCATCACCTCTAACTGCTTTCGTATGTATAACACTTCTAAGCATCTTTCTAAAAATATTACAACCAGTTAGTCTCCCTTCAATATAAGTAGGAAGGTAGATAGACTGATTGATAGAGAGATGTAAACAAGGCCATCTAACCTTCGTGCCATAGCGAGGTTACCGATGGAAGCAAATCTCTGGTAGCTGGGCTGGTTGATGCCAATGGCGTCCATGGTGAGGAAGAAGCCAAGCACGGCGGTCGACCAGAAGGTGTGGCGCACAAAAGGACTTGTGTTCATGCTAGGGCAGAGACAGGAGGCTGTAGTGTGGCCTGTTACTGTGTGGTCATATATATTTTTTTCTCATGATTTCAGTGTCATTGAAGTTTATAAAGCCAACTCTAATGTAAACTCTTACCTGTATGACTTTATGGTTATTTTTTCTTTTATAATTTCAATCACGCTGAATTTTATGAAGTTGACTCGAATAAATGGGTTTTATTATATATGTGTGCAAAATGATAGTAGATTGTTTTTACTGAAATTAAACACACACCATATTGTATCCTCTCAACACAGACACACACACACACACACACACACACACAGACACACACACACACACACACACACACACACACACACACACACACACACACACACACACACAGTTTTGTGCTTCACGGTTAAAATACAAACATTTCCCCAATCACAAGAATCAAACAGTACTCCCATTGCAGATGCTGGCGCTTTCCGTCATTTGGAATTTGTGCCGAA
Organism: Coenobita brevimanus; assembly: GCF_032717465.1. Taxonomy (NCBI): domain Eukaryota; kingdom Metazoa; phylum Arthropoda; class Malacostraca; order Decapoda; family Coenobitidae; genus Coenobita; species Coenobita brevimanus. Next base: position 14,160,727 of record NC_137001.1, read on the forward strand.
GTAATGGTGACTCACTTGAAGAACTCTATCCTGGAGCCCTGGTCAGCTATGGTCCAGACACTGACAAGACCAATTTCCTGGCAGCAGATGATGACCACGACCAGCACCCCGCCGAACATGACCAGCGTTTGCATCACATCAGTATACACCACGGCCCTCACACCACCCTGCAACCACACAGCCCTGTCGGTTAACCCCTTAACAGCGGGGCGTCACTTTCGTGATGCTCGGGAGCAAGGGATCATACCGCAGGGTGTCACTTTTGTGATTCTGTGTTATTTTGAATTCTCCCAGGCTTACAAGTGGTGGCTTGTATCATCTATCAGTACTGCCAATGTCCAACAGTAGTCAGCACTCCAAATCTCATCTGTACACTCATCCATTGTTGACAATTTAGCCATTTTTCCCTGTTCCTGACTCCCCTCCCTACCTCCCCTCCATTACCCTGTCCTCTCGCCTGCCTGGCCTGCGCTAAAGCAAATCTCCCCCTGAATTATCCACTGATTTCATCCATTGAAATAAGCCCCATGCCCTATTCTTATACAAAATAATATATACCAAAAAGAAATAAGGTAAGTGATGGTGCTATACACCTGGATTTGGCTAATTATCACCTGACAACACCTCACGTGCACTCGTTCGCTAATTTCCCACAGAAATTTCCCTTTTGAAATATGCCGTATAATCTATTCTCGTAATAAAAATATATGTAAGAAAGGAAGGGAGAAGCCTAAGTGACATTTACATTCACCTGGAACTACCTATTTTTTTATGTATTGTCGAGATTTCCTACCAATCATTTTGATCATGTACTTGTACTGTCCACCAATAGTCAGCACTCCTAATCTCATCTGTACTCCCATCCAGTGTTGACAATTTAGCCATTTTCCCCCGTTCTTGACACCCCTCCCTACCTCCCCTCCAGTACCCTCTCACCCCTCCCTACCTCACCTCCTTTACCCTTTCCTATCGCCTGCCCAGCCTCACTGCGCTAAAGCAAATCTCCCCCGGAATTATCCACTGATTTCATCCATTGAAATAAGTCCTGTGCTCTATTCTTATACAAAATAAAATATACCAAAAAGAAATAAGGTAAGTGATAGTGCTATACACCTGGATTTGGCTAATTATCACCTGACAGCACCTCACGTGCACTCGTTCGCTAATTTCCCACGGAAATTCCCACTTTGAAATATGCCTTGCAATCTATTCTCGTAATAAAAATATATATAAGAAAGGAAGGGAGAAGTCTAAATGACATTTACATTCACCTGGAACTACCTATTTCTTTATGTATTGCTGTGATTTCCTACCAATCATTTCTTAGCATGCAAGTTAGCAGCTGTCACCCCATTGTCACTGTCAACCTTTGCCTGCTCAGATACGCCGCGCCATTCAGTTCCTTGTCCTCCTCTCTGGTCAAACCATGTCGCACTCGCGCCCCGCCATTTCCGCCGCTTCTGCGCCCATTGCAAAGGGCCCCGTGACCTCTACCCCCAGAAAAACTCGCGTGGGAAGCAGGAAATGACTAAGTGACTGCAGTGGAACGTGAACTTGCAGAATTATCAATGATAACGATGGATAGTGACTACGATCCTTCGGGTGATTCGTGTGATGAGCTGGGTGAGGAAATCGTGCCAGAAACTCCTAGTACGAGTGCTTCAGTGTCCCAAGTTATCCCTAGCTCCTAAGGAAAGGAGCCCTTAGTGCAGCAAGGGAAGGAATTTGGGAAGGGAGTGAAAAGGCGGTGGGTTAGCCCCGGAACAATGGCCCCGCGTGACCCAGCCCACCATGAGTCCCAAGGTGAATCACCTCCCCGCTCCCCTAACCCCACTTCACTCATTTCTTCCTCTTCTTGAGCGAAATTTTCTCCTGAGTCTTCGTTGTCGGAGTCACCACCAGCACCAACAGTGAAGGCAGGAAATAGAGGAAGAGGTAAATCCCTGACTCGTAAAAGTAGAGTTGCCAGTAGAGTAAGGGCTGCTGATGCTATACAGCAACCCAGGGTCAGTGCGAGTGACCTTGAAACAGCACAATCTGCCTCACAGCCACCCTCTACCCTCACCGACCCTACACCGCCACGACAGGGAATCCTGGACGCCTTTGCGTGGAGGGAAGAGTCTGATTTTGTCCCAGAACATCTTGATTTCAACGAGAGTTCCTCAGGGATACAGCCTGCCTTAACTCTTGATGAGGATGCTGAGTGTGTTGACTTCCTTTTGGCCTTCCTTGATGACAAAGTCATGCAGCACATATGTGATGAGACCAACAGGTATGAATCACAACATGCTGCAAGTGGCACAGGTGCAGCGAAGATGCGACAGTGGACCATGCTGGGAGTGCAGGAGCTGTATGTGTTCTTCACCCTCATGTTTCTCATGCCACACTCAAAGAAACATGAGTTGGAAGAATACTGGTCCATGGACCTCTCTTATTACCCTCACCCACCTTCAATAAGTACATGGCCAGACATCGCTTCTGGAACATCATGGGAAACCTGCACTTCACCAACAATGATGTACCTTCCCAGACCGACCCACTCTGGAAGATCAGGGAGATTCTGAGCAGAATGAAGGATAAGTTTATGACATTCTTCCACCCCTTTCAGAAGGTTGTCATTGACGAATCCTTGGTTTTGTTCAGAGGACGTCTTAGGTTTGTGCAGTACATTCCAAGCAAACGCCATCGCTTTGGAATCAAGTTCTTTCTACTGTGCGACTGTAAGATGGGGTACATCCTTGTCTTCGTCATTTATTCAGCCAGCACTGTCGATCTTGATAAAACACACCCCTTTGGCTTCTCAAGCTTTGTAGTGAAAGTGCTCCTTGAAAGTATTTTGGTGGGAATCATGTGCTCTAAACTGACAACTATTATACAGCACCGAAACTTGTTAAATACCTTTCAAAGCACGGCATCGGCTCCTGCGGCACTGTCAAGAGTAATCATGCCCACTTTCCTAAATTCCCAGAGGCAGGAACCTCGCAGCGAGGAGACGTGCACCTACGCAAGTCTGAGAAGATGCTGGCAATACGGTGGCATGACAAGAGGGTAGTGCACATGCTCACCACCGTACACAAGGGGGAACTGAAAGACAGTGGGAAGGTCGACCGTAGGACAGGCGAACCTGTGAGGAAACCTGATGCTGTCTTAGACTACAATATCAACATGCCACTGGTGGACAAGTCCGACACGATGATTGGAGAGATCGACTGCCTCAGGAAGACTACTAGGTGGTACAGGAAAGTTTGCTGCATCTCATAGACATGACGATGCTGAACGCCTTCATCCTGTACAAGATGAAGGTAAAGCCACCCAAGTCCTTCTCCCTGAGGTTGTTCGCCAGGACTTATGTTCAGCAGGTGCTTGAGAGATATGGTAAGGTGACAGCAGCAGCTCCAAGGCGCCATGCAGTAAGACTTCCCAACAGACTTGAGCAGAGGGCATACATGGATCGGGACAGACTGGTGCAAATGCCTCCCACAACCAAGAGGAAGGCTGTGATCTGCAGGTGCCAGGTGTGTGCACATACCACCCGACGCACACATGAGCACAAACGCACCTCTTGGCAGTGTGCTGAGTGCCAGGTTCCCCTCTGCGTTCCCTGCTTCTTTGATTACCACAGCCAGAAGCAGTTCTAAAAGTGCAAGTGGAAAATGTAAATAATGTGTAAATAGCAAGTGAAAGCAGTGGATGTAAATATGATGGAACAGTGTATTATAGTTTTATGTTACTGCAAGTGACAGTGAATTACATAGTGTAAGTAAAATAGAAGTGTAAATATTGAAAATACTATAGAAAATGTAAAAAGAAATGTAAATAATTAGTATTATAAGAATATGAGTACAAATACTTGAGGTTATGACAGTGAAAGTGAATCCATGGCTCTCTACGTATTTTACTGAAAGAAAAATTGAATGCCTACAGTGACAATAAACTATTACTGAAGGAAACTTATGGATAAAGACTGCAGATACATATATGTGTTACATAGTAATAGGAATATAAAGGGTGAGTGTTTTTTTGAATAATAAATGACAAAATACCAGTGGCGAACTAGCGCAAGTAGGAAGCCCATACACGCTCGTAATTTTCATTGCTTTCACAGTGTTTTTTTTTTTTTGGAGTATGGATTCCAAACCACTTGATAATCATAGAATAGTGTTTCTAGTGATAATATCTGGCTGTGGTAATCATATTACGGGTTGTCAGGAAGTGTAAAGTGGAGACTTCGTTACCCAACTTCAGAGGTCTTCACAAGTCCTACGGTACTCGACGAAGGCTCAACAAACATCCCAGGAGAAAGCTGAAGGTATGTGCCATATGCATGTTTAATTTTAATATTCTAGGACTAATAACTGATTTTTGGCAAATAATTTTAGAGAGTCTGTCGGAGCGCGATTAACCCTGTGGGACACGCAAGTCGAGGCAAAACAAGCCCGGGCTTTAGGAATTAAGGAAGCTCCCTAGCACCTTTTCCCAAACGATTTATTTTGCTTATTACATCTCACTGTCCTCTTTTGCGTTATGTAAATCCTTCAAACATAGCCGTACTCTGCATAAATAACGTACAAAAGGATATTAACCAACCACATCCAAAAATAAATCGCTAAGGAAAAGGTGTTAGGGAGACTCCTTACCTGACGACAAAACAGACTACATCTCCCTCTCACTTAACCCCTTCCTTACGCTGACGTCTTTTGTAGTTATTCTTGATAGCTACGAACGATTTTATTATTATTATTTTTTTTTTTCTTACTTTGGATACCCCCCTGTGGCGGAGGGGACACAATCTGGCCGCACTATGGGGTGGTACTACTACCCTGCGGCCAGGTTGTGTTAGGAAGAATACGCCACCGTATTCCCTGGGTGTCGTAAAAGGCAACTTAAAGGGGCTGGGTGAGGGGACTAGGGACCCCCTCCTCTGTTTTTTAGCTCCTAAAACGAGGCAGACCAGAGAAAGGGATGGGGGATTGAGTTATCCCAGTACCCTGAAGATTGGGTCTATGAATGTGCGTGGATGGCTAAAAGGGAGGAGATTGGGAGAATGTTTGTCAGAAGAAAATTGGATGTGTTAGGTTTGAGTGAAACGAAGATTAAAGGGAAGGGTGAGTCTATGTTTGGAGGTGTGAATGGAAGATTGTCAGGTGTTGATAGAGGAAGGCCAAGAGAAGGTGTGGCCTTGTTAGTGAGTCCGGAAGTACAGCAGTGTGTGATTGAAAGGAAGGAGGTGTCATAGAGACTGATGTGGGTGAAAGCGAAATTTGAACGTGAGTTGTGGGTGTTTGTGAGTGCATATGGTCCTGGTAGTGAAAGGGATGAGGAAGAGTGGGAGTCTTCTGGAATGATGTTGATGAGTGTCTGCAGAGTTTTGGAGCGAACGTGAATGTGGTAATGATGGGAGATCTGAATGCTAGAGTGGGAAATGTAGCATTTGAAGGTGTAGTTGGTATGCAAGGTGTGCCTGGAAGAAATGAAAATAGGGAACGAATGATAGGGATGTGCGTTGAGCTAAAGATGGTGATTGGAAATACGCTGTTTGAGAAGAAAGATATTTATAAGTATACATGGGTGAGACAGGAGGGTGGAAGGGTTGTTGATAGAGCTTTGATGGAGTATGTGGTTGTGTCCAGGAATGTAATAGGAAGATTGTTGGATGTGAGAGTTGAGAGGAAAGGGTGGAGATATGTCTGACCACTACCTGGTGGAGGGAAAGTTAAGAGTAGGTAAGAGATGGGTGAGAGCTAGGAGGGTTAGGTGTGGCAGGGAAGTTTTGAAAGTGAGTGAGTTGGATAAAATAGAGAAAATGATAGAGTATCAGGAGAAATTGAAAGATGAGTGGAAAGCAGTGAAAGATCAGGAAAATGGCAGTGTGGAGGAGGAATGGCAGTTGTTTCAGAGTGCTGTGGTGGGGCATGCTGAAGAGGTGTGTGGTGTGAGACGTGTGGGTAGAGGTGTAAGAAAAGGAAGTGAACGGTGGTGCGAGGAAGTAAGTATGGCTGTGGGTGAGAAGAGACGTTCATATGAAGTGTGGCTGCAGAGGAAGGATGAGATGTCATATGAAACGTGTAAGGAAAAGAGGAATAGAGAGAGAAGGGCTGTGCGTGATGCTAAAGTGGCAGCAGATGAGATGTGGGGTAGGCGGCTGACAGAGAATTTTCAACAGAATAAGAAAATGTTTTGGAAGGTGAAAAGGGTGCGAAAGGGAGAGTCTGGGAAGGAAGAGCGAGTAAAAGCAGAGGATGGAAGGATGTTAATTGAGATGGATGCAGTAAGGAAGAGATGGGCAGAGTATTTTGAAAGATTGTTAAATGTAGAGGAGAAAAGGGTGGCTGAGATTGTGGTGGATGGAAGGGTGCAAGGAATAAATGTGTTGGGAGAGTTGAATGATTCTTTGATCACGAAGGAGGAAGTGGAGAAGGCAGTAAAGGAGATGAAAACATGGAAAGCTGCAGGTATGGATGGGTGTGCTGTGGAATGCCTGAAGGGTGGTGGAGTGACTATTGTTGACTGGTTAGTAAGATTGTTGAATGTGTGCTTTGTGAAAGGTATGGTGCCAATTGACTGGCCAAGTGTTTGTGTGGTCCGGTTGTATAAGGGCAAGGGTGATAAGTATGAATGTACTAGCTTTAGGAGTATAAGTCTCTTGAGTGTTGTAGGTAAGGTGTATGGCAGAGTGTTAATTATGAGAGTTAGAGAGAGTACAGAGGGAGTGATTGGTGATGAGCAGTGTGGCTTTAGGAGAGGGAGAGGATGCATGGATCAGGTGTTTGCTGTAAGACAAGTGTGTGAAAAGTATGTAGCGAAAGGCAAGGATGTGTTTTGGGTATTCATGGATTTAGAGAAAGGGTATGATAGAAAAGATAGGGAGGCTTTGTGGACTGTTTTAAGAGGGTATGGACTTGATGGTAGGTTACTAAAAGGGGTGAAGAGTTTTTATGTAAATAGTAGAGCGTGTGTAAGAGTGGGAATTGCTGTGAGTGATTGGTTTTCTGTGAGAGTGGAGCTGCGACAGGGATGTGTGATGTCGCCTTGGTTGTTTAATATTTATATGGATACTGTTGTAAGGGAGGTGAATGCAAGAGTTTTAGGTGGAAGTCTGAGTCTGGTGAATGTTGATGGTGGAGAGTGGAATCTGAAACAGCTGCTGTTTGCTGATGATACTGCATTGGTGGCTGATTCAGAGAAGAGATTGAGACAGTTGGTAGAGGAGTTTGGAAGGGTGTGTGAAAGGAGGAAATTGAAAGTAAATTAGAATAGGAGTAAAGTGATGAAGTGTACGAGGTTGGTAGATGGTAGGGGGATAAATATAGTTTTGAATGGTGAGTTGCTTGAGGAGGTAGAGTGTTTTAAATATTTAGGGTCACATGTTGCTGTGGATGGAAGAATAGATGCAGAAGTGAAGTTTAGAATGAATGAAGTAGGAAAGGTGCTGGGAGGAATGAAAAAGGTGTTTAGATGTCGTTCGCTTAGAATGGATGTAAAGAGAAGGCTGTATGAGGGTGTTGTGGTACCGACTGCATTATATGGGGCTGAAACATGGAATATGGGTGTAGCAGAGAGGAAAAGTTTGAATGTAATGGAGATGAGGTGTCTGAATAGTATGTGTGGAGTGACGTGTGTGGATCGAGTGCGAAATGATAAAGTACGAAGGAGAACTGGAGTTTTTCGGGAGATGGCTGATAGAGTTGAGCAGAGGGTGTTGCGATGGTTTGGGCATATGGAGAGAATGGATAATGAGCAATTGGTGAAAAAGATAACTAGACCTGATGTAAGAGGTGTAAGGCTGAGAGGGAGACCACGAATAGGATGGATGGACAGTGTGAAGAGAGCACTGGATGTGAGAGGGATGTCTGTTGAGCAAAGAAGAGTGGCTGTGCGTGACAGAAATTAATGGAGAGAAATTGTAAATGAATAAATGATGATGCAGTCCTAAGGGGATATTCTCCCGCATTTGGTCTGATCAGCTAGTCAGGTCAGGTGCGGGTAAGGGGATGGGTCTATTATGATGTGGCAGGGGTAAACCAGCTCTGCTGTCGGGCCCTGCTGCGGATGTCACTGATTGCACTGCGCAGGTGACCCTTGTGCGGTGTGGTGCGGTGAGGATCAGTCCCTTCTCCCCTTTGGGGCTAAGTTGCGAATGAATGTGTTTGAATGGATGAGTAAATGGGGAGTGTGTCGTCCTGTCTCGGCTACGTCCCTTTCCTTGGGGGAAGCAGCCTAGGTATATAGATAGATCGAATAGACTTTGGATAGACCTTCAAAGGAATTAATGATGGCTACATCTAACCCCTCCAGTTGAGAAAGAGAGAGAGAGAGAGAGAGAGAGAGAGAGAGAGAGAGAGAGAGAAATCACCTAACCTGCGTATAATTCCGTAAAGACTGATATACCGACACGAAAAATGAGTCCTCGGTTTGAAAGGCGTAACAGCTACACTCATTTTCACTCATCCTATTTCCCTTTTGTATTTCACGTTACCGACTCATTTTCAAGCAAGGAGCATTTAGTGAAGATCAAGGTGCTCTCCAAGTCGCTCTCTGTGCTGACAAAACTTATATAATTAGCCTATTATACATTTTTTCAAGTTTTTTTTTTCTATATAGGCAAAATACAATGTTTGATTCTGGATCACATAAGAGAATGAGATGAGGCTCCAGTATTCTTTCCAGTGTTAATAATATAGGACTAGCGTTTGAATATCTCTCAAAGGGTGAATGATTCTTGTTGATGGTTCTCCAGTTCACAGAAGTAGTGGAAGTAGTTTCAGTAGGAAACCTGACCTGACATGAGCTAATCTAAATGGGAATGAATGTGAAGGACCCACGGAGATCTGCATGACCTAAAGGAGACTAAGTAGACGAATGGATTTAACTGAGCATGACTTCGTAACCTAACTTCACATAACAAGGCCAAATGGTTGAGACAGGCCCACCTGCACTAATAAACCTGTCTGAATTTAATTTGCATGACCCCAAATGAACCGAATTTAGGTGAACGGATAGGGGTGGACCAAAATTAAGATGGATCTGATATTTGAATTGCTCTAATCTGATCGATGGGCACAGCTATACTTGCACCAAACATGTGATCGACGGGAGGACCTAAGGCTCCTGGTCCGTCCAACGCTCAGACTCGGACACTGAAGCAGACCTAACCCAGTGCTTCGTTTCATCTCGTCGATCACATGTTTCGAGCAAGTGTGGCCGTACACTGAGACTGCCTGACTGGTTCCCGCCTTGCAACTCACCACAGAGATGTAGAAGGTGCACACGAGCCCCATAAGCACGATGGAACCAAGAACAGAGAGATTGGTGACGGTGGAGAGAGCCAGGGAGGGCGCGTAGAGACACACCCCAATATACATGAACATTACAATGAGCTGACACGTGGTTCCAAGGAGACGCACTGCCCTCGACTTGAACCGCAACTCCAGGTACTGTGACACAGAAAAAAGGCATGAGCTTTATAAAGTGGACTGAGGTATTTTATTATCACTATTATTATTATTATTATTATTATTATTATTATTATTATTATTGTTGTTGTTGTTAGCAGTAGTAGTAGTAGTAGTAGTAGTATTGGTGGTGGTGATGGTGGTAGGGGTGGTGACATTATTATTATTATTATTATTATTATTGTTATTATTATTATTATTATTATTATTATTATTATTATCTGCGGTAGGTGGGGGCGCTCACCATCCACTCACTCGATACGCTGCTCTCGGGTGTCTGCTCTTTTCTCTCCTCCAACATTCTTTCCTTCCATCCTCTTCTGTCTTTCTCTCCTTCATTCTTTCTTCGTGCTTCTGCCTGCGGGTGACTTTGCACTCCTTCTTCTGTTTTTCATTCCTTCATTATTTCCTCTTCCTTCTGTCTGTGGGTGACTATACTGAATGACAAGCCAGTATGGGTTCCGTCAGGGAGGCTCCACTGGTGATCTTCTCACCTACCTTTCAGACACCTGGTCATCCTCCTTTCGGGACTTTGGCGAAAGCTTTGCCATTGCACTTGACATCTCAAAGGCTTTCGATTGAGTCTGGCATAAATCTTTAATTTCCAAACTGCCCTCTTACGGTTTATATCCTTCTATCTGTGCCTTCATCGCTAGCTTCCTTTCTGGTCGTTCTACAGCCACTGTTGTAGACGGCCATCGTTCTTCTAGATCCATCAACAGTGGTGTTCCTCAGGGCTCTGTCCTATCACCAACTGTCTTCCTTTTATTTATCAATGACCTTCTAAGCTGTACATCTAACCCTATCCACTCATACGCTGATGACTCCACCCTTCACCTTTCCATTCAGTTCCTGCAACGCCCATCTCAGCAGTTACTTCAACAAACATGGGATGAGGCTATGGCACACCTAATGTCTGACTTGGCTCGTATCTCTGACGGGTAAAAATAATCTGTTTTTTTTTAAAGCATCTAAGACTCAGTTCTTACACCTATCAACCCGACAAAATCTTCCACAGGAGTACCCACTAATGTTTAACAATATTCAGCTTAATCCTGCATCATCCTTGAACATGCTTGGGGTTTCATTTACTCGGGACTTATCTTGGAAAGATCATATTACATCTCTTGTAAAATCTGCTTCCAAGAGATTGGGTGTGCTAAGCCGACTCCGTTCTTTCTTTACCCCTGCACAATTGTTGACTCTATACAGGGTTTTTATCCGCCCCTGTGTGGAGTACAACTCTCATGTGTGGGGAGGCTCCCCACATACAGCTCTTCTCAATAGGGTGGAGTCAAAGGCTTTTTGTCTCATTAACTCTCCTCCTCTTACTGACTTCCTTCAACCTCTGTCTCTTTGCCGCACTGTTGCATCTTTTCCTCTTTTCTATCGCTACTTCAATGGTCACTGCTCCTCTGAACTGTCTGCATGCATTCCTCCATCTCTACGACGGGAACATAGCACCCGTCTAGCAGCAAACTCTGATCCCTTTTCTGTCCAACTCTCTAATGCAAGAGTTAACCGTTACTCCCAGTCCTTCATTTACGTAACAGGTCAACTCTGGAACTGTCTCCCTCTGTCTGTATTTCCTGCTGCCTATGATCTCCAGTCTTTCAAACGCAGTGTGTCCAGGCATCTCGAAATGATCGGTTCTTGAAATTGGCTCTCTGTTGTATTTTGTTTTTCTCTTGGAGGGAACTGTTATTGCGGGCTCGTGGCCTTTGGTTCGTTCTTCCTAGCATAAAAAATAAAAATGGCCCTGTACACCAGGAAACCATTTACAAAGCTGGGTGGTAACCTTATAACCAAATTTTGGTGCCTGGCGGTTTAATGAGTAATTATGGCTCTCCAATCGGATTTAGCCAGTGAAGGTTTATATCCAAGGGGTGGTTGGGGTATATTGCTCACGTAATGCCACTCAGGGAAGAGTGAGGCTGGTCACTCTCATCTTAAATGTCAAGACCAACTTGCCTAACCCCTGGCTCCTACGCTCCTCATGAGGCGATGTAGGATTGGATGATGATATTATTATTATTAATATGCTAGGTGTTTAAGGGTCAGCTTCCCGTCCCTTGAACGCCTAGTGTGCAGCTGGGTTCTCTTTCTAGACAGGAGCTTAGACAAATAAGAGAGAGGCAGGACACAAAAACTCAAGGCAACAACCTTACACGTGTATTGACTAATTCTATACATGGAACAGGTAGATGTCACAACAACAGGAATCTGGGTAATTATAAGTCATGTACTAGTATCGTAGTATCGCACAGGATACTATTTAGACAATAGTTCAGGATAGCAGGTGAATGGCACACTAAATAGTGTTTGTAGTATTTTGGGCAGAGAAATAGATCACTGTCACTTGGAGGAAAATATAAACTGTATTTAGGCTGGGCAATTATTTCACTGGTCTTGCAGTGCAGAGGAATTACACTATGAAGCCCGAGTCTCATGTTCACAGAAATCACTGCAGTCTTATTAGATCTTTCTTCTTACACTCACTATGTCACTGCCAAAATCATAATTATCACACATTACTAGGCCTTGGACTTATGTTCCCTTGGATGATACACTGCCCGATATTCCTGTCACAATTACACTGTCACTGCACTCTTCACTGTCACTCACTGTCAGTGAGGTGGCGGCGTGGTTAGTGGGGGGCGGCGGGAGGCCTCACAGCCCGACTCCTGATGGGAACTGAGTCCCGCCTGTGGCCTTTGTGTCCAGCAGCCACGGGATCGCTCATAGGGGCATCCTCTCTCGTCCGGGGCTGTGGGTGGCGAAGGGCCCTGTACTGTGAGAGCTGGGAGTTGGAGTGTGGCTCTCTGGGCTGGGGCCGAACAGCCTCCTGAAGTGCTCACTTAGGCACTGGACAGAGGACGAGGGTCGTTTACGTCGGGGTGGGGAGAGGCCTCGCCCAGGGGTTCTGGGGGCAGCCCGGTGGCTGCGATTTCCTGCTGTCAGGAGTGCCATCAGGAGTGAGCTGTGGCATCGGTCGTTGTCGGAGTCCATCAGGTAGGGTCCCTCTGGAGCAGGCTGGGTGGATTACAACCCTGGGGATAGCACAGGGCCTCTCCACAGGTCCTCGGGACTGGGACCTTCCTCCTGGAGGAAGTCACGTCATGGGGGTGTGGCAGCACCTGACTGGAGTGGCTACTGGCCATCTCCTGCAGTAGGGCCCGGCTGCTGGCTATGGCCTTTTAGGGGCATGGCTTCTGGTCATCGCTGAGGCCTGGCTACTGGCCGTGGCCTGTGTGGGGGAGCAGCTACCGGCCGTCTCCTGAAGGAGGGGTGAGCGGCTACTGGCCATTCAAGGGCACCTTCGGAATGGCTACTGGCCGTCTTCTGACAAAGGCGGGAGTGGCTACCTGCCGTCTTCTGACAAAAGGCGGGAGTGGCTACCGGCCGTCTTCTGACGAAGGCGGGAGTGGCTTCCGGCCATCTCCTGAAGGAGGGGTGAGTGGCTACTGGCCATCTCAAGGGCACTTTCGGAGCAGCTACCGGCCATCCCCTGACAAAGGGAAGAGTGGCTACTGGCCGTCTCCTGAAGGATGGGTGAGCGGCTACTGGCCGTCTCCTGAAGGATGGGTGAGCGGCTGCTGGCCATCTCAAGGGGACCTTCGGAATGGCTGATGGCCGTCTTCTGACAAAGGCGGGAGTAGCTACAGGCAATCTTCTGACGAAGGGGGGAGTGGCTACAGGCCGTCTCCTGAAGGACAGGTGAGTGGCTACAGGCCGTCTCCTGAAGGAGAGGTGAGTGGCTACTGGCCGTCTCAAGGGCACCTTCAGAGCAGCTACTGGCCGTCTCCTGATGAAAGCGGGACCGGCTACCGTCCATCTACTGAAAGAGGGATAAGCAGCTACCGGCCGTCTCTAGGACACATTTTGAGCGGCTTCCGGCCGTCTCTAGGACACATTTTGAGCGGCTTCCGGCCGTCTCCTGACGAAGGCAGGAGTGGCTACTGGCCATCTCCTGAAGCAGGGGTGAGCAGCTGCAGGCTGTCTCAAAAAGGGCGTGGCTACTGGCCTTCGCTGGGGTGCTGCCTGGAGCTAGAGTAATAGCTCCACCCCGATCCTGTCGAGGGTCAGCTCGCCTGCAAGATAGTCTCCTTTTCCTGCTATGGTGGCAGTGGGCAAGTTCCGGGTCATAGGGGTGCGCGGCCCGGGCAGACTTATGTCCCTGTCGCCCGGGGTCGGGTTGCGCTCTGTCTGCCCCTCCATAGGCTCCTCCCGGGGGTGTCGTGTTGTCCTAAGTCAGTATTCCTGGCATTTTAATTACTATTATTATTATTATTATTATTTTTATCATTATTATCATCGTCTCTCCTATCTCCAAACAATATATTCAGATTATGGGAGATGTATCAAACGCAAAGGAGGCAATTTATCCCAGTTAATCCCATTATTGGCACACCTTCTTAATAATTTAAATACAGCAATCTGCCTCTAAGGAAAACTAAGAGAGTACGTCATACGAAGGGAATAACCACTACGAAGACAAATATATCTTTTACTGTGTTTAATCTTGCAATACTTCCAGCTTGCATCCCATCTCCAAGTACCCCCAAAACAATGGCGTTAATTTAGTGAGCATACATGGCCATATTATTGAAACTGAGATTAGTTTTTTATTATTTTTATTATTTACAGGAATTTCTCAAACATTTAAAGATCATGTACAGTCAAAGAAGCAACTGTCTTCCCAGTTCTCTCTCTCTAAAAAAAAAATACAACTGGCGAAATGCAATGAAAACCCATAAAGGTACTAGTGTGTGTTCAAGATGGGTCGATATTTCCGTTATGTCTTCGTCACAGTTTGGAAGATACTTGTGTGTGTCTGTACAGTAACATGTTTGAACTTTTTTTTTATTAATTTTACTTCATGCCGTCGTGTGGGATGCAGGCCGATCACATTTAACAGTAATAACAAGCGTTCCCCCAAGTAGTCCAAATTGAAAGCTTGTTTACATTTTCGTGCACTCAGCTTTTATAAAGCAGATCCTAAATACCTACACCATGATTACGTCTTTCTGATTCGTGCATTACTCTCAACTTGAACCACAGCCGCAGGTGCAACATCACAAAGCTGGGAGTTTACTGGGCTCTCACCAAGTTATAAATGATAGTTATAGAGAATTGCCTGAAATAGAATAACAACGAAATAGCCACCAAATTGCCTAGCCTATGATAGCAGGAACCATGCATGGCATGTGAGGTGCCCTCAGTGCCTGCGGAGGATGCCAAGTAAGAAGAAGCACAACAACAGAGCCTCACCATTTTGTGCCTGCCTCACAACCCTGCCATCCAGTTTAGTGCCAAGCTCACGGGGATGTTAACCCTTCACCACCATACCTGTACAGGTTGTGGTACCCAGCAGCAGCCACATCATACAAAGAGGGGCGACATCCCCAGACCACAGCGTAAGAGGAGACAAAGCCATCATCAACTGGGTGACAGCTGCCTCAAACAGACTGCTTCAACTGACACAGTAACGATCCAGACCGTTTGCATTGCCACGGTGGCCACTCAGGCCAAAGTTACCCTCATCCAGGTTGTAAAAGAGTATGGCAATTTAGACCAAGTTAGTGAAAAGTATGGCATTTTAGACCAGTTTAGAAAAGAGGATGACAATTTTAGACCAAGTCAGAAATGAGTATGGCATTTTAGACCAAGTTAGAAAAGGAAATGTCAAGTTTACACCCAGTTAGAGTGAAAAGAGTGGAGGCCAAACACTGACCTGACTAATGGACACAAGACGCAGGTTGTAGAAGAGTGGAAGGGTGAGCTGGTGGGTGACGATGCTGCCCAACACCACGCCCAGCAGAGTGACCACTATTTGTGTCCCATATAAGTACACTTCAGTGGGATTCCCTGAAGAAAAATTGGGATGGGATTGAAATGGGTTTAGGGAAATACTTTGAGAGAATGGAAGACTGACTAGAAGAGTGAGGAGGTGGAGGGGGAGACCAAGGATGAGATGGAGGGATGGAGTGGAGAGGATGTAGAATGAGAGACTGAACAGAAGAGTGCATGTGAGTGAGAAGGAAGGGGAGAGGGAGACCAAGGATGAGATGAAGGGATGAAGTGGAGAGGACGGAGAATTAGAGACTAACTAGAAGAGTGAGAGTGAGGTGAAGGGGGAGAGGAGGAGGGGGAGACCAAGGATGAGATGGAGGGACAGAGTGGAGAGGATGGAAAATTAAAAACTGACTAGGAGAGATGTTGATTCCTTCAGTTTTAGCCATTAATATTCTGCTATGACTTGTTTGAATATCATGTTATTTTACTGAAAGATTTGTTTATGGAAGAATGTATATGAATTTACTGCATCACTCTTCTTGTTGAATAGTGAACCCTGACGAGAGAGAGAGAGAGAGAGAGAGAGAGAGAGAGAGAGAGAGAGAGAGACTAACCTAGTACAGATATAGCCGAGATGATGCCACCAAGGAGAGAGAGTGCCACAGGGAAGGGTGTCATGGCGCCGCTGCCCATCAAGTACTCCTGCGTGGACTCCTTGCCGCGACTCCTGTAGGCTGTCCACACCCCGATACCGACCGACACCGCCAGCATGAGACTAAACAGAGCATAATCCACGGCGGTGAAGTGCTCAGCAGCGTGACTCTCATCCACTCCCGACGCCATCACTCCACGACCCCGACACTGCTACCAAGAAAGACGGTATTGATTAGGTTCAGTTCACGTTCTGTACACAGTGTTTTGGCGCTAAGTTTGATCTCTACTTTTTCTGTCTTCTCCTTTACTCTAACGAAACCAACCCCAACAGACTAACAAACTACCAAGAAAGACGGTATTGATTACGTTCAGTTCACGTTCTGTACACAGTTTTTTGGCGCTAAGTTTGATTTCCATAAATAAAGGATCGAAAATTAGGCACAAAATTCTTACCTGTCGACTGCAGTTAAGCGATTTAATTTCTAAGACACATTTTTCTCCAAAAATACGATACGTGGAGCATTTTATCTATCAGTATATCTGTCTATTTCTATCTATCTATCTATCTATTCAGATGCCTTAATCATCTCTCTCTCTCTCTCTCTCTCTCTCTCTCTCTCTCTCTCTCTCTCTCTCTCTCTCTCTCTCTCTCTCCATCCTTCTATTTGCTTCCGATACCTATTTGTTGTCAGTCCACACACGATAAAAATACGAGAGAGAGAGAGAGAGATGTACGGAAGAAAATATAGAGGAGAAAGGAAGGAGGGAAAGAGAGTAAAAGAAGAGATTTGGAAAGGAAAATGAAACTAGGAGAGAGAGAGAGAGAGAGAGAGAGAGAGAGAGAGGTGCAGTGTGTCGGTGGGTAACTTAGTGTTCTTAAGTTAGCTGAGAGGGTGTCCCAAGGCGCCACTAAGTTAACCTGTCCGTGTAGATAGAGAGATCGATAGATAGACTGGGGCAGATAGATGGGTAGACTGACAGACTGGGGCAGATAGATAGATAGACTGAGGTAGACTGGGACAGATAGATAGATAGACTGAGGTAGACTGGGGCAGATAGATAGACAGACTGAGGTAGACTGGGGCAGATAGATAGATAGACTGAGGTAGACTGGGACAGATAGATAGACAGACTGAGGTAGACTGGGACGGATAGATACACAGACTGAGGTAGACTGGGGCAGATAGATAGATAGACTGAGGTAGACTGGGACAGATAGATAGACAGACTGAGGTAGACTGGGACGGATAGATACACAGACTGAGGTAGACTGGGGCAGATAGATAGATAGACTGAGGTAGACTGGGACAGATAGATAGACAGAGGTAGACTGGAGCAGATAGATAGACTGATTGGTTGGTAAATAGACTGAGGCAGATAGATATATAGACTGAGGCAGATAGATATATAGACTGAGGCAGATAGATATATAGACTGAGGCAGATAGATAAATAGACTGTGGCAGAATGAGATAGATAGACTGAGGCAAAATGATAGATATATAGATAGACTGAAGCAAAATGATAGATAGATAGATAGAAAGATAGATAGACTGAGGCAGAATGATAGATAGGTAGATAGATAAGTAGATCAGACAGGCAGACAGAGATAGACAAATAGACAGATAGATAGATAGACGGATGGATTTTGTAGCTCCATCTGTATCAACCCACATTAGGTCCACTTCTTTGCTGTGGGAGAGTGACAGCCAGATCTAACCCTTACAAATATTGGCTAAGTACGAAGGAGGTGTGTAAGCAGGAAGAGTGATGCATGGTTTGCTTTCTCTCTCTCTCTCTCTCTCTCTCTCTCTCTCTCTCTCTCTCTCTCTCTCTCTCTCTCTCTCTCTCTCTCTCTCTCCTGGAATATCTTGAGTGATAATCATTAGGGTGGGACCGACTGACAGGGCCATTCCTAGAGATGTTTCTGCATCAAAATGAATAAATAAATAAATAAATCCTCGGGTGGAAGGGGCTAATCTCTCTCTCTCTCTCTCTCTCTCTCTCTCTCTCTCAATTTTAGTATGAATGTATCTATTGATCTCTCTGTTTTTCTAAAGTATCTCAGTATCTGTCTATCTATCTATCTATCCATCTGCCTACCTATCTGTTTATCTATCTGTCTGTCTATCAATCTATCTTAACATTTTTGTTGTCTGTCTATTTATCTATCAATGAATCAGTTACTCTCTCTCTCTCTCTCTCTCTCTCTCTCGTACATAGGATATTAAACCCACACTCATTTTCTCTTAGAATTTGTAAACGATCGACCAAAAAATTTTGCCGTATAAGACGCAGTGTGACATTTTTTTTTTTTTACTTTATTGATTTTATCACTTATTTTTAGGTAATTAAAATAACTGGACTTTTTTTAAATAACTGAAAAAGATCTGGGATTTGTTACTTTTTTTTTTTTTCCTCATATCCAAACTCATTTCTTGGGAATGCCACCATTTATTGAGGATATGTTGATTTGGTTCTTAAAACTGTGATTCTTATATAATAATAATATTAATAATAATAATAATAATAATAATTATTATTATTATTATTATTATTATTATTACTACTACTACTACTACTAGTACTACTACTACTACTACTACTGCTGCTGCTGCTGCTGTTGTTGCTACTACTACTACTACTATTACTAATACTGCTATTACTATTACTACACTACTACTACTACTACTACTACTACTACTACTACTACTACTACTACTACTATTATCATTATTATTATTATTATTATTATTATTATTATTATTATTATCAGAAAAACTGACCTAAATTGACATTACCCTCAATTGACCTTGACCTAAATTGTTACCGCATGAGTTTACCAAAGTCTCTGTTCGTGTTGTGGGTGTGAAAATAGGAGTGGATGTACTAACCCTACCTGAGACGTGTTGTGTGAATGGCTTAGCTTATAAGTCGGCATTGTGTACTGTGCTGGAGTATAGCTTATGCTACTTGTAATTAGCCAACACTACTAATGCCCCATTTAAGCTGCATACGGGGACACAGATTGGTGATTTCTTGGTATACCCAGCGGCCGTACGTGTGTGCCAGGACTTCCCACTCTCTGTTGCAGATGTGTGCTCAGTTGTTCAGTCCACTGACATTACCACCCCATCTAATCTTGAATCTCATGTGAAACAGAGTGATTATCCAGAGTACAGAAGTCAGTTGCTTAATCTCTTGCGAGACTATCATGAAGTAGTAGCCCTACCCGGTGAGAACATGGGTAAAACTAGCGTACTCCAGTACAATATTAGATTACAGCCCGAAGCTCAACCAGTGTAGGCCTATATCGCTGCCTACCTTTTACCACACAACCAACTCCAACAGGTTGATCGTCTTATTCAGGAAATTTGGAATCCAACATTATTGAACAGTCTGACAGTCCATGGAACAATCCACTATTTCTCGTTCCAAAGCAAGGTCGTGAGTTGCGACCAGTCATTGATTACAGACGCGTAAATGCGCTGACTGTCCCGAACAGATTTCCAATTCCTGTACGCACTGATTTGTTGGAATCCTTAGGCGAAAACAAGTGTTTTCTCCTCCCTAGATCTTTTGAGTGGCAACTGGTAAGTAGAAATGGAGGACTCATCTGGTCCAATCACTATTTTTAGCACCCCATCCGGTCTTTACCAGTTCCGTAGACTCCCATTTGGCTTGAGAAATGCACCATCGGCATTCATGCAGCTAATTCATACAGTTTTCGCCGGCATGATAGGTCACTCAGTCTTTCCTTATCTAGACGATGTCATAATCACTAGTCATTCTGTAGAAGAACACTTAGAAAAATTGGCCAAGGTGTTCATCAGGCTCAAACAAGCTGGCCTGAAAAGCAAACTGTCAAAGTACTATTTTTTATGTAAGAAGCTACAGTTCCTAGGACATGTCGTCGATGCTCATGGAATTCATACATTAGATGACCAGGTCAGTGGAGTAACAAACTTCCCTACTCCCACCAACACAGATGTAGTACGTAGTTTTCTCGGCCTTAGTGGCTACTGTTGTCATTTCATCAAAAAGTACGCCCAAATTGCTGTGCCATTAACGAAACTGTTAAAGAAGGACGAGCCTTTTATGTGGTCAGATGAACAAGTTACCGTGTTTACCACCTTGAAAACTGCTCCTGCACTAGCCCCTGTTTTGGCATTCCCTGATTATTCAAAACCATTTCTTCTATGTACTGATGCTTCCGGAGTGGGCCTCGGTGCTGTTCTCATGCAAGGTGACTCCGAAGGAAGGAAACGTGCCATTGCCTAGGCCAGCCGTGTGTCAAACTCAGTAGAAAAGAATTACAGTGTAACCCATTGGGAATCCCCCTGAAACATTTCCACGATATCATCTATGGTTACCCTATTCACATCCAAACAGACCATCTTCCTCTGTGTGACCTGTTTTGGGGATGTAATCTTACCGGTCGACTTGCACGTTGGGCAGTCACTGTTTATGACTGTAATCCAACCTTTGAATACATTCCAGTGAGATCAAATGTTGTAGCCGATGCCCTTTCTTGGCATATAACCACATTCTCCACTGGTTGTGACGTAAATTTAGCATTCAGTTATAACACTCCCCACGGGTTGCAGCGTGTTGATCCTCAATGGTCTCAGGTCATATACCTGGTGATGATTCTTCCTTGCCCAAGTTACCAGTCCCTGTATCTGATATCTTCCTTGACAGTTGGTGGATAGCGAGTGGGATAAACATAATTTCACGTCTTCTGTGGGCAATCTCTCTGTTATTGCCCCCTTGCCCATGGTACTGCACCTTCCATGACAATAGTCTGTTTCTGCCCCCAGCCTCCAGCCTCTTTGCAGTTTTGGTGTGGTTCTCCTACGGAATACCTAACTGTAGTTCTGCTATGGAATACCTAACTGTGGTTCTGTTATGGGAATACCTAACCCACACCAATCCCCACCTGCCACCACGCCACCACAACCCCAGTAAGTCCTCCACCACTAGCCACCCTACCTGCCTGAACTGCCAGTCCTGTAAAACACATTAGTGCATTACCACCCTGCCCGGGCTTAACGATTTAGCCATCATAGCCCCAACCGTCCCCCCCCAACCCCCACTACAGTGAGTAGCCCCCAACCACCACCAAGCTTGGAGCATCATCACCACCCAACACCAAGCCGCCCTGACGTCATGAAAGAGGGAGTATGGCCACTCACGGAGGGCTACGTCACAGTCTTCCGCTCCTATCATCTTCTCGCCTTGTCTCTTACATAACATTATCATCCCACACTCTTGTCATAATCCTCTTCATAAGCATCACCTCTAACTTCAACTTATTTTATAGGAAAGGCAAGTGCTTGTGGGCCCTTCAGGCCCCTTGCATTTGCTCCTGCGGAGGGCTTTCGCATTGCTACAATATATTTTAGTTATTACTGTCGGCAAAAATTTCTACGAAGATCCTGTGCCGGGCGCCTGAAGCAGCGTTTTTTGGTCAAAATGTAATCTCTCATTATATATAGTAAAGTTTTTCAATCGTGATAGGACCAAGTTTTTTCACATCAGCGATTTTTTTTTGCGATTTCTGCACCAATTTTGGTGCGATATGAATGTGTAGTTTCGGCTGCCGAAAATACACACACACACACGCACACACACACACACACACACACACACACACACACACACACACACACACACACACACACACACACACACACACGCTTACTGCTATAGTATAAATGTTGTGGGTCTACGTGCTGGCAGTGCTGACCCTAGTAGGGTCTGGATTGGGTGAGGACGATGGTGTCATACGGCCTGGGGCCTTGGTTGGTGTGGTATTCGAGGTAATGGTGGTGAAAGATGTAGTCTCCTTGTGCTACGACCTAGAGCTGCTGGCTGCCGTGGCCATCACCCTGCCAGATTTCACACACCAGCTAGAGGAGTTACAGGCTCTTCTGTCTGCTATCAAGGAACAACATCCAAAGGATGCATTTTGATACCCACTCTACCTACCCATATGCTGGAAGATGGATTATGTAAGGCTTCAATTGTCTCATCTCCAAGACTCTTTCCCTAACCAAACACCTGTAGGTCGTTCACGAGTGAAACGTGGACTTTTTGATCTTAGAGGAGAAATTCTCAGTGAATTATTTGGTGTAGTGACCACGTGACCTTTCTGGATTTAAATCTGACCTTGTTGAATTAGCCAGTGCCCTAGAATCTCAAAACAGATTAATTACCGTAACGTTCAACATTCAATGCTACAGAAGATCACAAACCATTTAGATGATGTCACACACAAACATTAAACAACTTCACCAGAATTCTAACATAGGAAATCTCAAAAGTTAATATTGTATCAGAACTTTTGTATATAAAACTCCAACTAGACAACCTACAGGTTTCTCTGGACTCTCTTGTCTCCTTTGTTTCTATCTTAATTTGTATTCTGGTAAACACTGTCGATGGTCGTGTCACTGTAGGTTTAGTACCTATCTCTGACCTCCGCTCTGCATTGGAATGGGCTCACTCCACTTTTGACTTATCTCCAGTGATTTCATTTTGCTGCTTAGAATACTACTACCCAATACTTGATGCCACGTTCCTTACTAAAGAAATAGTTGTTCATATCCCTCTTCGTTCTTCTATCACATTCGATCCCTTTCATATAATTCATTTTCCTTTCTGGTATAGTACTTCCCTAGTATAGGCCTCTGTTTCTTCCGAGTACTTCCTTCCCTCACAAGATCATATCTCTATTGCTTTCACATCCACCAATGACCTCAATGGGTGTGCTTTTCTTACACATAACTCTCAAGTTTGTGCTTCATACTTCCTGACAATCTTTCTTAGCAGCGTTTCCTTGCGAATCTGCCTTAGTTCGTAATTTCTCAGTACAATATGTCTGTTCCTTTGTGCCAGCCCCCAAGCTCCAAGTTCACCATGCTTGTCTGAATCATATCCACTGTTTCTTCTTTAGTGTATCAACAATGAATTACTTTACAAAAACTCGGTATTCACAGGTAACAATATGCCTCGTCACGAGGTTAAGCAACTAGTCATTCCAACAGACTTAATTCCTGCTGCTCTTCATTTGATCCACGACAACCCTCATGCGTCACACCCTGGCAAAGACAGAAGCTTATGACAAGCACGTCTTTCGTATTATTGGCCCACTATGTGAAAGGATACAGAAGCACACTGCGATGCAAGTTTATCGTGTGCTCGTCATGAAGGAACAACTGGTCAACCTGCTCCTATATTGCAATACCCAGTACCATCAAGGTCTTGGCAAACTGTCTCCCTTGATCTTCTGAAGCTACCCTGTACAGAATCTGGCTTTGTCTGTCTAATAGTAATAGTCAATCATTTCTCCAGATTCGTGATATTGGCTCCATTGCGTGACAAATCTGCCAATGCAGTTGCCCATGCTTTCGTTAATTCAGTCATTTGCCCTTTCGCAACCCCAGAAGTCATTCTAACTGATAACGGGTCAGAGTTCAACAATTCAGTGCTGGAAGAAATCTGTCTTTTGATATAAAATTAGGAAATGCAATATAGTGGCCCATCATTGAACCTCGAACGGCCTCGTAGAGCGCCAGAATAGGAAGATATTGGAGAGTCTGCGTCACACGATGGGGATTCAACAAAACTGACCTTGTCTTAAACTGATCTTCCCCTAAATTGACCTTATTCTAAAGTGACCTTGCCCATTGACCCTGACTTATATTGACCTTGCCCTAAATTGACCATGATCTCAATTGACCTTGACCTAAAATGACCTTGCCCTTTGACCTTGCCCTAAATTGACCTTGACCTAATTAACCTTTGCCCAAATTGGCCTTGACCCCTATTGAGCATGCCCTTTGACCTTGCCCTTAATTGACTTTGACCTTAATTGACCTCTGCCTAAGTTGACCTGGATCTAAATTGACCTAGCCCTATGTTGACCTTGACCTAAATTGACCTCACCCTAAGTTGACCTTGACCTAAACTGACCTTGACCTAAATTAACTTTGACCTTAATTAACATTGCCTTAAATTGACCATGACCTAAATCAACCTTGGCCTAAATTGACACTGCCCTAGATTGACCTTAACCTAGATTGACATTGACCTAAATTGAACCTGACCTAAATTGAGTTTGACCTAAACTGACCTTGACCTAAATTGACCTTGACCTAAATTTACATGACCAATATTAACCTTGACCTAAATTGACCTTGACCTTAACTGACCTTGTCCTAAATTGACCATGACCAAAATTAACCTTGACCAAAATTGACCCTGACCAAAATTGACCTTGACCAAAATTGACCTACATCAAAATTGACCTACATCAAAATTGACCTTGCCCTAAATTGGCCTTAACCTAAAATGACCTTTGACCTTCTCCTTTGACTTTGACCTTTATCCTTGTCTTATCCTGAAGCCTTTCACAAAGTTTGGTTTCTCTCTCTCTCTCTCTCTCTCTCTCTCTCTCTCTCTCTTTATCTGTCTATCTATGTCTACCTATGTATGTATGTATTTCTCTCTGTCTCTCTGTCTCTCTCTCTCTCTCTCTCTCTCTCTCTCTCCCTCTCTCTCTCCCCCCCCTCTCTCTCTCTCTCTCTCTCTCTCTCTCTCTGCGTGTGCCTGCCTAACCTTTTGTTCATGTGGGCGAGAATATGCGAGACTTGACAGAGATGGAGACCGAGACTGTTACAGAGACAGACATAGACACAGAGAGGAGATAGACAGACAGACACAGAGAGGAGATAGACAGACAGACACAGAGAGGAGATAGACAGACAGACACAGAGAGGAGATAGACAGACAGACACAGAGAGGAGATAGACAGACAGACACAGAGAGGAGATAGACAGACACAGAGAGGAGGCAGACACAGACACAGATACAGAGAGGAGAAAGACACAGACACAGAGAGGGGAAAGACAGACAGACACAGAGAGGAGATAGACAGACACAGAGAGGAGAAAGACACAGATACAGGGAGGAGGCAGGCACAGACACAGATACAAAGAGGAGAAAGACAGAAACAGACTCAGAGAGGAGAAAAACAGGCACAGAGAGGAGAAAGACAGACACAGAGAGGAGAAGGACAGACAGACAGAGAGAGGAGATAAACACAGGCACAGAGAGGAGAAAGACAGATATAGAAACAGAGAGGAAAAAGACGGAGGAGGAGGAGGAGGAGGAGAAGGAGAAAAAGAAAAAGAAAGAAGAGAAGAGGAAGAGAAGAAGAAGAAAAAGGAGAAGAAGAAAATGGAGGAGGAGGAGGAGAAAGAAAAGAGTAATTAGAAATAGAAGAAGAAGAAGAAGAAGAAGAAGAGAAGGAGGAGGAGGAGGAAGAAGAAGAAGAAGTAGAGGAGGAAAAGGAAAAGAAGAAGAACGAGAAGAAGAAGAAGAAGAAGAAGAAGAAGAAATGAAGATGAAAAATGAAGAAGAAGAAGAGGAGGAGGAGGAGGAGGAGGAGGAGGAAAAGAAAAAGAAGGACGAGAAGAAGAGGAAGAGGAGAAGAAGAAGGAGACAAGACTATCCTCCTCCCTTAGTTCATTACACCTTGATACCTTTCACTAAATAAAATCGTCAGTAGCAATATAACAGGAACGAAAATGATAAATGCAGAAACTTCAGGGCCCTCCAGTTAATGCTTTTGGTGTGGTAGGGTGTGGGAGGGGGATTTTGGATGGTGTGGTGTGGTGTGTTGTGGTGTCAGAGGGTGGTAAAATTTGTGGTGTGGTGTGAGGTAGGATGGTGTGGTGGTGTGGTGTGGTGTGGTGTTGTGGCTTGGTGTGAGAGGTTGATTTTGGTCCGTATGGTGTGAGACGGTGGTATGGCATGTGTGGTGTGGTGTGTGGTGTGATGTGATGTGTGGTGTGGTGTGGTGTGATGTGGTGAGGTGTGATGTGGTGTGGTGTGGTGTGGTGTGATGTGGAGTGGTTTGTAGTGTGGTGTGATGTGGTGTAGTACGGTATGCCATGGGATCGCTGAAGTCTTTAATAAAGTCTAAATTAAAGCACCTCGCATCCGAAAATCATTAATGAGAGACAGACGGACAGTCCCCCCCCCCCCCGTAGATAAGCTCCCATATAGGGTATCGACTCCTGGCCCGCTTTAAGCCTGCGACCCTCGCCATCCGTCACTGCATAACCCACACCAACAGGCTATGGCATCTCTCTCTCTCTCTCTCTCTCTCTCTCTCTCTCTCTCTCTCGATGCCGGTTTTGTGTGTGTGTGTGTGTGTGTGTGTGTGTGTGTGTGTGTGTGTGTGTGTGTGTGTGTGTAAAACTGCCTTTATTTATTACGCACATCAAGAGTGAGATCAAAGCATGAAGGAATTTAACTTTACAATTAAGCGCCCCCTACACGATCAATATTATGGCGTAATATTCCGTATTGCACAATAATAACAACAATGTAGGGATAGTACTGAAGACTAACGCAGTATACTGAAAACATCAAAAAGGGTTTGATATTTTACTGCACAATACGAGTATATTGAGTAGTGTGAAGGTAACATTGCACAGTCTTCTGTCAGTGTGTGTCCTGCCTTCATACGGTCGACATGGCTGGCACGAAAGATGATCTGATGACCATCCCTACTGGAATGCATACAAGTAGCCGGTATAGTATCATTGACATACCTGTAGGTTTGGCGAATGTGGCGACAGATAATTCTGTAACAGGAACATCACTTTGTCAGTGTTTTTCTTCCTTCACTTTGAAATTGGAGTCTACGTGACCTATAAGGAATTATAGTAAATACTACAGCTACACAAGGAAAGGATTTCTCTTATTATTACAAAATTATTCATGTCACCGATGGAAAGGCATTTTCTACAGTAGGTAGGCTATATCCTGTGGTATACTATTACGGTTAATTATGTCAATGAAAATATATTTTAATTGTCAAATAACATGAGGATATATATATATATATTTTTACATAAGTGTAACCTAATTGTCACAATAACGTGTTCCATTCTTTAAGTGCAGTTTACATGTTTTGTTGTGTTAGACTAGTCATTTATTTTTCATATATAAATACTAAAACTGTAATGCCTGTTTTTTCTTATTTTTATATATCCTTTGAGGCAGTGAATAATAGCTTAGCATGACTCCATCATGCTACAGCTGATCGACTGAGGGGACACTGCTCTACCAGATTTCAGATCTTCAAATGTGTTGCCGGTGGCAAGATAGCGTAGTGTTACTGATAGCTGCGTACTTGCAGAGATACATTCCCTCATCACAGTGTTCTTTTTGGAAATAATTGGAGCTGCCATCTTCGGTAAGTCGTCAAATGCTGCACTGTCCATTCGCATATAATTCC
This sequence comes from Coenobita brevimanus, assembly GCF_032717465.1. Classification (NCBI taxonomy): domain Eukaryota; kingdom Metazoa; phylum Arthropoda; class Malacostraca; order Decapoda; family Coenobitidae; genus Coenobita; species Coenobita brevimanus. Next base: position 14,187,942 of record NC_137001.1, read on the forward strand.
TGTAATCCTCTGGTTCACAGACCCTTATATCCTTCAACAAATTCTCATTGCTGTATTCATGTCTTTTCTTGTACCACTCTTTCATTCATCTGTGACTTTCCTTCTTTTTTGTGCAGCTGGCTATTGCAATTCCGATTAAAGCAATGTCAGTGTTAGTCATGTCACCCTGAGATCGCTCGCTAGACTGACGATACTGAGCAATAATATGGAGCCATGTAGGGGGGACGCATATTGCACGATAATACTGAGTCAATATATTGTGTCGATAATATTGATCGTGTAGGGGACGCTTTAGTGATAAGGCATTGGCAAAAAATAGATACAGATAGATAGATAAATAGAGATAGGAAGATAGATTTCTACATATACTTACAGACAGATAGATAGAAACGATAGATTTATAACAGGTCGATGAGGTGATAGAGAGAAATAGATAGATAGGTAGATAGACTGATATATAGATGGAAAGACAGACAAATAAAATATGGATTACTAAGTGGGTCAGTAGATAGATAGCTAGATAGATACAGCGACAGATAAAAGCAGGGAAACATAGACAGACAGACATATAGATATAAATACACAGACATGAGTAGACAGACAGACAGACAGACAGACAGACAGACAGACTTATCTAACATATGCTTTATACTTTAATCTATCTTCCGTCATAGAGAGAGAGAGAGAGAGAGAGAGAGAGAGAGAGAGAGAGAGAGAGAGAGAGAGAGCGCATGTATAAGGCCTATAAACAGTACCCTTAATGAGCTTGGGGATGTTGAGAGGGGGGCGCTTACCCCTATGCCCGCAAGGCTTCCAGTGTGCCCCTCTCTCTCTCTCTCTCTCTCATCACCATAATCCTTCCGTTAAATTGTACCTTGTTAAGATTATTTAGCTAATTGTTTGAGTGCTTAAGTGATTGTATTTCCTTTGCTTTGATATTTTGAATTACTTTGAGATGCATGTAACGCAAATTTATTTTCTTGTAATTAATAAATCTACAGATCTTTTCTTTGAGCTCAGTTAAATGTAAGAAGTGTGTTTGATTTCTTCACATTGTGCTTACTTTAGTCTGCCGCTCCTAGTTTGCACAAACATTAATCACGACTGGTAGTTAAGCCAGATGTTTGGTACTGATTCATAATAAATCCGTTGTGCCCGCCAGGGGTTTGCACCAGCAAATCTGTCTTGATTATTATTAGTATTATTATTGATTGTCAGGGGTCAGGACACTTTCTCAGAGGCCAACAGTATCGACAGTTCACCATTCGTGAGCGATTAGTCTTCACTGTGTTCTGTTGAGAAAGTTTATGAAATTCTCGTCTTTAGTGATTCGGCGAAGTAAGCCACATAGAGTAACACTTACTACTTGACTCGATTCCTTTGTGACAACCGACTATTTATTGGCATTTCATTCGTATTTCCACTCCCCCCTTGACACACACACACACACACACACACACACACACACACACACACACACACACACACACACACACACACACACACACACACACACAGCACAGTCACTGAGGAAATTATAGTCAGCCCTACATACGCTCCCCTTCCACACACACACACACAGACACACACATACACACACAGACACAGACACACACACACACACACACACACACACACACACACACACACACACACACACACACACACACACAGAGCACAGTCATTGAGGAAATTAAAGTCAGCTCTACATACGCTCCCCTTCCACACACACACACACACACACACACACACACACACACAGAGCACAGTCATTGAGGAAATTAAAGTCAGCTCTACATACGCTCCCCTTCCACACACACACACACACACACACACACACACACACACACACACACACACACACACACACACACACACACACACACACTCACACATAATTCTTGAACGGAACCAGGAGTAAGTCCTATATATACTCCCGGTACTCTCTCTCTCTCTCTCTCTCTCTCTCTCTGTCACACACACACACACACACACACACACACACACACACACACACACACACACACACACACACACACACATCCCTTTTCTGTCCAACTCGCTAATGAAAGAGTTAACCGTTACTCCCAGTTATTCATTTATGCAACAGGTCAACTCTGGAACTGTCTCCCTCTGTCTGTATTTCCTGCTTCCTATGATCTCCAGTCTTTCAAACGCAGTGTGTCATTTCGAAATGATCGAATCTTGAATTTGGCACTCTCTTGTATATTGTTTTTCTCTTGGAAGGAACAGGTATTGCGGGCCCGTGGCCTTTGGTTCCTTCTTCCTCGCATTAAACACACACACACACACACACACACACACACACACACACACACACACACACACACACACACACACACCACTGGTCATTGAGTTGTATCGGGAGGGCCAGTGCTGCATAAATTCATTTAAGTGTTTAACCAGTAACATGTTAACTCTTTCTCCTGGAAGAATACTGCAGGGGTGGTTGCGGCTAATCAATGTGTCCCTTATCTTATGAATGTCGCCCCACAGCCTGATACCTCTTCGCGCATTTATTTATTCATTATTATTTCCTCCACAAATATTGCTGTGCAGGTGTTGTGCCAGTACGAGTATATATCAATTATCTATTCATTTGTCGGTCTGTCTACATGTCTCTCTGTCTGTCTGTCCGACGGTCGGTTGGTCGGTCCATCTACCTATCTGTCTAACTATGTATTTGCCTCTCTCTCTCTCTCTCTCTCTCTCTCTCTCTCTCTCTCTCTGCATGTTTGCTTTTTTTTTTTTTTATGCGAGGAAGGAGCCAAAGGCTAGGAGCCCACAAAATACTTCCTTCCAAGAAAAAAAACAAAAACAATACAAACAAGAGCCAAATTCAAGATCCGTTCATTTCGAGATGCCTGGACACACTGCGTTTGAAAGACTGGAGATCATAGGAAGTAGGAAATTCAGACAGAGGGAAACAGTTCCAGAGTTGACCTGTTGCATAAATGAAGGACTAGGAGTAACGGTTAACTTTTGTATTAGAGAGTTGGACAGAAAAGGGATGAGAGTTTATTGCTAGACGGGTGCTCGTAAAGGTGGATGGATGCAAGCAGACAGTTCAGAGGAGCAGTGACCATTGAAGTAGCGATAGAAATGAGATAAAAAGACAACAGTGAGGCGAAAAGACAGAGTTTGAACGGAGCCAATAAGAGGAGAGTTAATGCAATGAAAAGCCTTTGACTGCACGCTATTGAGGAGAGCTGTATATGGGAAGCCTCCCCATACATGAGAGTTGTACTCTACACAAGGGCAAATAAAACCCGTGTATAAAGTCAACAACCGTGCAGGGGTAAAGAAAGTACGGAGTTGGCTTAGCACACCTAATCTCTTGGAAGCACATTCTACAAGAGATGCAATATGATCTTTCCAAGATAGATCCCGAGCGAATGAAACCCCAGGCATATTCAAGGATGATGCAGGATTGAGTTGGGTATTATTAAACGTCAGTGGGTACTTCCGTGGAAGATTTTGTCGGGTTGATAGGTGTAAAAACCGAGTCATTGATGCACTAAAAACAACCAAAGTATTTTTACCCCAGTCAGAGATACGAGCCAAGTCAGACAGCAGGTGTGCCATAGCCTCATCCTTTGCTGAAGTAACTGTACAGATGGACGTTGCGGGAACCGAATGGAATGGTGAAGGGTGGTATCATCAGCATACGAGTAGATAGGGTTAAATGTATAGTCAGCCAAAAAAGTCGTGTCTTCTTTCCGAACCCCGTAAATATTCGAACAGATAAGTGGCAGCAGCAGGGATAGCTTCACAAGTCTGGTAACTGTGTCAGATCAGACGGTGGTGGGGGTGAGTGGACTGGGGGTGGAGGTGGGGTAGTGGAAGGTGTATGTGCGCTCATGTTTTATAGACCATGCATTACCGATGGGAGGCAGCTGTTGGGAATAACATACTGAGTAACAGGGTTATAGTCAATTTTTATCACTAATATGTCGGTAAATGTCTACAAATGCATCATCATGAGTTTACATGTAATCAAAATATACTGCAGTTTCATATACATGGGCTGTCATGTCTAATTCATCTTTGTTATTTGGAATACTTCAGAGGACGGAATGACTGTGGAATACGTTTCATAACGAGTGATTGGAATTTAATGGAATGTCATGGTTGTGATAATATAAAACATTTATTAGTGACAACATGAATCTCCCCTCTAATTTTCCTGTCGCCCAATACAGATAACTGAATGACTGTGAAGCTATGACTATATGCTGGTGTGTGTATATCTGGGTGTCATCACCGTGCGAAACACCTGTGGCCAGGTTTCCCTTACCCCTTTACCAAAACATTAACCACTTGTGGAAACAAATGCTTTTCTCGTTATTACTGTGAAGGCACTGCATGCCCCTGTGCCACACCACACATGGTAATGGTATGTAATATATCCTGTCATGTTCAGAAGGTAAACATACAGTAAAAACACAGCTGTCTGTCCTTTATTCACATGTTATGTGGCTAGCTGATGCCCAGCGGAGAGGGTGTGGCAGGAAGATGGGGAGAGGGGTAGAACCTCGTCATTTCTGCTAACGCTTGTTTGGCTACATGTTATAGGCATTATTTCAGGTTAACGATACATTTCACTATTAACAGGTATTAAATCAGGTGTAATATCACATTTAGCACCTTTACTGTGCGGTGTATTGCTAGACTACACTGCCAACAAAAATTACAGATTACACTGCCAACAATAATTACAGCACACACACACACACACACACACACACACACACACACACACACACACACACACCACTTCCCTACCTCCACCCCCAATCCACTCAACCCCACCACCATCTGATCTGACACAGTTACCAGACTTGTGAAACTATCCCTGTTGCTTCCACTTCTCTGTTCAAATATTTACGGGGTTCCGAACGAAGACACGACTTTTTGGCTGACTATACAGCTTGGAAGATCATTAATGAATATATGGAAGAGAGTCGGTGATAGGACAAAGCCCTGAGGAACACCACTGTTGAAAGATCTAGGAGTAGAATGATGGCCGTCTACAACCTCAGGTATAGAACTACCAGAAGGGAAGCTATAGTTGAAGGCAGATGGAAGGATAGAAACTGTAAGTGGGCAGTTTGGAAATTAACCCCCCCCCCCGTCCCGGAGACGTGAATTCACGTCTGCACATGATGTGCACTCATATCCCGGAGACATAAATTAACGTGGCAACATTGCAAGGTCCCTAATTTGCACAATTTTCAATTTTCGTGACTGATTTCGTGAGTGATTTTTGGCATGTATACACGGGACACCTTCCTCTATTCCTCTACAAGATGACAAGCAGGGACAATGCCTTACACTGCATAATCTCTCCCCCCCTCCCTCCTGCACGCCATTGTCTCTGCAATTCACCTGTTATCAGTGACCTGGCCAATAAAGACATTCAGGGCCAGAGTGATTCCCCAATCAATGACAATGTGGAGGACAAAGTTTACATAGCATTAGAGGAAGAAACAGTCAGAAATGATGATCAGGTAATGTGGGAAAAAAAGGTCATGAATGGTGATGAGTTAGTGAGTGAAACAATGCTTATAATGCCTATATTACTGTTTGAAAACCAATATACTCTTGTACTACATATAAATTCGTACCAAGTAAATAAATAAATACTGTTTATGAGTGGATAAAATAGTTACCCTCCCATAGAACTCGTTTTCTTTGGTGCCAGCCTGTTAGAAAACCCAGTCAAGTAAGGAGGTACTCGTACCTGGATCGAGTATTTTAAACCTCAGGTGAACGATTTCCCTATGAATTTTCAATGTTTCTCACCAAAAGAGAATGTTTGAGCCTAAAAAAAAAAGATCCAAAAATGTCCGGACTGGGGCGTACCACTGCCCAGAAAAGGTCGGGATGGGGTGGGTTAAAGATTTATGCCAGACTCGATCGAAAGCCTTTGAGATGTCAAGTGCAATGACAAAGCTTTTGCCAAAGTCCTGAAAGGAGGATTACCAGGAGTCTGAAAGGTAGGTGAGAAGATCGCCAGTGGAGCGTCCCTGACGGAACCCATACTGACGATCAGAAAGAAGGTTGTGATAGGAAAGATGCTTTAAAATTTTTCTGTTAAGAATTAACTCTAAAACTTTTGAGACACAGGATGTTAAAGCTACAGAGAGGAGAAAGACACAGACACAGAGAGGGGAAAGACAGACAGACACAGAGAGGAGATAGACAGACACAGAGAGGAGAAAGACACAGATACAGGGAGGAGGCAGGCACAGACACAGATACAAAGAGGAGAAAGACAGAAACAGACTCAGAGAGGAGAAAAACAGGCACAGAGAGGAGAAAGACAGACACAGAGAGGAGAAGGACAGACAGACAGAGAGAGGAGATAAACACAGGCACAGAGAGGAGAAAGACAGATATAGAAACAGAGAGGAAAAAGACGGAGGAGGAGGAGGAGGAGGAGGAGGAGAAGGAGAAAAAGAAAAAGAAAGAAGAGAAGAGGAAGAGAAGAAGAAGAAGAAGAAGAAGAAGAGAAGGAGGAGGAGGAGGAGGAGGAAGAAGAAGAAGAAGAAGTAGAGGAGGAAAAGGAAAAGAAGAAGAACGAGAAGAAGAAGAAGAAGAAATGAAGATGAAAAATGAAGAAGAAGAAGAGCAGGAGGAGGAGGAGGAGGAGGAGGAAAAGAAAAAGAAGGACGAGAAGAAGAGGGAGAGGAGAAGAAGAAGGAGACAAGACTATCCTCCTCCCTTAGTTCATTACACCTTGATACCTTTCACTAAATAAAATCGTCAGTAGCAATATAACAGGAACGAAAATGATAAATGCAGAAACTTCAGGGCCCTCCAGTTAATGCTGTTGGTGTGGTAGGGTGTGGGAGGGGGATTTTGGACGGTGTGGTGTGGTGTGAAGTGGTGTCAGAGGGTGGTAAAATTTGTGGTGTGGTGTGAGGTAGGATGGTGTGGTGGTGTGGTATGGTGTGGTGTTGTGGCTTGGTGTGAGAGGTTGATTTTGGTCCGTATGGTGTGAGACGGTGGTATGGCATGTGTGGTGTGGTGTGTGGTGTGATGTGATGTGTGGTGTGGTGTGGTGTGATGTGGTGAGGTGTGATGTGGTGTGGTGTGGTGTGGTGTGATGTGGAGTGGTTTGTAGTGTGGTGTGATGTGGTGTAGTACGGTATGCCATGGGATCGCTGAAGTCTTTAATAAAGTCTAAATTAAAGCACCTCGCATCCGAAAATCATTAATGAGAGACAGACGGACAGTCCCCCCCCCCCGTAGATAAGCTCCCATATAGGGTATCGACTCCTGGCCCGCTTTAAGCCTGCGACCCTCGCCATCCGTCACTGCATAACCCACACCAACAGGCTATGGCACCTCTCTCTCTCTCTCTCTCTCTCTCTCTCTCTCTCTCTCTCTCTCTCTCTCTCTCTCGATGCCGGTTTTGTGTGTGTGTGTGTGTGTGTGTGTGTGTGTGTGTGTGTGTGTGTAAAACTGCCTTTATTTATTACGCACATCAAGAGTGAGATCAAAGCATGAAGGAATTTAACTTTACAATTAAGCGCCCCCTACACGATCAATATTATTGCGTAATATTCCGTATTGCACAATAATAACAACAGTGTAGAGATAGTACTGAAGACTAACGCAGTATACTGAAAACATCAAAAAGGGTTTGATATTTTACTGCACAATACGAGTATATTGAGTAGTGTGAAGGTAACATTGCACAGTCTTCTGTCAGTGTGTGTCCTGCCTTCATACGGTCGACATGGCTGGCACGAAAGATGATCTGATGACCATCCCTACTGGAATGCATACAAGTAGCCGGTATAGTATCATTGACATACCTGTAGGTTTGGCGAATGTGGCGACAGATAATTCTGTAACAGGAACATCACTTTGTCAGTGTTTTTCTTCCTTCACTTTGAAATTGGAGTCTACGTGACCTATAAGGAATTATAGTAAATACTACAGCTACACAAGGAAAGGATTTCTCTTATTATTACAAAATTATTCATGTCACCGATGGAAAGGCATTTTCTACAGTAGGTAGGCTATATCCTGTGGTATACTATTACGGTTAATTATGTTAATGAAAATATATTTTAATTGTCAAATAACATGAGGATATATATATATATTTTTTTACATAAGTGTAACCTAATTGTCACAATAAAGTGTTCCATTCTTTAAGTGCAGTTTACATGTTTTGTTGTGTTAGACTAGTCATTTATTTTTCATATATAAATACTAAAACTGTAATGCCTGTTTTTTCTTATTTTTATATATCCTTTGAGGCAGTGAATAATAGCTTAGCATGACTCCATCACTCTACAGCTGATCGACTGAGGGGACACTGCTCTACCAGATTTCAGATCATCAAATGTGTTCCCGGTGGCAAGATAGCGTAGTGTTACTGATAGCTGCGTACTTGCAGAGATACATTCCCTCATCACAGTGTTCTTTTTGGAAATAATTGGAGCTGCCATCTTCGGTAAGTCGTCAAATGCTGCACTGTCCATTCGCATATAATTCCTGTAATCCTCTGGTTCACTGATCCTTATATCCTTCAACTAATTCTCATTGCTGTACTCATGTCTTTTCTTGTACCAGTCTTTCATTCATCTGTGACTTTTCTTCTTTTTTGTGCAGCTGGCTATTGCAATTCCGATTAAAGCAATGTCAGTGTCAGTCATGTCACCCTGAGATCGCTCGCTAGACTGACGATACTGAGCAATAATATGGAGCCATGTAGGGGGGACGCATATTGCACGATAATACTGAGTCAATATATTGTGTCGATAATATTGATCGTGTAGGGGACGCTTTAGTGATAAGGCATTGGCAAAAAATAGATACAGATAGATAGATAAATAGAGATAGGAAGATAGATTTCAACATATACTTACAGACAGATAGATAGAAACGATAGATTTATAACAGGTCGATGAGGTGATAGAGAGAAATAGATAGATAGGTAGATAGACTGATATATAGATGGAAAGACAGACAAATAAAATATGGATTACTAAGTGGGTCAGTAGATAGATAGCTAGATAGATACAGCGACAGATAAAAGCAGGGAAACATAGACAGACAGACATATAGATATAAATACACAGACATGAGTAGACAGACAGACACACAGACAGTCAGACAGACAGACTTATCTAACATATGCTTTATACTTTAATCTATCTTCCGTCATAGAGAGAGAGAGAGAGAGAGAGAGAGAGAGAGAGAGAGAGAGAGAGAGCATGTATAAGGCCTATAAACAGTACCCCTAATGAGCTTGGGGATGTTGAGAGGGGGGCGCTTACCCCTATGCCCGCAAGGCTTTCAGTGTGCCTCTCTCTCTCTCTCTCTCTCTCTCTCTCTCTCTCTCTCTCTCATCACCAGAATCCTCCCGTTAAATTGTACCTTGTTAAGATTATTTAGCTAATTGTTTGAGTGCGTAAGTGATTGTATTTCCTTTGCTTTGATATTTTGAATTACTTTGAGATGCTTGTAACGTAAATTTATTTTCTTGTAATTAATAAATCTACAGATCTTTTCTTTGAGCTCAGTTAAATGTAAGAAGTGTGTTTGATTTCTTCACATTGTGCTTACTTTAGTCTGCCGCTCCTAGTTTGCACAAACATTAATCACGACTGGTAGTTAAGCCAGATGTTTGGTACTGATTCATAATAAATCCGTTGTGCCCGCCAGGGGTTTGCACCAGCAAATCTGTCTTGATTATTATTAGTATTATTATTGATTGTCAGGGGTCAGGACACTTTCTCAGAGGCCAACAGTATCGACAGTTCACCATTCGTGAGCGATTAGTCTTCACTGTGTACTGTTGAGAAAGTTTATGAAATTCTCGTCTTTAGTGATTCGGCGAAGTAAGCCACATAGAGTAACACTTACTACTTGACTCGATTCCTTTGTGACAACCGACTATTTATTGGCATTTCATTCGTATTTCCACTCCCCCCTTGACACACACACACACACACACACACACACACACACACACACAGCACAGTCATTGAGGAAATTATAGTCAGCCCTACATACGCTCCCCTTCCACACACACACACACAGACACACACATACACACACAGACACACACACACACAGACACACACACACACACACACACACACACACACACACACACACACACACACACAGCACAGTCATTGAGGAAATTAAAGTCAGCTCTACATACGCTCCCCTTCCACACATACACACACACACACACACACACACACACACACACACACACACACACTCACACATAATTCTTGAACGGAACCAGGAGTAAGTCCTATATACAGTATACTCCCGGTACTCTCTCTCTCTCTCTCTCTCTCTCTCTCTCTGTCACACACACACACACACACACACACACACACATCCCTTTTCTGTCCAACTCGCTAATGAAAGAGTTAACCGTTACTCCCAGTTATTCATTTATGCAACAGGTCAACTCTGGAACTGTCTCCCTCTGTCTGTATTTCCTGCTTCCTATGATCTCCAGTCTTTCAAACGCAGTGTGTCATTTCGAAATGATCGAATCTTGAATTTGGCACTCTCTTGTATATTGTTTTTCTCTTGGAAGGAACAGGTATTGCGGGCCCGTGGCCTTTGGTTCCTTCTTCCTCGCATTAAACACACACACACACACGCACACACACACACACACACACACACACACACACACACACACACACACACACACACACACCACTGGTCATTGAGTTGTATCGGGAGGGCCAGTGCTGCATAAATTCATTTAAGTGTTTAACCAGTAACATGTTAACTCTTTCTCCTGGAAGAATACTGCAGGGGTGGTTGCGGCTAATCAATGTGTCCCTTATCTTATGAATGTCGCCCCACAGCCTGATACCTCTTCGCGCATTTATTTATTCATTATTATTTCCTCCACAAATATTGCTGTGCAGGTGTTGTGCCAGTACGAGTATATATCAATTATCTATTCATTTGTCGGTCTGTCTACATGTCTCTCTGTCTGTCTGTCCGACGGTCGGTTGGTCGGTCCATCTACCTATCTGTCTAACTATGTATTTGCCTCTCTCTCTCTCTCTCTCTCTCTCTCTCTCTCTCTGCATGTTTGCTTTTTTTTTTTTTTATGCGAGGAAGGAGCCAAAGGCTAGGAGCCCACAAAATACTTCCTTCCAAGAAAAAAAACAAAAACAATACAAACAAGAGCCAAATTCAAGATCCGTTCATTTCGAGATGCCTGGACACACTGCGTTTGAAAGACTGGAGATCATAGGAAGTAGGAAATTCAGACAGAGGGAAACAGTTCCAGAGTTGACCTGTTGCATAAATGAAGGACTAGGAGTAACGGTTAACTTTTGTATTAGAGAGTTGGACAGAAAAGGGATGAGAGTTTATTGCTAGACGGGTGCTCGTAAAGGTGGATGGATGCAAGCAGACAGTTCAGAGGAGCAGTGACCATTGAAGTAGCGATAGAAATGAGATAAAAAGACAACAGTGAGGCGAAAAGACAGAGTTTGAACGGAGCCAATAAGAGGAGAGTTAATGCAATGAAAAGCCTTTGACTGCACGCTATTGAGGAGAGCTGTATATGGGAAGCCTCCCCATACATGAGAGTTGTACTCTACACAAGGGCAAATAAAACCCGTGTATAAAGTCAACAACCGTGCAGGGGTAAAGAAAGTACGGAGTTGGCTTAGCACACCTAATCTCTTGGAAGCACATTCTACAAGAGATGCAATATGATCTTTCCAAGATAGATCCCGAGCGAATGAAACCCCAGGCATATTCAAGGATGATGCAGGATTGAGTTGGGTATTATTAAACGTCAGTGGGTACTTCCGTGGAAGATTTTGTCGGGTTGATAGGTGTAAAAACCGAGTCATTGATGCACTAAAAACAACCAAAGTATTTTTACCCCAGTCAGAGATACGAGCCAAGTCAGACAGCAGGTGTGCCATAGCCTCATCCTTTGCTGAAGTAACTGTACAGATGGACGTTGCGGGAACCGAATGGAATGGTGAAGGGTGGTATCATCAGCATACGAGTAGATAGGGTTAAATGTATAGTCAGCCAAAAAAGTCGTGTCTTCTTTCCGAACCCCGTAAATATTCGAACAGATAAGTGGCAGCAGCAGGGATAGCTTCACAAGTCTGGTAACTGTGTCAGATCAGACGGTGGTGGGGGTGAGTGGACTGGGGGTTTAGGTGGGGTAGTGGAAGGTGTATGTGCGCTCATGTTTTATAGACCATGCATTACCGATGGGTGGCAGCTGTTGGGAATAACATACTGAGTAACAGGGTTATAGTCAATTTTTATCACTAATATGTCGGTAAATGTCTACAAATGCATCATCATGAGTTTACATGTAATCAAAATATACTGCAGTTTCATATACATGGGCTGTCATGTCTAATTCATCTTTGTTATTTGGAATACTTCAGAGGACGGAATGACTGTGGAATACGTTTCATAACGAGTGATTGGAATTTAATGGAATGTCATGGTTGTGATAATATAAAACATTTATTAGTGACAACATGAATCTCCCCTCTAATTTTCCTGTCGCCCAATACAGATAACTGAATGACTGTGAAGCTATGACTATATGCTGGTGTGTGTATATCTGGGTGTCATCACCGTGCGAAACACCTGTGGCCAGGTTTCCCTTACCCCTTTACCAAAACATTAACCACTTGTGGAAACAAATGCTTTTCTCGTTATTACTGTGAAGGCACTGCATGCCCCTGTGCCACACCACACTTTGTAATGGTATGTAATATATCCTGTCATGTTCAGAAGGTAAACATACAGTAAAAACACAGCTGTCTGTCCTTTATTCACATGTTATGTGGCTAGCTGATGCCCAGCGGAGAGGGTGTGGCAGGAAGATGGGGAGAGGGGTAGAACCTCGTCATTTCTGCTAACGCTTGTTTGGCTACATGTTATAGGCATTATTTCAGGTTAACGATACATTTCACTATTAACAGGTATTAAATCAGATGTAATATCACATTTAGCACCTTTACTGTGCGGTGTATTGCTAGACTACACTGCCAACAAAAATTACAGATTACACTGCCAACAATAATTACAGCACACACACACACACACACACACACACACACACACACACACACACATCACTTCCCTACCTCCACCCCCAATCCACTCAACCCCACCACCATCTGATCTGACACAGTTACCAGACTTGTGAAACTATCCCTGTTGCTTCCACTTCTCTGTTCAAATATTTACGGGGTTCCGAACGAAGACACGACTTTTTGGCTGACTATACAGCTTGGAAGATCATTAATGAATAAATGAAAGAGAGTTGGTGATAGGACAAAGCCCTGAGGAACACCACTGTTGCAAGATCTAGGAATAGAACGATGGCCGTCTACAATGGCAGGTATAGAACTACCAGAAAGGAAGCTATAGTTGAAGGCAGATGGAAGGATAGAAACCGTAAGAGGGCAGTTTGGAAATTAACCCGCTCCGTCTCGGAGACGTGAATTCACGTCCGCACATGATGTGCACTCATATCCCGGAGACATAAATTAATGTGGCAACATTGCAAGGTCCCTAATTTGCACAATTTTCAATTTTCGCGAGTGATTTCGTGAGTGATTTTTGGCATGTATACACGGGACACCTTCCTCTATTCCTCTACAAGATGACAAGCAGGGACAATGCCTTACACTGCATAATCTCTCCCCCCCCCTCCTGCACGCCATTGTCTCGGCAATTCACCTGTTATCAGTGACCTGGCCAATAAAGACATTCAGGGCCAGAGTGATTCCCCAATCAATGACAATGTGGAGGACAAAGTTTACATAGCATTAGAGGAAGAAACAGTCAGAAATGATGATCAGGTAATGTGGGAAAAAAAGGTCATGAATGGTGATGAGTTAGTGAGTGAAACAATGCTTATAATGCCTATATTACTGTTTGAAAACCAATATACTCTTGTACTACATATAAATTCGTACCAAGTAAATAAATAAATACTGTTTATGAGTGGATAAAATAGTTACCCTCCCATAGAACTCGTTTTCTTTGGTGCCAGCCTGTTAGAAAACCCAGTCAAGTAAGGAGGTACTCGTACCTGGATCGAGTATTTTAAACCTCAGGTGAACGATTTCCCTATGAATTTTCAATGTTTCTCACCAAAAGAGAATGTTTGAGCCTAAAAAAAAGATCCAAAAATGTCCGGACTGGGGCGTACCACTGCCCAGAAAAGGTCGGGATGGGGTGGGTTAAAGATTTATGCCAGACTCGATCGAAAGCCTTTGAGATGTCAAGTGCAATGACAAAGCTTTTGCCAAAGTCCTGAAAGGAGGATTACCAGGAGTCTGAAAGGTAGGTGAGAAGATCGCCAGTGGAGCGTCCCTGACGGAACCCATACTGACGATCAGAAAGAAGGTTGTGATAGGAAAGATGCTTTAAAATTTTTCTGTTAAGAATTAACTCTAAAACTTTTGAGACACAGGATGTTAAAGCTACAGAGAGGAGAAAGACACAGACACAGAGAGGGGAAAGACAGACAGACACAGAGAGGAGATAGACAGACACAGAGAGGAGAAAGACACAGATACAGGGAGGAGGCAGGCACAGACACAGATACAAAGAGGAGAAAGACAGAAACAGACTCAGAGAGGAGAAAAACAGGCACAGAGAGGAGAAAGACAGACACAGAGAGGAGAAGGACAGACAGACAGAGAGAGGAGATAAACACAGGCACAGAGAGGAGAAAGACAGATATAGAAACAGAGAGGAAAAAGACGGAGGAGGAGGAGGAGGAGGAGGAGAAGGAGAAAAAGAAAAAGAAAGAAGAGAAGAGGAAGAGAAGAAGAAGAAGAAGAAGAGAAGGAGGAGGAGGAGGAAGAAGAAGAAGAAGAAGAAGTAGAGGAGGAAAAGGAAAAGAAGAAGAACGAGAAGAAGAAGAAGAAGAAGAAGAAGAAATGAAGATGAAAAATGAAGAAGAAGAAGAGCAGGAGGAGGAGGAGGAGGAGGAGGAAAAGAAAAAGAAGGACGAGAAGAAGAGGGAGAGGAGAAGAAGAAGGAGACAAGACTATCCTCCTCCCTTAGTTCATTACACCTTGATACCTTTCACTAAATAAAATCGTCAGTAGCAATATAACAGGAACGAAAATGATAAATGCAGAAACTTCAGGGCCCTCCAGTTAATGCTGTTGGTGTGGTAGGGTGTGGGAGGGGGATTTTGGACGGTGTGGTGTGGTGTGAAGTGGTGTCAGAGGGTGGTAAAATTTGTGGTGTGGTGTGAGGTAGGATGGTGTGGTGGTGTGGTGTGGTGTGGTGTTGTGGCTTGGTGTGAGAGGTTGATTTTGGTCCGTATGGTGTGAGACGGTGGTATGGCATGTGTGGTGTGGTGTGTGGTGTGATGTGATGTGTGGTGTGGTGTGGTGTGATGTGGTGAGGTGTGATGTGGTGTGGTGTGGTGTGGTGTGATGTGGAGTGGTTTGTAGTGTGGTGTGATGTGGTGTAGTACGGTATGCCATGGGATCGCTGAAGTCTTTAATAAAGTCTAAATTAAAGCACCTCGCATCCGAAAATCATTAATGAGAGACAGACGGACAGTCCCCCCCCCCCCGTAGATAAGCTCCCATATAGGGTATCGACTCCTGGCCCGCTTTAAGCCTGCGACCCTCGCCATCCGTCACTGCATAACCCACACCAACAGGCTATGGCACCTCTCTCTCTCTCTCTCTCTCTCTCTCTCTCTCTCTCTCTCTCTCTCTCTCGATGCCGGTTTTGTGTGTGTGTGTGTGTGTGTGTGTGTGTGTGTGTGTGTGTGTGTGTGTGTGTGTGTGTGTGTGTGTGTGTGTGTGTGTGTGTGTAAAACTGCCTTTATTTATTACGCACATCAAGAGTGAGATCAAAGCATGAAGGAATTTAACTTTACAATTAAGCGCCCCCTACACGATCAATATTATTGCGTAATATTCCGTATTGCACAATAATAACAACAGTGTAGGGATAGTACTGAAGACTAACGCAGTATACTGAAAACATCAAAAAGGGTTTGATATTTTACTGCACAATACGAGTATATTGAGTAGTGTGAAGGTAACATTGCACAGTCTTCTGTCAGTGTGTGTCCTGCCTTCATACGGTCGACATGGCTGGCACGAAAGATGATCTGATGACCATCCCTACTGGAATGCATACAAGTAGCCGGTATAGTATCATTGACATACCTGTAGGTTTGGCGAATGTGGCGACAGATAATTCTGTAACAGGAACATCACTTTGTCAGTGTTTTTCTTCCTTCACTTTGAAATTGGAGTCTACGTGACCTATAAGGAATTATAGTAAATACTACAGCTACACAAGGAAAGGATTTCTCTTATTATTACAAAATTATTCATGTCACCGATGGGAAGGCATTTTCTACAGTAGGTAGGCTATATCCTGTGGTATACTATTACGGTTAATTATGTTAATGAAAATATATTTTAATTGTCAAATAACATGAGGATATATATATATATTTTTTTACATAAGTGTAACCTAATTGTCACAATAAAGTGTTCCATTCTTTAAGTGCAGTTTACATGTTTTGTTGTGTTAGACTAGTCATTTATTTTTCATATATAAATACTAAAACTGTAATGCCTGTTTTTTCTTATTTTTATATATCCTTTGAGGCAGTGAATAATAGCTTAGCATGACTCCATCACTCTACAGCTGATCGACTGAGGGACACTGCTCTACCAGATTTCAGATCATCAAATGTGTTCCCGGTGGCAAGATAGCGTAGTGTTACTGATAGCTGCGTACTTGCAGAGATACATTCCCTCATCACAGTGTTCTTTTTGGAAATAATTGGAGCTGCCATCTTCGGTAAGTCGTCAAATGCTGCACTGTCCATTCGCATATAATTCCTGTAATCCTCTGGTTCACTGATCCTTATATCCTTCAACTAATTCTCATTGCTGTACTCATGTCTTTTCTTGTACCAGTCTTTCATTCATCTGTGACTTTTCTTCTTTTTTGTGCAGCTGGCTATTGCAATTCCGATTAAAAAGCAATGTCAGTGTCAGTCATGTCACCCTGAGATCGCTCGCTAGACTGACGATACTGAGCAATAATATGGAGCCATGTAGGGGGGACGCATATTGCACGATAATACTGAGTCAATATATTGTGTCGATAATATTGATCGTGTAGGGGACGCTTTAGTGATAAGGCATTGGCAAAAAATAGATACAGATAGATAGATAAATAGAGATAGGAAGATAGATTTCAACATATACTTACAGACAGATAGATAGAAACGATAGATTTATAACAGGTCGATGAGGTGATAGAGAGAAATAGATAGATAGGTAGATAGACTGATATATAGATGGAAAGACAGACAAATAAAATATGGATTACTAAGTGGGTCAGTAGATAGATAGCTAGATAGATACAGCGACAGATAAAAACAGGGAAACATAGACAGACAGACATATAGATATAAATACACAGACATGAGTAGACAGACAGACACACAGACAGACAGACAGACAGACTTATCTAACATATGCTTTATACTTTAATCTATCTTCCGTCATAGAGAGAGAGAGAGAGAGAGAGAGAGAGAGAGAGAGAGAGAGAGAGAGAGAGAGAGAGAGAGCATGTATAAGGCCTATAAACAGTACCCCTAATGAGCTTGGGGATGTTAAGAGGGGGGCGCTTACCCCTATGCCCGCAAGGCTTTCAGTGTGCCCCTCTCTCTCTCTCTCTCTCTCTCTCTCTCTCATCACCAGAATCCTCCCGTTAAATTGTACCTTGTTAAGATTATTTAGCTAATTGTTTGAGTGCGTAAGTGATTGTATTTCCTTTGCTTTGATATTTTGAATTACTTTGAGATGCTTGTAACGTAAATTTATTTTCTTGTAATTAATAAATCTACAGATCTTTTCTTTGAGCTCAGTTAAATGTAAGAAGTGTGTTTGATTTCTTCACATTGTGCTTACTTTAGTCTGCCGCTCCTAGTTTGCACAAACATTAATCACGACTGGTAGTTAAGCCAGATGTTTGGTACTGATTCATAATAAATCCGTTGTGCCCGCCAGGGGTTTGCACCAGCAAATCTGTCTTGATTATTATTAGTATTATTATTGATTGTCAGGGGTCAGGACACTTTCTCAGAGGCCAACAGTATCGACAGTTCACCATTCGTGAGCGATTAGTCTTCACTGTGTACTGTTGAGAAAGTTTATGAAATTCTCGTCTTTAGTGATTCGGCGAAGTAAGCCACATAGAGTAACACTTACTACTTGACTCGATTCCTTTGTGACAACCGACTATTTATTGGCATTTCATTCGTATTTCCACTCCCCCCTTGACACACACACACACACACACACACACACACACACACACACACACACACACACACACACACACAGCACAGTCATTGAGGAAATTATAGTCAGCCCTACATACGCTCCCCTTCCACACACACACTCACAGACACACACATACACACACAGACACACACACACACACACACACACACACACACACACACACACACACAGAGCACAGTCATTGAGGAAATTAAAGTCAGCTCTACATACGCTCCCCTTCCACACACACACACACACACACACACACACACACACACACACACACACACACACACACACACACACACACACTCACACATAATTCTTGAACGGAACCAGGAGTAAGTCCTATATACAGTATACTCCCGGTACTCTCTCTCTCTCTCTCTCTCTCTCTCTCTCTCTCTCTCTCTCTCTCTCTCTCACACACACACACACACACACACACACACACACACACACACACACACACATCCCTTTTCTGTCCAACTCGCTAATGAAAGAGTTAACCGTTACTCCCAGTTATTCATTTATGCAACAGGTCAACTCTGGAACTGTCTCCCTCTGTCTGTATTTCCTGCTTCCTATGATCTCCAGTCTTTCAAACGCAGTGTGTCATTTCGAAATGATCGAATCTTGAATTTGGCACTCTCTTGTATATTGTTTTTCTCTTGGAAGGAACAGGTATTGCGGGCCCGTGGCCTTTGGTTCCTTCTTCCTCGCATTAAACACACACACGCACACACACACACACACACACACACACACACACACACACACACACACCACTGGTCATTGAGTTGTATCGGGAGGGCCAGTGCTGCATAAATTCATTTAAGTGTTTAACCAGTAACATATTAACTCTTTCTCCTGGAAGAATACTGCAGGGGTGGTTGCGGCTAATCAATGTGTCCCTTATCTTATGAATGTCGCCCCACAGCCTGATACCTCTTCGCGCATTTATTTATTCATTATTATTTCCTCCACAAATATTGCTGTGCAGGTGTTGTGCCAGTACGAGTATATATCAATTATCTATTCATTTGTCGGTCTGTCTACATGTCTCTCTGTCTGTCTGTCCGACGGTCGGTTGGTCGGTCCATCTACCTATCTGTCTAACTATGTATTTGCCTCTCTCTCTCTCTCTCTCTCTCTCTCTGCATGTTTGCTTTTTTTTTTTTTTATGCGAGGAAGGAGCCAAAGGCTAGGAGCCCACAAAATACTTCCTTCCAAGAAAAAAAACAAAAACAATACAAACAAGAGCCAAATTCAAGATCCGTTCATTTCGAGATGCCTGGACACACTGCGTTTGAAAGACTGGAGATCATAGGAAGTAGGAAATTCAGACAGAGGGAAACAGTTCCAGAGTTGACCTGTTGCATAAATGAAGGACTAGGAGTAACGGTTAACTTTTGTATTAGAGAGTTGGACAGAAAAGGGATGAGAGTTTATTGCTAGACGGGTGCTCGTAAAGGTGGATGGATGCAAGCAGACAGTTCAGAGGAGCAGTGACCATTGAAGTAGCGATAGAAATGAGATAAAAAGACAACAGTGAGGCGAAAAGACAGAGTTTGAACGGAGCCAATAAGAGGAGAGTTAATGCAATGAAAAGCCTTTGACTGCACGCTATTGAGGAGAGCTGTATATGGGAAGCCTCCCCATACATGAGAGTTGTACTCTACACAAGGGCAAATAAAACCCGTGTATAAAGTCAACAACCGTGCAGGGGTAAAGAAAGTACGGAGTTGGCTTAGCACACCTAATCTCTTGGAAGCACATTCTACAAGAGATGCAATATGATCTTTCCAAGATAGATCCCGAGCGAATGAAACCCCAGGCATATTCAAGGATGATGCAGGATTGAGTTGGGTATTATTAAACGTCAGTGGGTACTTCCGTGGAAGATTTTGTCGGGTTGATAGGTGTAAAAACCGAGTCTTTGATGCACTAAAAACAACCAAAGTATTTTTACCCCAGTCAGAGATACGAGCCAAGTCAGACAGCAGGTGTGCCATAGCCTCATCCTTTGCTGAAGTAACTGTACAGATGGACGTTGCGGGAACCGAATGGAATGGTGAAGGGTGGTATCATCAGCATACGAGTAGATAGGGTTAAATGTATAGTCAGCCAAAAAAGTCGTGTCTTCTTTTCCGAACCCCGTAAATATTCGAACAGATAAGTGGCAGCAGCAGGGATAGCTTCACAAGTCTGGTAACTGTGTCAGATCAGACGGTGGTGGGGGTGAGTGGACTGGGGGTGGAGGTGGGGTAGTGGAAGGTGTATGTGCGCTCATGTTTTATATACCATGCATTACCGATGGGTGGCAGCTGTTGGGAATAACATACTGAGTAACAGGGTTATAGTCAATTTTTATCACTAATATGTCGGTAAATGTCTACAAATGCATCATCATGAGTTTACATGTAATCAAAATATACTGCAGTTTCATATACATGGGCTGTCATGTCTAATTCATCTTTGTTATTTGGAATACTTCAGAGGACGGAATGACTGTGGAATACGTTTCATAACGAGTGATTGGAATTTAATGGAATGTCATGGTTGTGATAATATAAAACATTTATTAGTGACAACATGAATCTCCCCTCTAATTTTCCTGTCGCCCAATACAGATAACTGAATGACTGTGAAGCTATGACTATATGCTGGTGTGTGTATATCTGGGTGTCATCACCGTGCGAAACACCTGTGGCCAGGTTTCCCTTACCCCTTTACCAAAACATTAACCACTTGTGGAAACACATGCTTTCTCGTTATTACTGTGAAGGCACTGCATGCCCCTGTGCCACACCACACTTTGTAATGGTATGTAATATATCCTGTCATGTTCAGAAGGTAAACATACAGTAAAAACACAGCTGTCTGTCCTTTATTCACATGTTATGTGGCTAGCTGATGCCCAGCGGAGAGGGTGTGGCAGGAAGATGGGGAGAGGGGTAGAACCTCGTCATTTCTGCTAACGCTTGTTTGGCTACATGTTATAGGCATTATTTCAGGTTAACGATACATTTCACTATTAACAGGTATTAAATCAGGTGTAATATCACATTTAGCACCTTTACTGTGCGGTGTATTGCTAGACTACACTGCCAACAAAAATTACAGATTACACTGCCAACAATAATTACAGCACACACACACACACACACACACACACACACACACACACACACACACACACACACACACCACTTCCCTACCTCCACCCCCAATCCACTCAACCCCACCACCATCTGATCTGACACAGTTACCAGACTTGTGAAACTATCCCTGCTGCTTCCACTTCTCTGTTCAAATATTTACGGGGTTCCGAACGAAGACACGACTTTTTGGCTGACTATACAGCTTGGAAGATCATTAATGAATAAATGGAAGAGAGTCGGTGATAGGACAAAGCCCTGAGGAACACCACTGTTGAAAGATCTAGGAGTAGAATGATGGCCGTCTACAACGTCAGGTATAGAACTACCAGAAGGGAAGCTATAGTTGAAGGCAGATGGAAGGATAGAAACTGTAAGTG
Source organism: Coenobita brevimanus (assembly GCF_032717465.1). Classification (NCBI taxonomy): domain Eukaryota; kingdom Metazoa; phylum Arthropoda; class Malacostraca; order Decapoda; family Coenobitidae; genus Coenobita; species Coenobita brevimanus. Next base: position 14,209,854 of record NC_137001.1, read on the forward strand.
GGCAGTTTGGAAATTAACCCCCCCCCCCGTCCCGGAGACGTGAATTCACGTCTGCACATGATGTGCACTCATATCCCGGAGACATAAATTAACGTGGCAACATTGCAAGGTCCCTAATTTGCACAATTTTCAATTTTCGTGACTGATTTCGTGAGTGATTTTTGGCATGTATACACGGGACACCTTCCTCTATTCCTCTACAAGATGACAAGCAGGGACAATGCCTTACACTGCATAATCTCTCCCCCCCCCTCCTGCACGCCATTGTCTCGGCAATTCACCTGTTATCAGTGACCTGGCCAATAAAGACATTCAGGGCCAGGGTGATTCCCCAATCAATGACAATGTGGAGGACAAAGTTTACATAGCATTAGAGGAAGAAACAGTCAGAAATGATGATCAGGTAATGTGGGAAAAAAAGGTCATGAATGGTGATGAGTTAGTGAGTGAAACAATGCTTATAATGCCTATATTACTGTTTGAAAACCAATATACTCTTGTACTACATATAAATTCATACCAAGTAAATAAATAAATACTGTTTATGAGTGGATAAAATAGTTACCCTCCCATAGAACTCGTTTTCTTTGGTGCCAGCCTGTTAGAAAACCCAGTCAAGTAAGGAGGTACTCGTACCTGGATCGAGTATTTTAAACCTCAGGTGAACGATTTCCCTATGAATTTTCAATGTTTCTCACCAAAAGAGAATGTTTGAGCCTAAAAAAAAAAGATCCAAAAATGTCCGGACTGGGGCGTACCACTGCCCAGAAAAGGTCGGGATGGGGTGGGTTAAAGATTATGCCAGACTCGATCGAAAGCCTTTGAGATGTCAAGTGCAATGACAAAGCTTTTGCCAAAGTCCTGAAAGGAGGATTACCAGGAGTCTGAAAGGTAGGTGAGAAGATCGCCAGTGGAGCGTCCCTGACGGAACCCATACTGACGATCAGAAAGAAGGTTGTGATAGGAAAGATGCTTTAAAATGTTTTTGTTAAGAATTAACTCTAAAACTTTTGAGACACAGGATGTTAAAGCAATTGGACGATAGTTAGAGGGTTGGGAATGGTCACCCTTCTTTGGGACTGGTTGAATGAGAGCAAATTTCCAGCAAGAAGGAAAGTTACAAGTTGAAAGACAAAGGCAAAAGAGTTTACCTAGGCAGGATGTAAGCACAGAAGCACAGTTCATGACGACCACAGGAGGCACTCTATCAGGCCCATTTGCCTTGTTAGTATTGAGGCCAGTGATAGCTGAAAATACATCAGCTGAAGAAATTTTAATGTCAGCCATGAGGAAGTCAGAGGGGGGAAAGTGATGGAGGAACAGCACCAGAATCGTCTAAGGTGGAATTGGAGGAGAAAGTCTGATCAAAGAGATCTGCTTATCAGTAGAAGAAATAGTTACAGAACCATCAGAGTAGAAAAGAGGAGGGATGGATGATGAGGTAAAGTTGTTAGAAAGGTTTTTGGCAAGGTGCCAGAAGGAGCAGGAAGAATTCGAGTAGGAAAGTTGAGAGCATTTAGTACGAATGAAATTATTTTTAGCAGAACTAAGAACATACTTAGCACGATTCCGGGCAGAAACATAAAAAAGACGTGATTCAGGGGTGGGTTGGCTCCGGTACCTTTTATAGGCCCTGTCTTTGTTGCGGACAGCATTAGAACAAGCGTGATTAAACCAAGGCTTTCTTGCATTAGTCAAAGGATATGGGAAAGGAAAGTATGCTTCCATGCCCGAGAGAATAACCTCTGTAATGCGCAAGACACACTGAGATGGGTCCCGGCCATGAAAGCAGTAATCATTCCAGGGAAAATAGAGGTACTGCCTTAGGGCCTCCCAATCCACAGCTCTAAAGTGCCATGGATGACGTTTCCTTGGAAGGTCCACAGGCCATACAGGAGCGATAGGACAGGTTAAGGTAATAAGGTTGTGATTGGAGGAGCCCAACGGAGAGGAAAGATCAACAGCGTAAGCAGAAGGATTAGTTGTAAGGAAGAGGTCAAAAATGTTGGAGCTTTCCCCAAGGTGGTCAGGGATACGGGTAGGGTGCTGTACAAGCTACTCTAGGTCATTAGGATAGATAGGATGTAGGCATGTTCACCAGGTGGATCAGTGAAAGGAGAGGAGAGCCAAAGGTGGTGATGAACATTGAAATCTCCTAGAATGAAGATTTCAGAGAAAGGAGAAATGGATAGAATGTGTTCCATCGTAGAAGTAAGATAGCCGGAGAATTTTTCATAGTCAGTAGAATTAGGGGATAAGTAAACCATCCAGATATGTTTAGTCAAAGATTGACAAGAGAGCCAAAGCCAGAGAGTAGACAATTCAGAAGAATAAAGTTCAGGAATACGAGAGCAAGATAAGTCGTTGTGTATGTATACACAACAGCCACCTTTGGCTTTTAAATGAATATAGAGAATATAGGAGGATACAGAAAAGGGTTTGCTGTCAGTTGCCTCGGACAGCTGAGTCTCTGTAAAGAAGAGAAGGTGAGGTTTAGAGGAGGAAAGGTGGTGTTCAACAGAGAGAAAGTTAGAGGGAAGGCAGCGAATGTTGCAGAAATGAAGAAATGAGTCAGACAGTGGTTCCAGGCATCTGGTTGAGTCGTCACCGGGAGAGGGGCGGATGGGGGCATTAATGGTCCCCCCACCCCCCTGGGAACTCCAAGGCATGGGTAGTTGTCGCCATTTTACTTTTTTTAATTTTGAAAAGGAAGTGTAGTTTGGTGTTGACAGAGTAACTTGTACTGGAGAGCATACTGGCCTACTCTCTGTGCTACTGAAACACTGAAAAAGATCAGCAAGGGGGGATGGTCAGGAACTAGTCCTGAGGGCTGATGAAACGGGAGCTCCAGCTCTCCCTGTCATCAGCTTTCCATCCACCTCTGGAGTACTGCCCTGCTCGACTGGCGCTACGGTCTGCAGTCTACAGTCTACCTATTTATCTGTCTATCCATAGATCGATCTATATATATATATATATATATATATATATATATATATATATATATATATATATATATATATATATATATATATATATATATATATATATCTGTCTGTCTGTCTCTGTACATATCTACTATGTCTGACTTTATGTACGTGTCAATCTATCTTTCTCTATATCTATCTCTACCTTTCTAGCTACCTATCTGTCGTTCTTCCTCTCTCTGTCTCTATGTATATACAACCGGTATGTCTGTCTTTATGGACGTATGAATCTATCTATCTGTCTCTGTCTATATATCTCTCTATCTATCTGTCTTTCTGTCTGTCTGTCTCTCTTTATATATCTATCTATCTATCTATGTCTTTATGTACGTATCAGTCTCTGTATCTATCCAATATTGTCTGTCTGTCTGTCTGTTTCTCTCTCTCTCTTTCTCTCTCTCTCTCTCTCTCTCTCTCTCTCTCTCTCTCTCTCTCTTCTATGTCCCTTTATGTATCAGTCTGTTTACCTATTTATCTATCTAGCTATCTATCTATCTTTCTATCTATCCATCCAACTATCTATCTGTCTGTCTGTCTATCTGTCTGTCTGTCTCTCTACTATGTCCCTTTATGTATCAGTCTATTTAACTATCTATCCATCTATCTATATATCTATCCATCTGTTTGTCTGTCTGTCTGTCTGTCTGTCTCTCTGTCTCTATCTATCTATCTTTCTGTCTACCTATCAGTCCATTTATCTATCTATCTGTCTGTCTGTCTGTCTGTTGTCTCTATATATCTACTGTATACCATGTCTTTACGTATGTATCGATAGATCAGTCTATCTATCTATTTATCTATCCACGTATCCACCTATCAATCTATCTATCTATATCTCTATCCACATATCTCTGTCTGCCTCTGTCTCTGTATATCTATACTATGTCTGTCTTTATTTACTAATCAATAAATGTCGATCTGTCTATCTATCTCTATCTCTGCCCATCCACCTATCTATCTATCTATCTATCTGTCAACGTATTCATCAATCACTCTATCTCTCTTCACCTATTCATCTCTCTATCTATCTATCTATCTACCTATATATCTGTCTTTCTGTCTATCTATCTATCTATCTGTCTATCTGTCTACCTATCCAGCTATTCCTCTATCTTTATCTATCTATCTATTTATCTGTCTGCTTATTCATATATCTATCTATCTATCTATCCATCCACAGTCTATCTATCTATCTATCCATTTGTCTATGCCCCTATTCATCTATCTATATATCTATCCACCTATGTATCTATCCGTCTATCTATCCATCTATCTATCCACCTATTTATCTATCTATCTATCTATTTTTTACCTATCTATCCACCTTTTGATCTGTCTATCTATTTTGTATCTATCTATCCACCTATCAATCTTTCTATCCCCCTATTCATCTATCTATCTATCTATTTATGTATGCATCTATCTATCTATTCATCTATCTATCTATCTATACCCTAACATACATAAAAGCGTATATAGTTCTCAGACATCATCATATTCCTTCTTGTGGTAAATAATAATAATATGAGAAACGCCACACCTTTATCTATAGTGGCAACAAGTGCTCGTGGGTCCTTCGGGCCCCTCGCACTTGCTCCTGCAGGGCTCTCGCGTTTATGTGCTGCTCTAGTGTAACGTTGTCACTTGGATTTTTTGTAGCTAACCAATTGATCATGTTATTTGCAGCTTCGGGAATGGAGCCCAAGTTGTCCAAACGCAAGTCCGAAGTACACACACAGACACACGGCTACTGCTACAGTTTATTTTAGTTCTACCTCTGGGCAAAAAATTCTACGGAGATCCTATGCCGGGCTCCGGGAGCAGCGTTTTTGGGTCAAAATGTGATCGCTCATTAAATATAGTTAAAAATTTTCAATCGTGATGGGACCAAGTTTGATCACATCAGCGAATTTTTAGCGATTTTTGTGCCAATTTTGGTGCGATTTGTATGTGTAGTTTCGGCTGCCCAAAACACACACACACACACACACACACACACACACACACACACACACTGCTACTGCTATATTATATTAGATAATTTTCTTACCCCCCCCCACACACAGTAAACTATGAATAGATGGATAATTAGACAGAGTTAGTCTGCTGGGCAGATAAACAGACTGATAGACGCACAGATAAACAGACATACCGATAGATAGAGATAGACAGAGATAGACAGACAGACAGATAGCTAGATAGACATACCGAAAGATAGAGATAGACAGAGATAGACAGACACAGACAGATAGATAGATAGATAGATAGACATACAAATAGATAGATAGGCAGATAGACAGACAGATAGATAGATGGATGGATGGATAGGTGGATGGATGATTTGATAGACAGATAGATATAGAGAAAGACAGATAGATAAATGGATGGATGGATGGATAGGTGGATGGATGATTGATAAACAAATAGATAGACACAGATAGATAGATGGATAGGTGGATAGGTTATTTGATAGACAAATAGATAGACAGACAGATGGGTGGATGGACAGATGGATAGATAATATGATAGACAGATAGATAGACAGACAGATAGACAGATGGGTGGATGGATAGATAGATAGATGATTTGATAGACAGACAGATAGATAGATAGATAGACAGATGAATGTTAAGATGGATAGACGGACAGACAGGCAGATAGACAGATAAATAGATGGATGGGTGGATGGATGGACGGATGTGTAGATGGATAATTTGATAATGGTTAATAGATAGATAGATAGATAGACAGACAGATAGACAGACAGCAGATACTGCAATGTGTGAGTAAGAGAGACAGCAGATACTGCAATGCGTGAGTGATATGGAGAATATACAGTAGTGCTATAATATTGTTACAGGCTCCGGAATCTTTATACTTTTTGATATTATAATGATTACCTTAATTGTTAAATTTCCATTGGTGTCCATTTACTGCTTCAGTTTATTGTCTGGGTATTGATTAGTAACATGTAATAACCAACTAAACGAGCAATCATGTGTACACGTCTCTAAACATCGAGGGTAAGACACTGGCTGCCGTGACAGGATCCGGGGTTTGATGTACAGTACCAATTCACTAGTGCATAGCCACATTGTTTGCACTGACACTGACTCCAACAGATGATGTTGGCAGTGTTTCAAAGTTTCATGACGACTTTCAGAATGTTCATGATAAGGTTGCCATACGTCCCGATTATTCCGGACATGTCCGGCATTTAGGTGTCAAAATTTTCTTCCGCGAGGAATTTTAAACATTCTCCGAGAGA
>NC_137001.1:14216208-14223708 GCF_032717465.1 Coenobita brevimanus
GCTCTTTCCTACTTTTAGGTCTGGGAAGATCACTTATAACCTGAACCTTAGCTCCTGGTGGTGCAACATATCCATCACCAATTACGTACCCAAGATACTGAACTTTACCTTGACCAAACTCACACTTTGATAAATTAGCTACAAGATTAGCCTGAACCAAACGCTCAAGAAATTTACTGACATGGCATAGGTGATCTTTCCAGTTGTCACTGAAGATTAATACATCATCAATATAAGCAACACACCCTGCCAAACCCTCTGTTACAACATTCATGAGCTTCTGAAATGTGGCTGGTGCATTCTTCATACCATATGGCATTACAGAATATGCAAAAGTCTTTCCTAGTGTTACAAAACATGAGAACTCCTAGCACGTTCAGCCATAGGTACTTGCCAGTATCCCTTTAACAAATCAAACTTACTTATGTACCTAGCCTTTCCGATCTTGTCTATGCAATCTTCCACGCGAGGGAGAGGGTAAGTGTCTGTTTTGGTTATCTGATTAACACATCTGTAGTCGATGCAAAGCCGTTGTGACCCACCTGGCTTAGGGACTAGAGTGACAGGAGAACTCCACTCGCTCTGACAGGGCTCAATCATCTTGTGGTCCAACAGGTAGCCAAGCTCCTTCTGGATGAGAGGAACTTTCACTGGGTTCACACGGTAAGGAGGCAGTTTAATTGGCTTTGCGTCTCCAACATCGACATCATGCATCAACACAGTGGTTCTTCCTGGAGTGGCACGGAACACTTGCGGGTACTCCTGCAGTAATGCTGAAAACTCCTGCCTTTCCTCGGGAGGTAGATGAGAAAGCTTAGTCTGGAGATCATTCATGATATCAGGATTCTTCCCCAAACTATCACTCAGGCTCATGCTGCATGGGAGAGCTTCACTTGCAGACTCGGGTGGAACAGCTACAGTGCAGACTGGGTTATTTTTGTCCCGCTTGTGATATAACTTTAGCATGTTGATGTGACAAAGTTGCTTGTTCTTTCTACGATCTGGTGTGGCGATGACATAGTTGACATCACTGAGTTTCTTCTCCACGAAATAAGGACCAATAAACTTGGCTTGAAGAGGTTGCCCATGCACTTGTAGCAGAATCAAAACCTGATCTCCTGGCTGAAAGTGGCGTAACCTGGACTTCTTATCATACCAAGTCTTCATCTTCTCCTGAGCAGCTCCTAAATTCTCTCTCGCCAGCTGTAAAGCAGTGGACAGCCGTTCTTTGAACTTCATCACATACTCCAGCAGGTTGACGTCATCTTCCTCCGACAGCCAGCATTCCTTGAGTAACTTAAGGGGTCCTCTTACTTCATGGCCAAACAGTAGTTCAAAGGGTGAGAAGCCCAGTGATTCATTTGGAGATTCTCTTGCGGCAAATACAAGGAATGGAAGACCTTTATCCCAGTCTTTCTGATGTTCCAAACAGTATTTCTTGAGCATCGATTTGAGTTTTTGATGATATCTCTCCAACGCTCCTTGGGTCTGGGGATGGTAAGCTGAAGACGTGATCTGGGTGATGCCCAACTCTTTCAGAGACTGCTTGAAAACATTTGACATGAAATTACTTCCCCGGTCTGACTACCTCCTTGGGCAGACCAAACTTGGTGAAGAACCCTAGCATTTCCTTAACCACGTTCTTTGCTGAGATATTTCTAAGTGGAATGGCTTCAGGATAACGAGTAGCCATATCAATCAGGGTCAACACATAAGAAAATTCTGAAGAAGTCTTAGGAAGAGGGCCCACAATATCCACCAACACACGGGTGAAAGGCGCCTCAAAAGGAGGAATGGGAACTAGAGGTCTGATTACACTTCCCCACAACTTGACAGGTGTGACAAGACTTACAATACCAGGAAACATCCCTGAAGATACCTGGCCAGTAGAAGTGTTTCAAAATGCGTGCCACAGTCTTCCTTACTCCAAGGTGTCCTGCCAAACTGGAATCATGAGCCACTCTAATGATATCCTGCCTACAAACACGAGGGATGACAACTTGATGTACAACCTCCCATTCACAGTCGGCTGATGCTGTTGGGGGTCTCCACTTCCTCATAAGTACTCCTGACTTTATATAATAACAAGTAGAACCACCACCTGACTCTTCCTCACTGCAAGCAAAGGTAGCTAGACCTTTCAACTCAGGGTCAGCAACCTGCAACTCAACCAACTCTTGACGAGACAAATTATCAACACTACGGGGTACTGCCTCATCTGGTGAGTGGTCCAAATTAGCAAGAAAAGTGTCAGCTAGGATAACATCATCATCATCATCATTATCCTCTAAGTCACCAGTAACTTTAGACATAGCCCTAGTGACATCACATGCAGGGAACACATCAGGGACATCACAATCCTGGGTCGCAGCCACTGCCTCACTAGACAACTGAGGAGCTGGACACACTTGACTTCCACCAATATCATTTCCAAGTAAGAAAGTTACACCTGACATTGGGAGTGTCTCAACCAACCCAACCATAACGGAACCATTAACAAAACCAGACTCTAAATTCACTCTGCACAGAGGGACAGAGAAGTAATTATTCCCTACACCTTGTAAGATTACAGTTTCATCAGAGGAATTAACATTAGAGCCTAGAACACTGGTCAGCATAAGGGATTGGCAAGCACCTGTATCACGATATATTTTAACTGATTTCCTGTCATTACTGTCCAGATGACTGACAAAACCATCAGACAGGAAATTAGCACTTGAACTCTTGAGGGTGTCACCCACGTTACTGCTCAAAAGAGGAGCTTCATCATGAGAATTTAATTTACCCCTCAAAGCAGGTTCAGTTAACTCAGTTAAAGAATTCTGGGAACTCTCAAGGGTGGACACTAGACCAATTGACTGAATATTTAAAGACTCCTTTTTGTTCACATCACGCTGTCTCCTGAAACATTTCTCCGTAGTATGACCAAGCTTACTACAATAAGTACATTTACTTTTCTGAAATCTAGAGGTGAAGCTGGTATTTACTTCCTGAGAAACATCATCTTTATCCTCTTTCCTGTTACCTGTACTCTGAGTAGAGGCAACGTACTTACTCTCAGCTTTCCTTTTTTTCTTTAGAATATCTCTTGTGAGTGAGAACATATTCATCAGCTAAAACTGCAGCATTAGACAAATTATCTATTCTTTTCTCATCAAGATATAGGCTTACATCTTTATTAATACACCTTTTGAAGTCCTCCAGCAAAATCATCTGCTTAAATTTGTCAAAATCAGAATCAACATTCTTAGAATTTAACCACTGCTCTAACAGATCTTTGATTTTTGCATACTCAACATGGGAATGCTTATCTTGCTTGTAAGTTGTCCTAAATTTTACTCTATAGGCTTCAGGAACAAGCTCATAGGCCTTAAGAGTCAAGCTCTTAACTACATCATAATTATCAGATTGATCCTGAGGCAAAGATGCATAAGTTACTTGAGCTTTACCGGTGAGAACAGTTTGAAGGAGTACTGGCCAATACTCTTTGGGCCAATTAAAACCTGAAGCTACCCTCTCAAACAACTGAAAATACTTTGTTAAATCAGATTCATTAAAAGGAGGGACAAGTTTAACATTTTTAGCCACATCAAAATCATCAGAGCTAGATGATCCAGTTCCACCTTGTTTCATGTGATACTCATGGTCTGCCTGAATCCTAGCAAGTTCAATTTGTGCCTCCTGAGAACGTGCCTGAAACTCAACCTCCTTAGCACGAGCCTCCTGCAGGGCTAGCTGTAACTTAGCTAATTCAATCTGCGTTTGCTCATTTGGAGGAGTTACATTAAACAAGCTTTCATTAATCATGTCGACAATTTGATCTTTAGAATGATGAGAGCGAACAACAATTCCCAATTGTTGAGCAACAAGCTTAAGTTCATTCTTTGTTCTGTTTTCTACATCACACACTGTTTGCACATTTGACAAAAAATCTTTGTCTTCATCAAGCATAGTAATAGTAGACATCATGAATAAATCACAGTCACAAAATATCAAGCAATATCCTTATGATAATATCCTGAATATCCCTGCGAGGTCGCCAAATTTATGTTACGGAACAGAGAAAACTGTCCCGCAAAGTTCCAGGTTCAAAACAAAGGAGTTAGGTATAATTGTAAGTTAAACTTTAATGCTCAAACTAACAACTAAACATTTAGGACTCATAAGGATAATGTAATGGCAAAAAACAGGTTAAATATATGGTTAACTGCAATAGCCTCTATTAACACGAAATTAGCAAGTGTAAATTCATCTAAGTCAGCCCTGATAAAATGAGAAAACCGGATAATGCTCAGTTAATGCAAGATATATTATTACAGATACAAAATATTATTACTACTGGCTGACACCAAAAACACATGAATCACAAAAACCTCACTAGGCCTACGAATTAACACCTTATGCTATTCAGTACAAGAAAAAAATGTAATAACACTTATTCTCAAATTACACAGCTGCTAGATGGTTGGAGACTTCCTGAGCACTCACAAAAATAACAGGGGAGGACAGAGATGTGAGCAAAATGAGGAGTAGATCTAAGTGGCAATTAATGCAGAGACTGAGCTCATTATATAGGGGCCGGTAGAGCTTGATACAACTTGTAAGAAGGACGCGCAAATGAAGTCATAGGGGACAAAGAGTTGACAATCCTGCTCTGAACAACAGAAAGAACGACTTACTCTACTATAAGGGTAGAAGAGGGGAGTGAGGTAAAACACGCAAGCCTAGTCACTATGGAAGCCACGAGGCGAATCGTGATCAAACAAGCAGCATACTGTACGTTAGAATTATACAAAGGATGATGAAATCATAGGCTATGTAACAATACAGTATATATATATATATATATATATATATATATATATATATATATATATATATATATATATATGTATATAGATAGATAGATAGATATCGTGTAATGTGTATCATTATCATCATCAGCAGCAGGAGCAGCAGCAGTATCCAGACCTCCATTACTATCTTAGGGTGGGTGTCAGACAGCCAGAATCATCATGATAGAATAAGATACTAAATTTTGCCCAACTGAGTGAGCCACACTCCCAGTCACTCACCGTTCAAGCCTCAAGAATCCAGACTCAACCTGAACGGAGAAAAACATTCCGCACGTAGCATCACACTCACTAGTCTGATTGAGTCAGTCCTGACGACTGTCAAACTAAAGACGGGTACCAAACTCAGGTTATGCGGGTAATCGATTGTCAGTTCCCACCCTAGTTAGAGGCCAGGCCTCTCGTACATTCATTTACCATAAAGTTCCACCTGTTTCTAGGCCTACCGTGCCTCTTCCCACCCTCAAATTCGCTCAGTTATGTTTTTTCATCAGTTTAATCTGAGCCATTCTCCCCCCAAGCCTATATCCTCTAAGAACACTCTTTATAGCTGGTGTCAACAGACTTCCTTACTCTGCGTCTTTCACGTTATCCCATTATTTCTTAACCCAAATATTCCTCAGGAGTCCCATCTCCGCACCTGTTGCTATTGACTTTTCATTTTTATGCCACAATAGTTTCACACCCGTATATTACAGAAAACACTAAAATTCCTTTATGTAAATAGCTCACTGCTGCCACACTAGGACCTCTGATTCATACCAAGGTATTCATATCACCAGCTACTTTCCATCCCTGTGTCACTCTAATTTCCACTTCTTTTGCATATTTACTACTCTTTTTTTTTTTTTTCACGGCATCCAGGAGCTTACTTTAACTCTCATACTAGTTCAAGTCTCTCTTCATTCACCATAGCACCACTTTGGGAACTACCTACTTTCTTAACAACTATCACATCGACCTATACATACATCATGTCTTTTCTTTCAAAAATTTAAGAGCGGTTAGTGTGTTCTAGGCTGTCGAAATATTTGGAACGATCTAGCGTCTTGCTTCCACGCCAGTTTTCAAATCGCAAGAACTGCGGTACTTTTGATTTTCTGCATACAATCTGCAATAACCTTCAGTCTTCTCTCGATCATGAATTTGAGGGTAAGATAATTCAGTTAGATTTTTCTGCTGCTTTTGGGACCTTGAATCACGATGGACTAATGCATAAGTGCTAAGGTATGATATACGATGCCCTGCCCTTTCTGTTAGCCGAGAATTTCTGCACGTACGCATTGCGTTTGTGTTGATGGCAGCCATAGCCGATCACATAGAGTTCACTCTGGCGTTCCTCAAGGTAATGTTCTGAGTGCAGTGTCATTTATAATAGCCTATACACCGGAAACCTTATCAATATCGCTGAAAATAGTCTGTCTTTGTATGCTGATGATTCCACTCTGGTTTCAATCATTCCATCACATAAGGATCATCAAGCTGCCTGTGACTCTCTGAGCTGAGATTTGTCAAGTATATACGAGTGGTGTCAGAAATGGGACATGAAGCTGAATCCTTCAAAAACTAAGCATCTGATTGTTAGGCACTCGTAATCAGTGTATCCATCTCATCGCACTCTCCATCAGAATGGTTCTGCCGTACGTGAGTCCATCGATTTACAAGTTCTTGTTGTTACGTTCGATCCCAAACTGACGTTTGAAAGCCATGTCCGCTCTTTTGTTTCAACAGCTGCCCAGAAGCATCGAATACTAGGAAAGCCCCATCGGATATTTGCTGATTCCTCCATCTCGGCTAGTTGTTTCCGGTGTTCATTCTACCAGTTCTTGAGTAATGCTCGCCTGTGTGGTTCCCTACAACTCCTTGTCATCATCGGTTGACTGACAGAATTTTCAGAATGGCGTCTTTTCTGTGTGGAGGTAATGTTCTCTGCAGTCTTGAACATCGTTGCATGGCTAGTTCTTTTTGTAAGCTGTTTAAGATCAGGGTGGACTGATTCATTGCATGATCGGCGTCTCAATGAATATATACCTCCAAGGACTACAAGTTTTTTTTTTTCAGCCCAGCATTTGCAACATTACAGCCGATGAGATGCCGTGCAACCCAGTTCCAGTTGTGTTCCCTTCCTCGAATGGTTGACGTGGAATTCTCTGTCTGATGACATATGCAGTGTCCCTAAGGTCAGCATCTACAATGCTAGGCTGAACATTTTTCTGATTCAGCATGGACCATCCTACCATCACCTACTCTATTCCTTTTCTTCGATACATATGCGTACCTATCTTCTTGTTACCACTGTTTTTAACCACTTTCTTTTCATTCGGTGCTTTGCGTGCTCTGGGATTTCTTGACTAAGCAAGTCGTGTGACAATGGCACAGAAACTTATAGTGCTTGCACTCATCCTATTCAACTTGTTGTACTCATAATAATAATAATAATAATAATAATAGGAACACAGTAAGTTTGCCCAAGGACAATTTTGATGAAGAAATGCTTTCCACAGTCATTACCCCAAAAAAGCCGAGCTATCAAGGGACCGTGAGGTCAAGGTAACAGGTTTTGTGCATGTCACCTTTTATCATGACAGTCTGTATGTCGACCAAGTTTGCTGGAATTATTATTATCCTTCACGGAAAATTTAGTGAT